>NC_060271.1:103952971-104277582 GCF_021613505.1 Equus quagga
ATATTTAATTAAACATCTATTAATTCTAATTCTGCAGTTCTCCTTTAAATTCTGAAGCATTCATATGTACATACAGATAGGCATATAAACATAATTATGCATACCACCACCACTAGCACAACCACCTAACTTTCCATGATCCTTTAAAACACAAAAAGGCCCTAAATTCTGCGCCTAATGAATAAAATGACCTGGCCACTAGTCCTTTGCTAATTTCTGCATAACCACCCGAGGTCATCTGAACCTGTGAAGTCTTATCCCTGCTTCCCACTATGATTCTGAAGATCATCGACTGCACAACACTCTGTATTATACCTGGAAGGTATCCCTACCATCAGCACTTTATTAAGACCCACCTAAGCAAGCTGCAAATAAGAGATCTATCAGACCACAAAGTTTCTCCTTTCAGGGTCTTAGAGAGAGACTCTGATAAAGGGAAAGGAGGAAAGCAGACATCCTTTGAGAAATTCGATGCTGTTTTAATCATGGGTCACCGTCAGGAGAAAAGATTAAACAGTAAAACGGTTAAAAAGTCACACCAATATATGTAACAACTGATGCATTTAAAAAAATGCTACCTGGGGCTCGCCCCAGGTAGCAAGGATTAAGTTTTGGTTAAGCATTGGTTAAGTTTGCACATTCTGCTCCAGTGGCCCTGGTTCACCAGTTTGGATCCTGGGCACAGACCTACGCACTGCTCATCACCCATGCTGTGGTGACATCCCACATAGAACTAGAATGACTTACAACTAGTATATACAACTACATCCTAGGGCTTTGGGGAGAAAATAAAAAATAAAAAGAGGAAGACTGGCAAAAGATGTTAGCTCATGGCCAATCTTCCTCACCAAAAAGCATACTTTAAAAAAATAAAAATAAAAAAACGCTACCTAAGGAAAAGAAGAAATCTGCAGAATATATAAACCAAACTGCTTAATAAGTTGATGGGGGGTAATTAGTAGGTAATCAGAGTTGTTTATTTTTTAAGTCAGGAGCAACAAAGGAAGTACTAGATAACTAAAGCTACTGCCGCTGGCTCATCATCAGCTTTAAAAGTAGACAGACTTCAGGTCACTTTTATTCTGTAAAATGCGTTAGCATAGTATTCCATAAAAACAGGATTTTACCATACTTTACAGTAAAATGAAATGAAATTATTATTTAGGGCAGCGTAAGTTGCTTAGACTCTAGATTTATATATTGATTTGGGAAAATATCCAAAATGTGTTTAGTTAAAATAAAAGTTGTAAAAAAAAGAGCAAGAGTTCTGAAAGTTGTTTAGACAATCAGCCAATTTCAAGAACACACTCTGTTACAAAGTAAAAAATGATTAGAAAGTTGCCTTTTGAGTTACCATCTTCAAACATGCCAATCTCAATACTTTAATAAGACTAAAAAACAGATTTTCTCAAAGATGGTCTTCTAACAGATAAAGTAGCAAATCTAAATCACAAAAAGTGTTTTTCAAATTGAATAAAGAATACTGTGAAAGCTGTTTTACTTTTCCTAAACTGCTTCTTCAGCCCACCGCCCCCCCACCCACCCACACACACACAAAAGAATTTCCTTAAATACATTGCCAGAGGTTAGTTCCTATTCCAAAGACTGATAGAGGACTAAGTAGTTAAAAATGAAGTGGATAGGAAAAAAATCCTAAAGACTTTTGGGAATTTTCATCTAATACAGTCCTTAGCATATACGAATTGTTAACAACAAATTAGAAGGCAAAAAATAACTTTCAAAAAGAATTCCACTTTTAAGAGCCAAATATACCAATAAGATACACTGAAACATACTGAATGCTTCCTCTTTTTATTTCTGCTTCTGTGAACTAATGCTAATTTCTGAGCATTATCATTTCCCATAGTATTCTCCACCATTCTGCTGGACAGACTGATGACAAACTCTACCACCTTCTTTTCTAAATTTTACAAGTTATAAAAGATTATTAACCTTTTTTCTACCTTAAACATTTATTTCCTTTTAGCTTTCTTTATTAGATTTTGTAATGTATAGTAGTTCACAAGTTTGTATCCATCTTGTTCGATTAAGTTTTCTTCATTTGAGATAAGGGAACAACACTTTTGAGTATGACAAGAATTTTTTTTTTAATGAAATATGTCCCTTTAATTGCTTAAAAAACCATACATATACAAAATAAAGATTTGGGGAAAATAAAAACATCGTGAAACCATAAAGGTTAACTACCTAAAACATCACCAACAGTAAAATATTTTTCCCATAATACAAATGTTAAGTCACATAAAATTGTGCATAATGTGGAATATTCTGTTTATAAGAATTCCCTCCCTTCAAAGAAGCACATGCTCTAATTCAACTTGTTAAAAAATGTTTAAAATGCTTCTTGTTGAAGTTTACAGAAAGAAATATTTTTAGCTGACAAAGTTTATTAGGACTCCAGGAAAGAAAGCAGACCACCAATGGTAAAATCTCATCTATAAAAAGTCTAAAAGAAAAGCTATTTATTTAAAAAACAACAAAAAAACGGGAGGAGGACCAAGTACACTAAAGTCACTTATTTCATAAAACCAAAATATTTCTTCTGCCACCAACTAAATCATGTGCTACACTTTATAAAGCTTTTCATTACCAACTAAAAAAGAGAGACAGACACCAGAGCTTTTGCCAACACTTAGCTGTTAACCAGAAAAATCAAATTACCCAAATACATGCTAGTCATTATACTTTTACTATAATTCTGCTATCGTGGTGCAATAATTTGGTGCAAGAAGACATAAATTCAAAGGTATGGGCTTCCTGTGAAATAAAGGGGAAAAAGCACAAAACAAGTGTAATTGTGAATTACCTCTTTATCAAGATATGACAATACTGACTCTGTCTCATTCAGAAGGGCAACACTGCATTTTCCCCTGTTGAAAAAAGGAAAAATAAATAAATGTAAGAAAAGCCACCTCACTTTCACAGCTATACAAAGTCAGGAATATTCAAAACGTAAAGTTGGTGTTAAGAAACCAGACAGCAGGTAGGAATATAAATGTATGTACATAAATGTATATATTTAGATTCACTTTCCAATCCAGGTATACCAAAACCTAAAAAATAAGATTGTCTTTGTAGACATTTATTGAAAGGCTAACCTGGGAAAGGAACTGTGTTAGGCAGTAAATCCTTATAACATAAAACACTTTATAATAGGTAGTTCCTAATTATTCAAGAAAAAACCCTTCAGAGTAAGAGTCAGTTTCTGAATATAACGAGTTAACATGAGGTAATTTTATACATGAGATCTTCAGACAATGACATCACCATGCAAACCAGTGCCTAAAATAATCTTCAGATTTTTTAAGTAACCACTGCACATGAGAACCTAATACACATTTGTATCAGGATTAACTAACCTAACTTTACTGAAATTGCTCTAAAGACTAGTTAAAATTTAAACACAAGGAACTTCTATAGAGCAAGGGGCAAATAAAGAGCTACAGATTCATGGACCTTGAAGTGTGATGGCATTCACCTTTGATCATAAAGCTGTGGGCGTGAATTTGGAAATGAGTATCTATCTTAAAAAAAAAGGCTTGTCCAGACTTGAAAAAAATTAACGTTATCCAGGTAGAGACATTTATTACAAGCACTTTTTAAAAAATTATCCTAACTAGCTTGAAAAATTCAGTGGAGCTACAAATTTAACCAGAGAATTTTGATAGACTATTCAAGTTCCACATATTAGTCAGGACTAACAAAATATTTTTTACATGTCATAACGTCATTTGGTTTTCTCAGCAAAAGTCACTACTTACTCCCCAGAAAATAAGAAGGGAAAACAAATACATTACATATATATTAAATAGGAAGCTAGAAGAGCTTGCTGTTGGATTTTCAGGTGAAAAACAATTCAAAGGTAAAAATCAACAAAAGCAAAATAAAACAGCAAAAGTAAATGCTAAGTCAAAAGTTAGTTTTCTAAATACTTTGCAACTGTATGTTCCTTAAATTAAAAAAAAAAATTCCTGTTATAAAAACATCTTTTTCTGGTTATTATCTTAGGTTAATATCACTTCAAAAGATTTCTCTGAGAGCATGTGGTATTTCCATATTATCCTGTCAAATCTCTAATTTGGTGACCAAGAGTTATAAAGGTTTCCTGTTTTTCTAATATATTTTATTCATACATATTGCTGAAGCAGAAAAAATTAACATTACTACTTCAGTGCACATAAGAACACTCAAAGTCAACAATTACCTGATGTGCTCTTACAAAGGACAGAATCACGAGCAGGGAAACTGCTCTGTTGCTGTCAGCCCATCTACAGCTGCCAGAGAACTTCTATGACGAGTGAATACGTGTTCACACATGCAGCCTGCTGCAGTAATAAATGAGGTCTCCAAAAATAGTTTTTATCTACTTTCTTTGCCTCAGTAACAGCTGACAGAGCAGTATTTCTAACACTTAATACTTAATCACTTAATACTTTATTATTTAATCACCTAGAAGAAATAAAATCTCTTTTTTAAAGTTCTCTAGTGTTGGTTTTTCTTTTAATGGGCAAGAGCTGAATGTTATTTTAACAGATATCACTATCTTTTTTTAAAAATTATTTTATTGAGGTCATACTGGTGTATAACATTGTGTAATTTCAGGGGTACATTATTAGACATCAGTTTCTGTATAGACTGCATTGTGCTCACCAGCAACAGTCTAGTTTTTATCCATCACCATACCCATGTGCCCCTTTACCCCTTTCACCCTCCCCCTACACCCCTCCCCTCTGATAGCACTTTCTTTATAGTCACTTGAATTTTAAGGGATAACAGACACTGACAATTCATACAAACAACATAGCATAAAGTCTCCTCCATACTATCTGAAATGACAAAAGAATTTAAAATGAATCATTAAACTTTTCATAATTATATTAGGAAATGAGGAAACACTGGATATACTGTTTTAGAGGCACAACAGAATCAATGGAAGGAGGGCCAGCCCGGTGACACAGTGGTTAAGTTCATGCTCTGCTTCAGTGGCCCAGGGTTTGTGGCTTCAGATCTTGGGCACGGACCTACACACTGCTCATCAAGCCATGCTGTAGTAGCATCCCATACACAAAATAGAGGAAGACTGGAACAGATGTTATTAGCTCAGGGACAATCTTCCTCTCACACACACACACACACACACACAAATCAATAGAAGGATACTATAACCAATCTGAAATATAAATTTAGGGGGATTGTAGCTTTCATGTAAAGATAAAAGAATAACAGGTGATTTTAGCCTTTAATTTTTCTTTTAATGTCGCTTTATTGTACTTTTTCCCAAATTAAAAAATGAAAATCCAACACTTAAATTTTCATGTACATATATTAACAGCTAACTAAGAGGTTGAGTCAGAACTACTTTATGAAGTAAATGTGAACATGTAATTAACACATGTACTACCACGCCAAGAGTTGTTGACACAAGTAGTTTAAAAAGAGATTTAAAGTGTTGGCTTCCTTTATGCTGAACAAATCTTGGCTCATAAATAAAAACATGATAAATTTTAAGTGAGCTACAAACTAAAGGAACTATTAATTCTGAATATAGACAACCCAACTGATTTATCCTGAACCTCAAGCAATGAACCTAATTGTGTCTCTTTAATACTTTAATTGTGTCTCAATACGTCACTCCTTAAGGAATGATGATACCCATACATACTAATATAAAACATACCAAAGAATGTAATGCAAAGAAACATTACTTCAGGCCCACAGAACTATTCATACTGCTTTTCTTTAGGGAATCACACAAGAGTATGGGATTTCTATAGACATAACTATTTTCCCACAGATCGTTCAAGAAGTTTTAAAAAATATACTGTTTCAGAGCCTGTGCTAGGTGCTGGGACAGAGAGAAATATGAAGAAATAATTACAACACAACACAATCCCATGTAACAGCAAGTGCTGATCAGCCTGAAATCTGCTATTTGCTTAACAAGATGTCCAGTATAATCCCACAGAGCCAAAAAACATATGCAAAAATGTGCATACAGGTTACATACTTCTTGTATCTAAAGATGTTACCTATTTGTATAAATGAATGAAGAGGAAGTTGAAATTAGCATCTATTTCCCCATTGCCTAAAGACTTTTCCTCAGTTTGCAGAATGGTTCAGGACCACTATCCCTGCTGGGAAAACGCAAATTTCTTAGTGCCACACCAAACTTATTGAATCCAAGTATCTTGGGGAGGGAATCAAGGAATCTACTTGGCTAACAAGCTTCCCCACGTGCTCCTTAGGTACACTGCACTTGGAAAACCACCACTACAGATGCAGAGTCTGACTTTTAACTTTCCTTGTTCAACAAAAGCCACTATTCCTTCATTAAAGAAAGGCATTTTTCTCATTGGCCTCATGAGTCTTACATTTGCCACAAATTGAATTCTGAACACTGTTTCATATAAAAAACCATGCTAGTTTCTGTTACTGGAAATCCAACGAATAGTCAGATTTACACTGCATTTAACCTACTGAATATAATAAACAAATAAAAAAATACTGAGGTTCAAAGATCCAAAATGCTTTCAGAAGATTACATTTCTCAACAGCAACACGGTAAGATAGGACAAAAGGGAAGATTCAAAATTCTGCGAAAAATGATCTCCAAAGCAGAATTATATGTCTAAACAAATCATCAACCAAGTGTGAAAAGCATTTTCAGATAAGGACTAAAAATTTTTTACATTTTAGAAGACTAATCAAAAAGAAAAAGAAAAATGATCAACTCCAAGGAAAACAGAAGGTTATACAAGAAAGAATTATGTGAAGAATACTTAAATGTTCATAAAATACAAAGGCTGATTATTAAGTTAAACAAAAGTTGTGATGTATTGGAAATACGGGGAAAAGGAATAAAGAAAAAGTAAAGAGAGACTTCTAAAATCGAAAATTAATAGTGGCAGTAAGAGTGGAATAAATGCAGAAACCACTGTCAGAGAAGTTGAAAATGACTGCAGAGTGGGAACCAGGCATATGACTGACTGCCTTGGATCTTATTAGACAGCTATATGCACAGACTTGACTTTACAAAATAATAAAATTTAGGGGCCAGCCCCGTGGCCAAGTGGTTAAGTTCGCATGCTCTGCTTCAGTGGCCCAGGGTTTCGCTGGTTCGGATCCTGGGTGCGGACATGGCACCACTCATCAGGCCACGTTGAAGCGGCGTCCCATATACCACAACTAGAAGGACCCACAACTAAAATATACAACTATGTACTGGGGGGATTTGGAGAGAAAATGCAGAAAAATAAATAAATAAAATAAAACTTAAATGTAAAGTAAAGGGGAGGATCCTAATTAGATAAAGTACATAAATTTGTATAAATGCTATATATACCAAGGGAACAACGATTACTTACAACAACTCTACACTGGGTTTTCTCAACCGTGGCATTATTGACATTTTGAACCAGATAATTTTCTGTTGTGAGGGCTGTCCTGTGCACTTAGGATGTTTAGTGGCACCCCTCTCCTCTACCCACTGGATGACAGTAGCACCCCACACCTAGCTATAACAACCAAGACTGTCCAGACTTTCTCTAACGTCCTCTGAGAGACAAAACCGCCCCTGCTTAAGAACCACTGCTCTACATAACAGAGTTGACGAAACACGGCTTTCTTAACTATATCTCAGTAACAAACATTTAAGGACTGCCTATCTAAGTGAAAGAATATGATTTTATGGATCTTTAGATTATGAAAAGGAGGAGGACAGAAAGGAGAAAGAAATCTGGAAACCTTTACACATTTCTATTCAAAGGTATATTTTTTGTTGTTAATATTGCTTTAACAGATGTTAAAAAATAAAAATTAGAGGAGGCCAAAAAAAACCCTACAACATCTGTTTGAGAAGGTAAGGCAGAGGAATGAAAACCCAAGAAGTTTGGGCTTAAAGTGATAGATCAATGAATTCTTGTGAAGAAAAATGACAAGTAGTGTTTTGGAAAGCTCATTCTGTCTCTGGCATGTTGAAAGTGCCAAAGCAATAAGACTAATCCATGATTCTGGAGATTTGATAACAAAATGAAAGAAACTGTCAAAGAGGAATTAAAGGGGAAAAAAAACCCTTCCCTTGGAGCCACTTTTCCCTTCTATAAGGGAGACAGTGGAATGTCCAAAAGAAGGCAGCAGGTGTCAGGAAGATCCTCTTCTCCAGGACACGATGACAAATCAATTGTTTTGATTACCAGGAAAATCTCACAAACATTTCCACAACCATGTGGAACACTAGTATTTAGCATGAGGATATACTTTCACCCAGCCCAGTACTCTTCTGGGCTGTGATTCTGGCTGAAGAAAGAAACACTTCACTGGGCCAGCCCCATGGCCCAGTGGTTAAGTTTGGCAAGCTCTGCTTCAGTGGCCTGTGTTCAATTCCCAAGCATAGACCTACACCACTCATCAGCAGCCATGTGTGGTGACAACCCACATATAAAATAGAGGAAGACTGGCACAGATGTTAGCTCAGGGCGAATCTTCCTTGGCAAAAGAAAAAAGAAAAGAAAGAAAAAAGAAACACTTCAACCCATAGGGAATAAACTGATGATTTCAAAGGAAAGATTATATAGTATAAACACAATATTCAAGACAGTGTGCTAAACATGTAAACTTTAAAATATCAAACTGCGATATAATTTTTCTCCTCTTACTGTATTTTTCCCCTAGTTCTCCTCCTACTAGAAATCCTAAGAGCCTACACACTCTAGGTCGTTAACTTCCTTATGTTAAATTCATTTCTTAAGTTGCACTACTTATAGTCATTGATAGTACCCTTTGGGCTAATTCAAATTTTGTTTACAGATACCAAGAAAATTGTGAAAATTCAACAACTTCAAATAAAAATATTGGCATAATGAAACACGCAGGGAAAAAAATCTGCCTTTATTAGGTTTTTTTTAAAGATTCCAAATAAGCTTCTTTAACATTAATAGCCAAACTGAAGAGAGACTGATAATCCACAGTGGAGTTCTATTTTATTACTTACATACCTAAAAGTTAACACTACTACGTGTTTTCCACTAAACCTAAGTCTGTAAAAAAAAAAACAAAGCAAAACTGTTTTCTCTGATAACAAAAAAAGTCTCAACAGGGGCTGGCCCGGTGGTGCAGTGGTTAAGTGCGCACGTTCGCTTTGGCCGCCCCGGGTTCACTGGTTCGGATCCCAGGTGCGAACATGGCACCGCTTGGGCACGACATCCTGTGGTAGGCATCTCACATATAAAGTAGAGGGAGATGGGCATGGATGTTAGCTCAGGGCCAGTGTTCCTCAGCAAAAAGAGGAGGATTCGCAGCAGTTAGCTCAGAGATAATCTTCCTCAAAAAAATTTTTTTTTATTTTTTTTTAAAAAGTCTCAACAAACACACCATAAATTAAACTTATAAATTACAAATCCTTTCAGTTGAAACTCTCCGCTTTGCCCAAAACAGCAGTATGAAGAAATACAAAATACAGAAAGCATACAATCATGCTATTTTCAAGTATTTGACTTAGTATAACTTATTTTGTGAATATCCTCACAATCAAAACCTGTGTGAAATGACCTATACAAAAGTTTATTCTTGGCAGTATTATATTTTTAACAGCAAAAAACTAAAATGAACTAAACATCCATCAATTAGGACCAAACAAACTAGAAATATAAAACAGTCCTGGAAAAGAATGAGGCAGATCTTTATGATCTGATATGGAGCTATGTCTGAGATACTTCATTTAAAAAGCACAACAAATAGCATCATAATTTACTCCACAATTTACTTACACACACAAACACATACAGAGTTCACTGCTTCTGTATGCACAAAATGTTTCTGGGAGTATATATAACATTCCAGAAACACTGATGGGGTGGGGGACTGTACAAGAGTGAGATATTTTATTGTGTAACCGATATTTCGATTTCTGAACCATGTCAACACATTACATATCCCCCCTAAATGTCTGATTTTTAAAAGGAGGAGACCTGATCAGTTTTCTGTGATGCTGACAATAAAAAGGACAGCTCTTCTATCATCCACTGCTTTGGGATCGCACGTTATTCTAAACATTCATCCAAACTAGGTACACCATCCCCAACCATAGCAATTAATATCTATTGCCATCAAGTCCCATCTGCTAACTACAGCTTTGCAATTTCTGGAACATTTTTTGTTTAAAAAAATTCTGCAGATAGAGAGGCATTTTCTGTTCATTTATTAGTTTCTGATATGAATGACCACCTAAGGAAAAACTCAACCTTCCAAAATTAATTGCTCTAGGTAAAACATGAACCAGAAAATTTTTCAAATTACAGCTTCTGAAAATAAATGGAAATATTTTGCCAATGCTGAAAAACTTATAAGGCACAATGCATTTCCAAAACAATTTGATAACTCAGTTTCACGGAGACACACAAAGAGATAAATCCCAATACTGTATTTTTATTCAGTGACCTAATTGAAAGAAGTTTAACAGCATTCCGTTGGGGGGCGAGGGGGTAATATTTTTAGAGTCTCAACAGAGTAATAATGAACTAAATGACAGGCAAAGCCCATGTGTTTATCTCCTCTTCTCTGAGATGATTTTAAAATGACAGCAAGAGAATTAGAAACAAAAGAACCTAAAATCACTACGGGGGGGCGGGCATCAGCACAGTGAAGATTTCAGAAAACTCTAGAAGACAGAGACAGATAAGAGAGACTTAGCAGGGCAAACCAAAGTCCAAGATGAGCATTTACTTCATTTAACAGAGAAACACTAAAGATAGTTTCACTAAGATCAGAACAAGGCACAAATCCCCACTATACGCATTACAATTAAACATGGCATTGGTGGTTTTAGCTAGTAGAATCGAGTAAGAGAAAATAATAAGAGACAAAGCCGAAAAGATGCATAAAGAGAGCTGATGCTGAGGAAAATGGAACTGGTTTACCTTAGCAGAGCCTTAAAGAATTTCCAGTCTTAAGACTAGGACCTGTAGGGTCCGGCCCCGTGGCCAAGTGGTTAAGTTTGCGCGCTCCACTTTGGCAGCCCAGGGTTTCACCGGTTCAGATCCTGGGCGCAGACATGGCACCGCTCATCAAGCCATGCTGAGACGGTATCCCACATGCTACAACTATAAGGACCCACAACTAAGTGTATAACTATGTACTGGGGGGATTGGGGAGAAAAAGTAGAAAGAAAAAAAAAATTAAAAAAAGATTAGGACCTGGAAAAGCCAACTCCACCTCCTACTGGGAAGCCTACCAGCAAAGTCTGGCCACATAATGGAAGTCCTGGTCAGCCTTGCTATTCCCTTGGTTTTAAAAAGGAAAGACAGCTAAGAATCATCTAATATTGGAAGAAAGTCTACAGCACAAAAAATAAATGCAAAAAATCAAAAATCAAAAACTGAAGCTGGAGGAAACAGAGGTGATTTAAGTAAGAAAAGAGAACTTTTTAAAAAGTTTGAGGATACTGCATTAATGAAACAAAAATAGGATGCACCAAAAAAGAAACATTTGGAAGACAAAAAGATCCTCTGAAATTTTTAAATGTGGTTGGCAAAATTAAAATATCACTAGATAGGCTGGAAGATAAAAGTCAAAGATTTAGCTCAGAACCAAACAAAGAAACAAAAACGGAAAACATGACAAAAGACAGGAAACAAAGACGATCAATCCAGAAGATCTAACATAAAAGCAATAGAAGTACTATACAGAGAGGAAAAAAATATGAAATATTAGGGGAAAAATTCCCAGCTATAAAGGAAGACAGGTTTCTTCAAATTAAAATGGTCTACCAAATATCCTCCCCATTGAGACCCCACTGTGAAATTTCAAGATATAATGGATAAGAGAATTCTAAGATTAACGAGAGAAAAAAAAAACAGGGAATATGCAAAGTATGGAGAATCTATGTGACATAAACTACTGTTCAGCAACAATCTTTGAGGACAATGAGATGATTCCTTCAAAGTTTCAAGGGAAATCATTTTCAACCCAAAATTTAATACCAAGCCAAACTACATATCACATGTATAGTATTAAATTATCTATGAATTTCATTTCAGAATAATATAGGAAGTATTTCAAAATATGTAAAGGAGGGACCGGCCCCGTGGCCAAGTGGTTAAGTTCGTGCGCTCCACTTCGGTGGCCCAGGGTTTCACTGGTTCAGATCCTGGGCGCAGACATGGCACCACTCGTCAGGCCACGCTGAGGCGGTATCCCACATGCCACAACTAGAAGGATCCACAACTAAAATATATAACTATTTACTGGGGGGACTTGGGGAGAAAAAGCAGGAAAAAAAAAAAAAAAAGAAGATTGGCAACAGTTGTTAGCTCAGGTGCCAATCTTTAAAATATATATATATACACGTAAAGGAGAGGTTGAGTCTGATAAAGTTGAGAACCTCTGCTGTTAAGGTATTACAGAGTAAAACATAAAACTAAAATTACGTATGTCAATTATTTTTCAATAAAACGGGAAAAAAAACCCTAAAATTAAGAACAGAACCAAAAAACACAGAAGTCTTCCAACTAGTATATGAAGAAGTAACAGCGTAATTAGAATATCACCACTCTGTAACTATGAATTAATGGATCTCTAGGCAATAATCATCAAATGCCGGTAACATCCAGAAAAAAGATATTATACACTTCCTGATATACGGTACCACCTATGAAGAAGTTCTTGTCTTTTGCAGTTCCCTCTTTCCCACACACACACACACACAACTGAACCGCACCCTATGTATCTAATTACCAACTGACAGGAAACATAGGGAGAGAGGAACATGGTAAAGGGCACCACAGTGATACAATCAGCCAAATCCAACTGACTTGACACCATTTCCTGAAAAGACCACCCTGTGCCCACTACACTGCAGGGATGCCTCCAGCAAATATCAACTTGTATTATACATGTGGGTCTGTTCTGGCTTTTCTATTCTATTCTACTGGTTTATTTCTCAACCCAGTTACTAATACCACCCTACCTTAATTATTGTAACTCTACAAAGTGTCTCACTATCTAAAAATATAAGCCTCTAATATTTTTGTTCTTCAAGACTGACTTTGGCAATGATTCGGAAACTTTTTGGTCTCATGATCTCTTACATTCCTAAAGATGACTGAGGACCTCAAAGAACTTTTGCCTGTTTTCTTTGGTGAGAAGATTAGCCCTGAGCTAACATCTGCTGTCAATCCTCCCCAACCTTTATTTTTGTATTCTTTTCTTGAGGAAGATTGTCCCTGAGCTAACATTCGGGCCAATCTTCCTCTGTTTTGTACGTGGGACGCCTCCACAGCATGGCTTGATGAGTGCTGTGCAGGTCTGTGGCTGGGAATCAAACCTGCAAACCCCGGGTCACTGAAGCAGAGCACATGAACTCAACCACTAGGCCACTTGCCTGGCTCCCAAACTTTTGCCTTTGTGGGTTATATCCATCAATATTTACCATGTCAGAAATTAAAATTTTTTAAAAACGTAAACATTTAGTAATTAAAATAAAAATAAACATTACATATTAGCAAATATTTGTTAGGAATAATTACAATATTTTCCAAATTAATGGAAACAGTAGCACTGTTTTATATTTTTGCAAATCTCTTTAATGTCTGGCTTAATAAACAACTAGATCTTCACGTAACAAGTTCACTTCATTTTCAAAAGACATCCACCAAATACTCATGTCTAAATAACCATAGTTTGTCTTTCAGTGGTTATTTCAAGTAAAAATGGTATTCCACAAAAAAGGCAACTAGTTCAGTTCACAGTTCAAACAAGCCCATGAGGTTTTTCCTCAAGACGACCATCTCACTTCCATATGCAGCAACCATGATTTATGTATACTTCCCATTTTACCACATAGAACATTAAAAAGACGTGTAATCTCTTGAAACAATGTAAAGGTAATGGCTACACAACACTGTCAATGTACTGGAGTACCAGTGAATTGTACCCTGTACACAGTAAAAGGGTTAATTTGATGTTGTAGAATTTATCTCCATTTTTTAAAACAGACAAGAAGGGTCAAGATTTATCAAAATTAATAAATTGTACTGTTTGTCAAGAATATTCGTAAGTGAAACTTGTAGTGTTTTTTTTTATTATTGCAAATGCATAGAGGTGAAGAATACAGTGACAACTATAGCACAGTTTGGTGCCACTGACTTGATTCGTGCTAAGCTGCCAGCAGTTTACCCACCACTGCTTTTGTACATGCTTTTTGCTTTTTTTACAGGGAAAAGGCAGATCTTATGATCTTTCACTCTTATGGAAATAGTTTTGATCTCCCGAAGCCCCTGAAAAGGTACAGAGGGACACTCGGGACCACATGAACTATGTTTTGGAAACTTCTCGTTTTCAGTTTTCGGTCCTTTCCATTCCCATAAATTTTGGAATGTGCGTCTCAGTTTACATATTTATATTTATACACACACACACACAACCATGCTGAGCTTTTCTTTGAAATTGTATTGAATCTTCAGACGAATCTGGGAAAACTGACAGACTGTCATGCATTTACTTATCCTGCATTTACTTAAGTCTTTAATTCCCTCAGCAATACTTTCTAGTTTCTACGCAGAGTTTTTACGCATCTTTCTCTTTTTTTCACGTCTTTCCTTAGATTTATTCCTAGGTATTTGGTGTTTTTTGATGATATTGTAAATGCTATCTTTTTAAACTTAGTTTTCTAATTGACCCCTCTTTACACCATATACATAAAAACAGACAAATACAAAAAGTGAAACAAAACTTCAAGAAAAAAACACAGGAGAATACCTTCATAATCTTCAGAAATCTTTGCCTTTTCCAAGACAGTGACACTTGGATTCATTTTTGAATGAGCACTCTTTCTGAGTAACAAAGTGTTCTTACTCTAGTTTCATTCTGCTTCTTCATATATATCAAACCTATCGGCCCGTCTGTTAACTTCTCAAGAATGGAATTTTTCCAGTTTTTATTTAAACATCCTCCCCTCTTCCTGCTGCTCCATTATTCATTTTCCAACCGTATTTCTCACATATTTAAAAACAAACCAACCAATCCAAAAAGAGCAAAGACGACAATAGCTCACTTCTGAAGAATAAGCACTACTTCACAAGAAAGGAAGCTACACACGAATAACACAGCTCCTCTACCCTTGCAGATAAATTCCGGCAATGTGCAGCCAAAACCCAACGAAGGAAAGATGCATTAATGATACACCAAAATGTCAAGGCTGCGAGGGGAAGGAATTACAGGGGTGTGTGCTTACGTATGTGTGACAGAGAGAGTGTGCATCTCTTTCTGTATTTTCCACACTTCAACAATAAATTATAATTCTTTCATTATCAGAAAATAAACAGTTTATTTTAAAATTTTAATATGCAGTAATGTCGAGGGAACAGCAAAATGGGCATTGTGTTGGGAATATAAACTGACAGAATAATTCTTGAAGGAAATTTAGCATTTTGCAACAAAAATACCTGAAAAATGTATGCCTAAATTAGAAACAGGTCTGCTATCAAATGGTAATAGTAATTAATGTTACTACTTTACTACTGGGGAAGGGAGGATAAACAGGAGTTTTCAGTTGGTTTCCATCTATACTGGCTTCATCAGAACTAGTCATGTTGTCAGGCAAAGAAGGGGATAAAAACGAATGCAAAATGGGATAATTCCCTCTCTATCTAATGTCTAAAGTGTGCAAATTTTAAATTAACACGTTTACCCATTATATATCTAATGTGTTTTCATTTCAGAAAAATCGGAAATACAGAAAAGCATAAAGATGAAAGTTACTTGCATTTTGATATTAAAACAATTCTGATATCTATCAAATACCAAGTTCCGATTTACATTTGTGATGCAGATACATGCTTATTAACGAAAATGATCTCATTTATTCACAAAGTAAAAATCACTAAAAAAAAATAAAACCAATCTGCAATAAACATATCAGTATATATATCTCTACAAACTTGCATGAGAACTTCTGATAGTTACAAATCCAAAAAACAGAATTGCTGGGTAATAGGATATGCAAACATTGTAATTTGACTGGTTTTTCTTATTATACTAACACTCCAGTGCAGAAAAGTATTTCCATACCCTTGCCAACACTTGGTATTAGGACAAGAACTAGGGGCCGGCCCCGTGGGCGAGTGGTTAAGTTTGTGGGCTCTGCTTTGGCGGCCCAGGGTTTCGCTGGTTTGGATTCTGTGTGCAGACATGGCACCGCTCATCAAACCATGCTGAGGTGGCATCCCACGTGCCACAACTAGAAGGACCCACAACTAAAAATATACAACTATATACCAGGGGGAAATGGGGAGAAAAAGGAAAAATACAAATCTTTAAAGAAAAGAAAAAAAGACAAGAACTATAGTATTCCATCCCCCAGATCACTCTTGTTGGCTAAAAACTTTTCCATTTCTCCCTTTCTCACGGTTGCTAAATAGTGCTCATAAATTCATTCTGTTTGGTGACAAATAATAAGTACACAAAAATGGTTTTCTAGCCTAGCTCTCCATGTGAAAGCTTGATGTTGACTCTGAGTAACTCACTCTCCCTTAGAATACTGAGCAACCTGTGATTCCACATATTCCAATCTTTAATTCTCATGAAAAGAGAAAGGCACCATCTGAAATTTCATTTAAGGTCCGTAGTAATTGAGAAGAGATTATTCTATTATCTGTTGATGAGTTTCATTTCCTAAAAGAACAAAAGCAAAATTAAATGCAAACTATGAAAGCTTAAAATTCTGACTATTGTGCACTGTGCTCCAAAGCAGGCATGAGAAAAGAAAAAAAGATACCAACCTTCAAGAATCCTACCCTCTAAGACGATGTCTGAACAGAACAATCCAGACAAATTACACATAAGCCCCGAGATTTTTATCAGCTGCTCAAGATACGTTTTCAACTGAATTAAGAAAGCTCCCTGTTTTGAAGGTGAGGAGACCATGCAGAAGCAACGTGGCATCACTTAAACCAAGAAAAGTTCACAATTTATGGTTGTAGTCAGTCTTCTATATAGCAAAATAATGATGATTATGATGATGTTTATATTCTGGAAACCTAACCCAAAAACTGCTTAAAAGAAAAAGAATGTAAGGCTTTCACTAAAGCACCCTGCCATTAAGAGACTGATTGTATACTATGTGCACCTATGCTTTCAAGACCTACCCTACTACTGACATCAAATTTAGTTCTGGAATAGCTTCTCTGGACTTTTTTTTTTTTTAAAGGACTGAAATTTCAACCAGTTTGTTTGTTGTTGTTTTTTTTCTGCTGGGGAAAGATTTGCCCTGAGCTAACATCTGTTGCCAAGCTCCCATCCCCAACGCCCAGCACATAGTTGCATATTCTAGTTAGAAGTTCTTCCAGTTCTTCCATGTGAGCCGCCACCGCAGCATGGCTGAAATGGAGCACGCCAAACTTGAACCAGTAGGCCATCAGAGCTGGCTCTCTCTGGGCTTTTTGAAAAGTACAGTCAAGGTGAAGCAATGAGGTAGACAGAATCCTCACCAGCGATGCTCTGAACGAGGGTCATGTCTACTGGCATGGATATAATGGTTTCTCTACCACCACTCACTCCTCATAACAAGACAAACTTAGAACAAATCATTAGGTCCAAAAGCCCTTAACGTAGGACAAATTGAGACCAATAATCAACAGGTACCTAAGGAAATGCTTTTAAGACACAATGAAGCCTAACTTCAAAGGCTGTGATCCAGACCCCAAGGTTGGCAGGCAGGAAAGGACTGGCTCTTTGTAAAATATGACTAGCTGCACCAGAGGCTGGGAAAAGGCATTAATCATTACATGTACAATGCTGTAATTAGCAGCTTTTAAGAAACCAAGCTTTGTGTGTTCAAGATGTGGAAAAACTGACACTGAACCATATACAAGACATATCCACAAACTGAGACAGCCAATCAAGTAGGCAGTTCACAGTTGCTACTGCATATCTAGCATTGTAACATCATCTTTTAGTATAACAGTATAGTTTACATGCCTAACTCAGTTTTTAATTTAATTCTGCCCACTTGACTTGAGCATCTAAATAGAAAAATTGTGCGAAAAAGTAGAAAATCAAAGAGCCTACCTATTCAACAAGTTATTAAACTGCTTTCTTTCTGTCTCTGATGCTTTTCAACATTTACAGTCATACACATCATAATCCTATATATCTACAGCCAGGCAGTCTGGGTTCAATTTCTGAATCTGCCATTTAAAAACTGCGAGACTGACAAGTTACTTATTAATCTTTTTGTGATTTAGTCTCCTCATCTGTAAAATGGGGATAATAACAGGACCTACTTTATAAAGTCATTGTAAGGATTAAATAAAGTAACATGTAAAGCAACCGGAATAGCACCTATCATAAAGGTTTAATAAATGTCAGAATTTTTAAAAGCCAAGTTCAATAAACATGGGCTATACAGAAGATTGAATACAGTCTTATATATACAGGTAACAGGTCTAGTAGCTGGCATAACAATAAATTTTATGGTGCTTTATAGTGTATGCAGCTCTATATAATAATAATCTACTATTAATGACCTTGAGCACTGTGCAAGAAGCATGCTGCCTCTCCCCTTCCCCCTAAAAGTAATGTTCCAAAGGCATTCTGAATGTTCAAATCCTATCTATCTCATAAACAAGAGGTGAGTCACTAACTCCATCCAGAACGTGCCAGTCCTGTTCACTCTCTCTCTTCCAGTGTAATGAGAAGGAACAAAGAGTTCCCTCCCTGTCCCTCTGAGAACCTTACAGCATCCAGTGAATATTATAGCTCACAAACTACAAAGGACCTCAGCAACGCCTCACTCAGGTTTTCTCCTATGTTCCACACAGCACCAAGGGAATTCTGGGCACTTGATAATGTCCCTGAGAATAAAAAGCCAGTATTCACCAAATTACCCCTCTTTGCTGCCAAAGAACAATGGGGCTTCAGTAATTTTCTCCTATTATAGCAGAAATAGATAGGGCGTGACTTCAACACTAGCAAAATGTCAAGGTCACTCCAACGTGCACTTGTTCTACACCAGCATGAGGGCTGGTTAGCAGGCTCCACGCTCTGGCCAGAGACTGCCCCTAACCCCATTCAGCTGTTTGAAATGAGAGCCACAGATGAGAAAACATGGCTCTGTGCTACTCCCTCTCAACTTGGAAAAGAAAAAAACAAAACTAAAGTCTCAAATGTCTGTTTCTCTTCATCATAATTCAAAAGAATTACCACCCAGTAAACTCCTTGAGTTTACAAGCTGGAGACCTAGTCTTATTTATCAAGCACTTAATAAGCTCCCTAATCTAAAACACACTCAGGAAATATGTTCAACAGTGATTGAACGATCATGTGTTCTATGTAATTTCTATGTTCAACACAGGGGTGTCTTGATAATTATATTTCAATATACTCTCTCAGTCCTTATGGAAGATGAAAAACCACTAGTTTTTCCATTCCAAGCAATCTGTTAAAGGAAACCAACACTACTTGTAAACAGATTCCAAGCTATCAGGAGGGTAAATTAAAAATATACTTGCGTGTTTTGGATACATTTTTAAAACCATTTGTCAGATGCTTTTCTGGCAAGATTCTTATGACTAGCCACATAACTTCTTGAGCTTAAAATGAATCTTCATATTCTAGCTTCTTACAACTAAATAATAAACGCATACGGCTCTTCAGCATTTATTAGTTACATACATCCTTAAGAAAATTACAAAATATGTTTTCATGTTCTATCTCTCTAAGCAAAAATTGACCTACTTTCCTACTTCTTGAAATACCCCTACTGGTAGGTAAAATGACCGTTCCCACATTACCTGGCCTGATTATCTTTTCCAGGAAAGGACCTAAGTCACATGGAATATACTAACTCTAGCCAATCTAAACAGTACCCCCTAAAAAACCTAAATAAAGCAATGATATGATGTTAACTATGGAAAGGGACTAAGTTATTTCTGAAAAGATTTGGAGAAAACGAAATTCCAGTATCTTTGTCATACATTTCCTACCTTAGAAGATCTGTGTTCATTTCTGAAAAGATAAGTATGCACAAAGGTCCCAGGAGAGAGATGGAGAGAGAGAGAGAGAAGGGGGGGGGGGGGGGGGGGGGGGGGGGGGGTGTGTGTGTGTTACAAGGACCGA
Source organism: Equus quagga (assembly GCF_021613505.1). Lineage (NCBI taxonomy): Eukaryota > Metazoa > Chordata > Mammalia > Perissodactyla > Equidae > Equus > Equus quagga. The sequence goes on from NC_060271.1 coordinate 103,973,102, forward strand.
ATCAGAGCTTTATGAAGTCTCCAAACCTGTCTGAGCCCAATAAAGACTGACTTGGATTCAATACCAACACTGGGGGCTAAAGAAGAGGGGCCAATTTCTTAAATAAGTTAATACATTTTATTTCCGTATATGAACAGTTTTTAAGACAATCATGACTAGTAGAGACCTAAATAAAATAAGTAAAGATTGTCAACAAAAGCTTAAGGAATTTCTTTAACCCAAGGGGACAAGAACACCGCATTCCCTCCCGCCCCCCACCCGGCACACATGCTGGTCCTGCACACACCCATGCTCACCTGTTCCCTCTACCTGAAACATGCCTCACAGTCTCTCAAAGGGTGAGTAAACACCAACTCCTTCTCAAGTTTTCCTGACCCTAAGGATCACTAAGTGCCTGTCTTTTGAGTTCAAACATTTTGTTATACCTTCAAGATGCACCTACTAAAGACTGTGCTAAGAAACAGCTCAATTGTATTTATGCTTAAATTCTACCACTACCAGCAGATCATAAAAGACCACCACCATCCCTCCACAAACTGCAAAACTACAAACCAGGGACTAGATTTTTTCACTTTTGCATTCCATCCCTAGCACAGACAGATGCTAACCAGTGAATAATAAAGAATATAATATTTTCATCCCAGAGGTTCTCAAAAGAAAATAAAAAGCCATATACTCCACAAGGTCAACAGTCACCTGCCTGGGAACCAGATCTTGGTTCTAGTTCTTGGATTCTAATGACTCTGACATGTTCTAGGAATCTGGAGAAGATCGGCATTTTCTCAAAATGGTGTCTGCTGGACATTGTCCTACTTAATAGAGACTTAAATAAATTGGGAAAGTCTGGATGAAAACAAAGTTAAAATGGCAAGTTTACTGTAGAACATCTGCAGGGTTTTAATATGCTAATACACACTATGTTTCCAAGATAAGATTCCATTATGAAGCCTTTAGTAAATTAATTTGAGCAAGATCGTGAGGAGAGTTTGAAAAATGCTTCAAAGAAAGTTGATTTGGGTTTTTTTTAATTGTTCAATATTACTGGGTACTTCAGATCAACTTCCAAAAAGTTCTTACCTGATATGTGTTGCAGGCAGAGATTCATACTGGCGTGATAAAAAGAGTTCCCTGTGTTTCAACTGATGTTTCTGTTTATCAGTCAAGTCAGCCTCAACTGTTGTTTCAGATTCTTCCTCAATTTCTTCTACAAATAAAATTCAAAGAATTCATTATTACAAAGCACACTATCCATCTGGATATTAAGATAGGTCAATCAACCTTTCATTCAATGTTTTCTTCAAAGCAATTGATTTTAAATTTACGTATTTAACTTGTCATTTGAATTACAATCATAAAATTAAGTTACCAGGGCCTCAAAGGAAGAAGTACTCCAATTTAAAAATGGCAGATGGAACACATGCATATATCGCCTCTTCCCCCATAAAAATCACACCAAAACGGCAATTAAAATGTATTAACATCTCAGTGACAATGAAAACTGAAGCAACAACGGAAGAAAGATTTTCAACCAAAAAAGTTTAAGAGGATGGAAAGCAGATCAAAAGAAAAAAAATAAAAGCAAACACTTAGCTGAGAGAAGGAAGTGACAATCTCTGTGCATAGAGACAGATGCATGGAGAAGGCAGCAGGCACAAAGCTTGTTCTGACCTAGCCCTTGAGACAGCAAGGACTGTGAGAAAGAGGAGTGGGATGAGAGCTAAAAAACAGGAGGAAAGGGTTGAAAGTCTATCTACCACACAGCAAGTGAATCCCAGAGTACTCTATTTAAAAAGAGAATAATCAGAAAACAAGAAATAGGATAACACATTTCAAATTTGCTAACACAAATAAAAAACTAATAGAAGGATTAGAAGGTAATGCTAAGGAAGCCTCCCAGAAATCAGAACACTAAGACAATGAGATACATAATGGAAAACCAAAAGATAAAACACTTAAGGAACAATTCATGAAGTCCAACATCCCAGTAAAGAAGGTTCTGGAAAGAAACAATAGAGCAGATTGCTTTACCTCTTTTGGAGGGGAAAAGGGGTGAGGAAAGACGTGGCAAAGAAATGACTCGAGAAAATTTCCCCTTACTGAGCAAGATGAGAGTCCAGATGGAACACCCAGCATACTTAATTTTTTTTAAGTGCTCATATGAGAAGGCCACAAAATTTTACAGAAAGGAAACACAGGTCACGTGCAAAGAAACTAGAATCAGAGTAGAATCACCAATGACTAGCAACACTGTATGCTAAGATGGTAGAGCAATGCTATCCAAGAGAAAAAGTTCAACCTAGAATCACATAGTACATTATTTATCAAGTTTGTAAACAGAGCAAAGACAACCTTTCATTCACTCACCAAAATTCATTAGGCACCCAAACAGGCACTGTTCAAGGTGCTGGAGACAAGCAGTGAACAAAAAAGTTACTAAAAACAAACAATTCAAAGTGTTCGCCTTTGGGAAGCAGGGTTGGAAGGAAGGGATGGAAGACAGGAGACGGAGTTTTACATGAGATTGTTTTTAACACTGTTTTTAATCTTTTCAAAGAAAAAAAAATGACCAAATGTCATGTACAGATGTAATTCCAATTAATTTCAGATACAAAATTTTTAAAACTATAATACCTCTAGAGGCTCAGAGATCCCCTGCAGCCTTACCTGGACCATTTTTTGCGGCTCCAGGATAGCGGCAGCAGTGAGAACTCAGAGGTGAGACCACTACAAGGTGGGGAAGGGGTGGCTGGCTCTTTCACACAGCAGGTAGAGCCCAAGGTCAGGCCTTGGAGGCCTTAATTTTTGGACACTGATTGGCAACACACAGACAGCAACACATTTTTGTTCCTCATAATTCTCATAAATTTCTTATTTATGGACCCAGACCACAAAAGAGATTTTATCAAATAAATCCTCTCATTGTAGCAGTTCTTTTGAATTGCATGATGCTAATGAATGGGCTTTTCTACAAACTTGTAAAAACTATGAATTGAAAATGAACCTGTAAAAAGTAATTTAGAAACTGATGTAGAAAAAGACTCACCTAGCTCAAAAACAGTATAACATGATTTAAAATTCTTTGACTGTTCTTTATAATGAACTATTCAAACAGAAATACAGCACTAAAAGAGCCATTTACTTGCAAGTCTAACAACATTTCATCAGTGGAGATCAATGAAGTTATTGCTGCTTTGGCACTATTAGCACCAGGAAATATCACAAACAAAACTATACTCTTTACCTAATTAGGATTTGATAAAACGTTGTTCTATAAAACACAGCTAACTGAATTTTAATGCGTACCCTATAGAGCTAAAACAGCAACAAGCTCAACAAATAATGGTAAAAGCAGCAAATCTTATTTTCTCATGCAACCCCTTGGTATCGTGTGAAAAGGACTAAAATCTCTGAAGTCCAACTTAACCACAGGCAGAAATTACAGCAACAGCATCTGAAACCCATTATTTAAAATTTACTAGTTAAATTTTATTTATATATTTTCATAAATTTACATTGGCTTCTGAATAGGAATGACTCCCATGGCAGTAACATCGTAAAAACATTAAACCACCACAATGGCAAAAAGTGGCATTTAGACAAGGAAAATTTTAAAAGACCAAATATAACTATCATCAAAACATAGTTCCATTTCACCAAGTGTGATGGAACATCAAATTTGCTACCTAAGAGTTATTAAAGTAGAAGTCCCATACTATATACAGTGATAGAAGAGACTGACACCAAATTATTTACTGCATTTTCTCTACCGTTGGGCAAGTTTCAGTGCACGTTAATTTATTAGCATAAGATGGGGGGGGGGCATGGAGGGAAGAAACAGTACAGAAGGGAACTATACAAAGGGAGTGTATGAAGTTTTAAGGAGCAACATAAATACCACTATACTTAATACTGGTATCTCCTCTTTTAGCAGTGTAAGCCATACAATGCGTAACCCAGCAAGGCTCCTACGAATTTCAAAGTTTGAGACTGCAAGATGCGAAAGAAGCCATGGACAAAAAGCTCAGCAAGGCTAATTACATACGCAGGCTGAGAGAGCATGGGATAGAACAACGTCCAAGAAGCAAGGGTCAGAGAAGAAACCAAACTAGCAAGAGTAGTCGGGAACACCAGAGCATCCAGCTATGGGATATGGGAGGTCAGTCTCAACAACAGGTTACAACTGGGGACTCAGGCAAAGCTTTAGAGATTGGGCATGTGACACGACAGGGCCAGAGTAGGCAACTGATGATTTAGGTACCTGAGCAATGAGGGACAGAACCCAGGGAAGGAGGAGCCATTACTGATTCTAGGTACTTGATCTGAAACTGGGTATTTTTCAGAAAAGATCAGAATTATAATTCCTACATGTTATTGGAAGGGATTGAGGGGGAGCAAGCAGAAGTAGAGATCTCCACAGGTTATTCTCAAGCATCCTTGGGTCTCTATTTTAATGAAGTATCGGCCCACAGTGATAAGATGTTAGTGGGTACAGACCGTACAGAAAACCAGGCAGTTAAAAATCTGTCTACAGATGCATTTAACAAGTAGCCAAATGCTTGAAGGCACATTATTGGATTGAAAATAGCTGAGTATCGATGCAACTCAAGCCTGCGTGGTAAGAAAAAAAAAATCCTCAAAAAGGAATAAGCAAGTTGAATAAAATTAGAAGGATTTTTGTGACAATTGAGACTTCAGGGAACTATCTGAGTGAAGAAAAGGAAACAGTTTGGCAGTCTACAGGCAAACGATCAACCAACAAAAATCAATTATATTTCCATTGCTAGCAATACACAATCCAAAACTGAAATTAAGAAAATAATTTCATTTACAATAGCATCAAAAGGAAAAAAATACTTAGGAATATAACAAAAGACAAAACTTGTATACTAAAAACTACAAAACATCATTGAAAGAAATCAAAGACCTAAATAAACGTTCACAGACTGGAAGGCTTAATATTGTTAAGACAGCAATACTCTCCAAATTGATCTACAGATTCAATACAACTCCTATCAAAATTCCAACTTTTTGGCAAAAATTAACAAACTAATATTAAAATTCACGTAGACATATGACTCAGAAAAGCCAACATAATTTTAAAAAAGAACACATTTAAGAGGATTCATCTTCCAGATTTCAAAGCTTACTTCAAAACCACAACCACCAAGACTGTGTGGTACTGGCACAAGGACAAGACATAGAGATCAATGGAACAGAACTGAGAGTCCAGAAATAAGCCCATATAATTCGTTGATTTTGGACAAGGGCGCCAAGACAATTCAATGGGTAAACGAACAGTCTTTTCTACAAATGGTGCTGAGAACAACTGGATATCCACACGCAAAGAAGGAAGCTCGACCCTCACACCATATACAAAAATTAATTTAAAAAGGATCAAAGATCTAAATGTAAGAGTTAAAACCATAAAACACTGGTATAAATCCTCATGACCTTAGAAGAGGCGATGGTCTCTTTGCTATGGTACCCTAAATAAAGCAGAAGCAACCAAAGAAAAAATAGATAAATTGAATATTAAAAATTTTATGCTTAAAAGGATATACAATCAAGAAAGCAGAGAGACAACCCACAGAAGAAAATATTTGCAAATTGTGTAGCATCTGATAAGAGTCTAGTATCCAAAATATATAAAGAACTCTTATAATTCAACAATAAAAGACAACCCAATGAAATAATGAGCAAAGGATGGGAACAGACATTTCTCCAAGAAGATATATGAATGGCCAATAAGTACATAAAAAGATGTTCAACATTCTTAGTCACTAGGGAAATGCAAATCAAAACTACAATGAGATATTTCACAACAACTAGAATAACTATAATCAAAAAGATAATAACAAGCATTGGCAAAAACGGGGAGAAATTATAATCTTTGTACATTATTGGTAGGAATGTAAACTGGTGCAGCTGCATTGTAAAAGTTTGGCAGTTCCTCAAATTGCTAAACAGAGTTACCATACAACCAACCAATTCCATTCCTAGGTATATACCCAAGAGAACGGAAAACATATGTCAATACAAAAACTTGTACATGAATGTTCACAGCAGTATTATTCAAAACCAGTATGTTTGGAAAGAATCCAAATGTCTATCTACTGATAATGGATAAACAAATGTAGTACATCCACATAATGGGATATTATTCAGCCATAAAAAGTAACGACATGATTTCATGTTACAACATGGATGAACCTTGAGACATTATACTAAATGAAACATTACGAAAGTGAAAGACACAAAAAGTCACCTATTATATGATTCTATTTACATGAAAAGTCCAGAACAGACAAACGCACAGAGACAGGAAGTAGATGAATGGTTGCCAGAGGAAGGGTGGAAGGGGAAATGGGGGAGTGAGGGCTAATGGGTATGAGGTTTCTTTTTGGAGTAATGAAAATGTCCTGGACTTAAATAAGGTTGTGGTTGTACAAATTTGTGAATGTTCTAAAAACCACTGAACTATACACCTTTTTAAAGAGGTGAGGCCAGCCCCAGTGGCCTAGTGGTTAACTTCAGTGCACTCTGCTTTGGCGGCCCAGGTTGTTTCCAGGGTGCAGACCTACACCATTCATCTGTCAGTGGCCACGCTGTGGCAGCAGCTCACATACAAAAAAGAGGAAGACTGGTAACAGATGTTAGCTCAGAGCGACTCTTCCTCAGCAAAAAAGAGGAAGATTGGCAACAGATGTTAGCTCAGGGTGAATCTTTCTCAGAAAAATAAATAAATAAATAAAGAAGTGAATTATATGGTATGCGAACTGTATCAAAAAGAAAAAAAGCTAAACCTGAAAAAAAAAATAAGGGCAGGGATGAAACATCAGAAGGTCAAAAGAAGAACAGGTAAATTTCTCTTCTGTAGCTAAAAATGAATGAGCAAGTTCACATGCCAACATGAATAGATCTTGAAAACTTGAAATGCGTAAAAAGCAATCTGTAGAAGGGGACGTGTATACAATAACATTCACTTTTTAAAATGTAAAAACAATGTTCCATATAAATACACACATATGCGGCAAAATTATAAAAACATGAAGGAAAAAACACACCAAAGTTAAGACACCAACTCACCTATGGAGAAACTGGGAAGGAAATGGGGTTGGAGATGGATACACAGAGCACTATAAGAACCTGAAGCAAACATGTCAAAATAATAAGGGAAGACAAAGCTGGCTGGTAGGTTCATAATAAACACTAGATTCTTCTCTTTTCTGCTTCCTAAAAATACTTCGAAAATAAGAAATGAATAGGATTCAATAGAATGAAAACACTTCTTTTGCCTGTAACTAAACTCTAATACATGTTAAACTGTTTTTTTCCCCTTAAGGAAGATAACCACGAAAATTGATAATCATTTCTTTACATATATCTTCCTTCTCTCCTTTCTATCGTTTTGCCAAAATATAAATTTCAACTGTCATTCTGTATAACATTAATGAATTTCTGAAATGCATACAAATAAAAATACATTTTTATAAATATAAAAATAAGTCTTGCTTTTGAAGATTAAAAAAGGAGGGAAACAAAATAGAAAAATGGTCCATTTTGGAAGACCAAAAATAGGAAAGAACTGAGAGTCAAATACTTCTATAAAGAAATGCATGAGAGAGCCATCCCTGATGGCCTAGTGGTTCAAGTTCAGCACGCTCCACTTTGGCAGCCTGGGTTCTGTTACCAGGCACAGAACTACAGCACCTGTCTGTCAGTAGCCATGTTGTAGCAGCAGCTCACATAGGAGAACTATAAGGACTTACAAGTAGAATATACAACTAGGTACCGAGGCTTTGGGGAGGAGGAAAAAAAAAAGAGGAAGACTGGCAATATACATTAGCTCAGGGCAAATCTTTCCCAGCAAAAAAAAAAAAAAAAAAAAAAGGAAATGCATGAGATAAATAGGGAGAATATTGGAGTAGATGAAAAGTTAACAATGCAAAGTTCAAAGGGCCTCTGAGATTCTGGTACATGATCTATGAGGCTTCTGCCAGTCTCCAGGTGGAGAGTCCCCTCCTATTTGCTACAAAGCAGCACCCACAGGAGCTTAGGGTCCTTGTCACAGTATGCCTTCACGACAGTCATCTGATTCAGAGTCCCCCGAGAACAAAGAAAGGTCATTTATCTTTGTATTCCTGCTGTTTTACTCATGGAGTAAAAGAGATGGAACCTCAAGAAATGTTCACAGTAGACCAAGTAAGAATTATCAGTAACACTCAAGGCTGCCTCTGCAAGGATAGACTCACAAAGTTATGACACAAAACAGTGTGTGGAGTAACCACCAAAAAACTACTGTTCAAGGCGCTCTGCTTGCCGCATTTCATCGCAGTGCTTTCCACAATGCTTTGGAGAGTTAACACAGAGTGCGGGATGGGAGATTAGGTTTCAGAGTCGCACTTGAATTCAAAGTCTAGTTTTGCACGTTCCTACTTATGTGACCTCGGGCAAATTATTTACTCTTGTAATCCTCAGTTTCTTCATCTGTAAAATGTGTACATAATTCCCGCCTCATAAAGTTATTGTGAGGATTAAGATAAAGCACATAAATTGCTTAACACAGTGCCTAACACAGTGCTAGGTTAAAAAAAACTGCTATCACTATTTTTTAAATGAATTTTAATATGGTTTTCTTTGACATTTGGAAAAGGATTCCTATCTCCTAAAACGATGGTTTCTAATTAAGGAAAGCAAATCATATTAAAATTAAAACAAATTAAAAATTTGTTTTCACTTTTTATAAACAAACAGATATCCAGACCCCACCCCTAGAGATCCTGATTTAGAAACTGTGGGGTATAGTCATGCCAGCTGAGCCTCAGTTAAGAATCATTATTATAAAACACTAATTTTAAAATATTTTTCTGGCAGAACATCTTTACCAGCAGTTCTCAAGCTTTTTAGTCCCAGGACCTATTTATGCTCTTAAATCCTATCGAGGACCTCAAAGAGCTTTTGTTTACCTGGGTTATATCTACCAATACTATATTAGAAATTAAAACAGAAATTTTCAAAACACAAGAAATAAGCACAAAATCCATTATCATGAGTGATGATGTCATCACATGTCATGGAGCCTCTGGAAAAACTGTATTATATACTTATGAGAAAATTGGAGAAACAATTAAAGGATAGCTTAGTATTATTATAAAAACTGTTTTGACCCAAGGTCCCCTAAAAGGTGTTCAGGAAAAGTGACCTATGCAAAAGAAATATTAACTGAAAGTCTAACCTGAAAAGAAAACCAAAAACTGGCTGAAGCAAAGGGTGTTTTACTTTACTGGGTTCAAGAAACCTGTCACAGAAATTCTATCTTCACATTGTGAGATACAATGACTCATAAGTTGCTCTATAGCAAGTTAGGATCCCATCAGAAATTTAAGCTATTTCTGCTTTACATTTATTTATTCCAAGAACACTGCATCTGGCAAAGCCTGCCCAATCTTATAATATATTCAAAGTCCATCTGGAATTTTATACAGCCTCAACACGCCACCATGCATTTTTCCATTTGCTATCAATTTTAAAATTTAAACAAAATAAAAGAATTAGAAGTAGCCAAATTTTCCAGCACCTCCAGACCACCATCCTCTCCAGTTCATTACAGACACAGCAGCCAGCATCTCCCTACAACACAAACTCACGTTTCTCCCTTGCTTTGATTAAAAAATCCTCAATAGCATTCAACCACCATTCAGATCAAACTGCTAATAGTCTGCCCTGCCATATGTTTCACCTATTTCCCCCACAACCACACCCTACTCCCAGCAAAAGAAAAGAAAAGAAAATTTATTGATGTGCCTAACGAAGTATTACAGGGATATCTGTGAGGAAGACATCAAAGTCCTGCCCTCATAAAGATTACGGTTGATCGGATTACAGATAAGAATATACACTTTCAAGGGTGGTTAAGTATTATAGAATTATGTAGGGTACTCCAGAAGAATGACAGAGGAAACTAACACAGCCTGAGGGGCCAGGAGAGCCTTCTCTGAAGAAACACAGTGCAAGCTGAGACCTGAAGGAAGAGGGGGTGGGGTGGGTAGGTCCCTGTCTTTAACTAGAGAGCACAGCACTGGGGAAGGTTGGCCCAGGTCCTTATCTGTACTTAGCCCCGGCGTGACCATGTGAATTTCCAGCTTTTACCTTCACATCCCAATGACTAAATCAGCTGAGCGCCTCACTTGGGGTGACTAGAAGTGTCCTGGTTTTGAAACATAAAGCCCTGAGTTTAGACAATCCCTCAGTTCTAGGCAAACCAGGATGGTTGGTCACCCTAGCCCTCAAATTACTCAACCTAGGTATTATGTTTTGGCCTACTGAAAGAAATCTTATGATCCCAAAATGGCTAAAATTTAAAAGACTGAAAATATCAAGTTTCATCAAGAACATAGCCCAACTGGAATTCCCATACATATATAAAGGAAGTGAAAATTGGTTCAACTGCTTTGGAAAACTGTTGGGTAATATTTTCTAAAGTAAATTTATACCTATCCCATGAAGCAACAATTCCACTCCTAGGTATTTTCCCAAGAGGAATGAGAGCTTAAGTACACAAAAAGACTTGTTGAAGAATGTTCATAGCAGCTTTATTCATTGGAGCCAAAAACTAGAAATCACTCAAACATTCATCACTAAAAGAATGACTACTATTGGGCCAGAAAAAAGAACAACTGATACAAGCAATAACATAAATGGATCCCACAGACATGGTGCTGAGTGAAAAAAATCAGGCGAAAAAAGGTAAATACTGTAGGTACTCCATTTAGATGAAGCTAACAACATGAATATCTAACAGGTGGTAGCAGACACCAGAATAGTGCTTACCTGGGGAGAAAGAGATGGCAGTGACCAGGAATGGGCACAAGGGAACCTACTGGAGTATTAGAAAGTTTCTCTATCTTGATCTGAGTGATAATAAAGTATAAATGCATACACTTGTGAAAATTTATTGAGCTGCACATTTTACCCATTCCACTATTTTATACCTCAATTTTAAATTTTTTTTAAGAGAACTAAGATTTCTGCTTCCAGACAAATGAAGTAACAGGAACCAAATCTACCCTCCTGTCTGAAAAAAACCAAAACAATCAAAAATTAATAAATAATTTAAAAAGCAGACAAGCTACATGAAACATCAATTCTCTCAACAATGGAACACTGGACATCAGGCAATCAAGAACAGTGATCCCTGAGAGACAGGAAACAAACATGGTGAGCCCTAACACTGGCCCTGCTTACTGCCTTGAGGGAGTTTCCAGGCAACAGTGCAAGGAGGGAAACTGAGGCAGAGCCTGGCAGACTCCCAGAGTTGAAGAGACAAAGCTGAGAGACCAGGGAGACCAAAGCAATTAGACTTCAGAATATAGAGCACCAGAGAAGAGAGAAAACCTGGAGATTGCAGAGGGTGATCCTTGAGCACGGTACCAATAAGTGAATGCACATAAGGAAACTACCAGAAGCCAGGGAAAGAATCAACTGGAAAGAATCAGAGGGAACAATGCCTACTGCTCACACGGGGGCACAAATAGTGCTTGTTCACAAAGAGCCAGAGTGGAAAAACTCATAATTCACACTGTATTGGGTAGAGTACACAGAAAGGTCTTACCTAAGTAACGGGGAACAATTAAGCCCTAGACTGAGCACCGACAGCTCTGCATCCATTTAACAAATATACATTAAGTCATAAACACAACAACCAAAAGGATCAAACTATTTCCCAGTAACTTGAATGCACCCCAGAACAAAGCTCAAGACGATTTACAGGAATGTAAAAATATCCAGGACCCAAAAAAGTGAAACTTACCATGTCTACTACATATCTATTTGAAGCCTTAAAATGAAGAGGCTGACCATACCAAGTGTTGGCAAAGATGTGAAGAAGCCAGAACTCTCCAACACTGCTATGGAAAAGTAAAAGGGTACAATCACATTGGCAAACAGTTTGCAGTTTCATAAAAAGCTAAAAGTACCCCTACCATATGAAAAAGCCATTCCACACCAAACCAAAACAGAATGTATATCTGTACAAAGACTTGTATATAAATGTTCACAACAACTTTATTTGTAATAGCCAAAAACTGCAAACAATTGAAATGTCCATCAACAGATGAGCAGATAAACTGTGGTACATACATACAATGGAATACTACTCAACAATAAAAAGGAACAAACCATTTACACTGAGAGACATACTGTGTTCACGGATTAGAAGACTCAATATTGTTAAGATCTCAATTCTCTCCCAAATTGATCAATGGATATAACACAACCCCATTCAAAATCCCAGCAGACTTTTTACAGAAATTGACAAGCTAATTCTAAAACTCATATGGAAATGCAAAGGATCTAGAATAGCCAAAACAACTCTGAAAAAGAGAAATCAAAGTTGGAGGGCTAACGTTACTTCATTTCAAGAAGTATTAGAAAACTACAACAATCAAGTGTGTTACTGGTGAGAAGAGCAACAAGTGGATCAATGGAACAGATACAAAGGCCAGAAATAGAGCCACACATATATGACCAACTGATCTGAAAAAGGCACAAAAGGCAATGCAACGGAAAAAGGCCAGCCTTTCCAACAAATGGTGCTGGAGCAACTGGATATCCATATGCCCTCCACCCCCAAAACACAGGAACTTAGGATCCATAACTTGCATCTCATACAAAAATTAATAAAAATGGGTCATAAATGCTATAAGACTTCTCCAAAAAAATATAGAAGATTAAATGACAGCTAAGAATGAAAGTAAAACTGATTCACAATTTTACTCTTTGTAAAGGCTCTTTGGAAACACGTTTTAAAAACCTTAAAAACTGTACATGCCCTCTGATCCAATCATTTCACCAAAAAAGACAGATAAATTCATGTGAAAGTATTTACTAGAACAATCATTGAAGCATTTTTCTACTTTTTTTTTTTTCTATAAACTACCCAGTAATCTACACTAATTCTACAACGGTATACTTTGTTTAAAGTTGTGAATTATGTGCTACATGAATTATCAATAGAAGAAACATGAAGCATCTCATACTATAGGATACAACCCTTTTCAAAGTCTTAAGCAGTCTGGAAACAAGAGTCAGAAAACTTATAGCCTATCATGGACAAAATGGAAACAAGAATCAATCACAGGGTACAGGATTACAATTACATTTCTTACAGACATTTTCTGCAGTATATTTCCTTCTGTGAGCCTTTCACTAGTGAGTTTCATAATTTCTAAAAATTTCTTATAATCCTGTCATCCTTTCCTGTCCTATTTCTAGTCGTTTATATGAAAAGATATACAATCATAAGTTTTAAAAAGTCTTTTTAAATAAGGAAAAATATGGAAAACATTTCCCCAACTGTATCGAGTACTGAGTAATCTGAAAAACACCTCACAAAAGAAACAGGTTTGCTGCTTAAACTATAAAAACCCAATAAAGGAGTCAACCATATTACACTTTAAAGGCAAAAAGAATTACACAAAAACAGGAAATAAAATCTTTCATTTTTTATCTCTAGGGATGTCTTTCCAACATGCTAACCTTCAATAATTTTTCTACCAGGTTGAAATTAATTCCTGTTAGGAAATGCAGTATCACTCACATGAATTACTGATATTCTTAAATGTAAAGCAAGTTTGGATAATCCAGCTATTTTTACAACCTTGTTACAAAGACTCACAAATCCCCACAATATGAAAATATTCATGCAGCTTTAAAGAATAATGGAAATATTAGTCAGGGTCGGGGAGAAAAAACTAAACACAAGACAAAGAAAGAGATCATGGGGGAAAAAATGTGCTAAGAAGGATCAATTTATAAAAACTTTATTTATGCAAAGAAGCTGAACAGAACCAACATAGTGTGAGATGCCGACTGAAGCTACACTTTATTCCAGCATCTGCAAATATCGGCCAATAGAAAGGTTCAATTTGGCCATGAAGAAAATGAATTATTCCAGTAAATTATGGGGGGAAAATCACACTCATCAAGTGGTATGGTTGGAAGGTAACCCTTTAATCCAGGTGAGAACTCTAAACTATTCTTATCTGACCTATAGGTAAGAAGCAGTTTCTACTCTATCTTTCACTAAAGGGAATTAAAACAAGAGTGGATCTGATATGCATATCAAATGGAGGACACAGAAAACACAAAATGGAAGTGAGCAGCAAACTAAGCTTTTGATTTTCCTTCCAAATCATACACCAAACTAGCCGTAAAAGTTCAAGGTCTTCCACCAGCGAAAACATGGTACATCCTTTGGAAGTTTCAAAAATTAATGCTATAATTAATGCAAATTCCAATGTAGATTCAAAGAAATTGCTAATTAGAGTGAGCATGTAAAGTAACGATACTTTACCATTCTATCTCTTTTTTTTCTTTTTAAAGATTTTATTTTTTTCCTTTTTCTCCCCAAAGACCCCTGATACATAGTTGCGTATTCTTCGTTGTGGGTCCTTCTAGTTGTGGCATGTGGGACACTGCTTCAGCGTGGTTTGATGAGCAGTGCCATGTCTACGCCCAGGATGTGAACCAACGAAACACTGGGCCACCTGCAGCGGAGCGTGCAAACTTAACCACTGGGCCACGGGGCCAGCCCCATCTATTTCCATATTAGAATATGAAAGCTTATAAAATAACATTCCTATTCTACCAAAGCAATATGAGTCCAAGGATGATTTTATTCCCCATTCTTTTACCAATTAAAGGACAAAAGGAATAAGGCAGGAGAAAGTCATTTTACTAAAAACAACTCAGAAACATGCATTTTTAGAATTTAAGTACTTCTGCCTTTCCCTCCCTCCAAAAAAGACTCAAACTATAAAACAAGTTTACATCTAAGAAACGTTAAAAGTTAAAAAATACTCCTAAGAGTTATGCCCAAGGGCATTTACAAGGGACTTTTTAAAGGGTGTAGCACACAACTCTGGAACAATCATTCTGAGCACGAGTTTGGAAAGTTTCCAGTATAGCGGCGGAGCTCTCCGGGAGAAAGACGGCACAAGGAGGGCTTCTGAATGACCACTACTTCCACTTAAATATAAGCAGCCTCATTAGGAAATGTGTAACACACATCGTTATATGCTAACCTCTACCAGTATCTGCTGTACGTGTGAAGCAAAATACCTCTTCCAGCTCACCCATAGCTCTTTACCCTTGCCAGCTTGCGGATGGTGATGGTGGTGGCAGATGGTGGTAGTGGTGGATGGAACAGAAACAGGCTATAGGAAAGACACATGGTGAGGACTCACTGTTCCACACAGGGGAGAAGCACGAGATAGTGTGGGACTGTGCTTCCCAAAGGCACAAGGGGCAAACTGCTGCCTTTCACAGTACCCCTCCCCCCACCACCGCTTTTCTTTATTTGTCTTACACTTTTTCTGATATAATGGGACCTATGTTCTATGGCCCTGAAAAGGGGAACATAAGCATGAAAAGAGGAAAACGTTTTGAGCCCCACAGCACTCTACACAAACTGACGGAAGAGGCACAAACAGATTCAAAACAGTGCATCTTATCTCATTTATTTGTAAGTTATTACTAAGGGTTGGACTGATAGAAAAGCCTCCCGCACTAGAAAGGCAGAGGGCTTTGAGACATTCATCACCAAATATTTAAGTGCCTGCTATGTGGAAGCAATGGGAAGAGCGGGACACAAGAAGGGGACACCAATTCGAGTTAACAGTGCTATGACTTTCAGTAAGTTACTGACTTCTCTTTGGGCCACTGTGGAAAAATAGAGCGAATAATAACCTAAATTAACAAACTCTAGTTGTGAAGATTAAGAGAATAAAACGAATAGACGAGTGCCCAGTGTAGTGCCTAGAACATAAGAGTTCAAAAAGGTTAGTTTTCCTTCCTTCTTCAAGATAAATTATTGGTGGCTTAAATGTGTAAAATTCCTTTTGATACACAATATGAGTTATTATCACATTTACTGAAATGCAAAGCCTATGAATAAATGGCCAGACAAAAGAACAATGATTTACAACTAACACAGAGCAAAGATATCTAAATTAAGCCTAAAGGCTGCACAAAACTAAAATCAAACAAAATGTCAGTGTAATCTTACAAAATGTACAAAAATGAACATTTACTAATGCTTCAAGGATATTATTTGTAAGTTTATTTTTAAAAATAATGATTTATGGGGGCCAGCCCCGTGGCTGAATGGTTAAAGTTCCGTGCCCTCCACTTCAGCAGCCCAGGTTTGCAGGTTTGGATCCAGCACAGACCTACTCCACTCATCAGCCATGCTGTGGTGGTGTCCCATAGACAAAAAAATGGAGGAAGACTGGGCACAGATGTTAGCTCAGGGCTAATCTTCCTCAAGCAAAAAAAGAGGAAGATTGGTAATGGATGTTAGCTCAGGGTGAATCTTCACCAAAAAAAAATAAATAATGAAGAGGCAATTTGGACACAAGCTATAATCTTTTTTTCTAACTGTATCCTCTACAACTGAAGACCACCACAACTGGCTGCCAAAAAATATAGAAAGTGAACAAATAAGGCCCTCTTTGGTGCCTTAAAATTTTGTTTATTGCACACACGGAATAAAACTAAGGAGTCCCTTCTTATATCTTGGATGAAGATAATAGGGAAAAAGGACAGAGAACATCTGGACCCGAGGCCTAGAATTTGCGTTATGCCATGAATGCCTACTTGGCTCTTTAGGAAGGAATATGGCCCCTGGAAGCCTTACAGGTGAAGACGATAAATAGGTGATGACAGGAGCCAAAGACGTCTCCCATGTTAGCTCAGCAACAGAACTGGCTAGATCCGAGAGGATTTTCTCCTCTTAAGCACTCTCTCCATCTCTCTGCAAAAACAATCTCCCATCTATACTATTCTGTTCTGACCAAAAACTGACATGAAACAACTCTCTTTATTCTTTTATAAAATGTATAGGCAACTGGGGTACTCAAAATTGTGAATGATCATTTCCTAAAAGCGTTTGGTGATGCTTTAGGAGTCCTGCTGACAGAGGTGAGGTGTCCTTCCCGGGTGTTTCACCTCCACCACAGCACTTACTATACTTAGTAAAACAGTCTGTGTCTGTGACCCAAAGGACTAAAGGCTTTTTTTTTTTTTTGAGGAAGACTCACCCTGAGCTAACTACTGCCAATCCTATTTTTGCTGAAGAAGACTGGCCTTGAGCTAACATCATGCCCATCTTCCTCTACTTTATATGTGGGACGCCTACCACAGCATGGGGTGCCAAGCGGTGCCATGTCCGCACCCGGGGTCTGAACCAGCGAACACCAGGCCGCTGAAGCAGAACAGGTGAACTCAACCGCTGTGACACTGGGCCGACCCCAGACTAAAGGCTTTTTGAGAGCAGGGACAGTATCTGGTCACTGCTAACATCCCCAGCACCCAAGATAGACACCCGCTCATACTGGGATGCTCAGTGAATTATTTATTGAATAAATAAAGAATAAGACATTGGAAGGAGCATGGCTCTCTGAAAATAACTGAATTTGGGATTCCCAGTTCTAGTTCCAGAATGTTACAGACTTGATGTATAATTCTGAAAGAGGTATATTAAACACAGCAATAATAATCCTTACCCACCACCATCATTATCATCCATCCACTACAGTAAATATTTGGATTTTCTCAACCTCCTTACTTCCCTTCAGAGAGATCAGAAAGCTTGAAATTAGTTCCCAGCTTCCCAGATACCCCGAGTTGTGCATGGAAACAGGCATGAGATGTACTGGGAGGCTATGAGGCAGGAGTCATCTTGCTGAGACTCTTAGCCATTAACAAGCAAAGTTGAAAGGGGAGGCTTTTATGCAGCAACGTCCATTCTCCAAGTTCCCAGGTATCAAGAGAGGGGCAGGCATCAGCAGCTTCTTGATATGACTTCTGAAACCTCTGACTGAGGCCTCAGGTGACCATTTTCCAACTTCCTAGCTGTGAGGGGCAACTGAAAAAGCATGCTGCTAGCTTAGCTCCAGAGGCTTCAGAGGGACCAGCTTCCCATGAGGGTCAGTTCTGGGAGTCCTCCAGAGGCCCAGCCTAGGATCTGTTCCTGCAAGCTTTCCATCATTTTGTAAGTGCCTAATTACCAATAACAGATCAAATCCAGATTGGTTTGTTTCTTCCACTGACTCTGACTGTACAAAAAGCTACCATTATCTGCACACCTCATGAACTGCCAAGCATTTTATTCATTTAATTCCACAACAACCCTCACGACAGGGAGGTTGGTAAGGAAGAAAGCATTAGCAAGCCCTTTGTAAAGATGAAGAAACTACGGCTCAGCAAGGTTAATTAATCTGCCCAAGGCACATGATAGAACCAGCATTAACACTCATGTCTGACTCCAAAACCCATTTTTCCACAATGCCAGTTGGACAAACATAAAATGGAGTATAGCCATATTTATCTTCTCCAAAATAAATTTTAAACAGATTAAAAACAAAACATAGAAAAGCAGCAATCAGAAGACAGAATATTAGTCCAGCTAGGTAACCGTGGGTCAAGGACTCAGTCATAAAATACAGAGAGTGTACACAGATTGTGTGTAAGATCCTTCCAGGTCTAAAGTTCTATAGTTTGAAATGCTAAATGAAAACATATTTTGGGCTATTCTAAATAAAGGCCATATATAAAGGTAAAAACACTAACAGAAACAGAGGTAGCAGTAGGAAGCTACAGAATTTAGTATGTATACTATACTTCAATGAAAAGATTTTTTTTAAAAAGATTACCTGCGGAAAATTTTAGATTAACTACTCTGACTGCAAAAATGATTTTCATTCAACTAGTCACATGAAAATATAAAACATGTGTCTATATTTTTCCAATCCACAAATTAAGTAAAGCTAACACAGGCCTTTAAAGAATCTTAAGAATATCTAATTATTTGAATGCCTCATTTAATAATCAATAAGCAATGTGACATCAATTTTTAAAGTATTAATATAGTACTTGCTTTGTTTAAAAAGATAATAGCAACCATTAACATTCAAAGTAACAGATCAATAAGAAAATGTGCATCATAAAACATAATTAACTTGTCAAATAATAAACCTTAGTAATATTTACAGTTGATAATAATCTGGTTAATGAGACACAAACTTGCCATAACTGCTAATTATAAAATGTCAGTCACAAAAGTAAAAACATTACAAAACAGCAAGAGAAAAATGTCCTTATAAATGAATGTTTATTACTTTTAATGCTGTGATGGAAAATAGATTTTTCTGCCAACTCCAATAAGTGGTGGTAGACGCCTGGGAAGGAACGGCCTCCAGGGGCCGAGTGAGGGCTCAGTGTCTCAGCCCAGGCACGTCTGACCCAGTGTCTCAGATTAATCTCCTGGATTCAGAAAAGGAGTGTCAGGCTGAGGTCTATGTACCTACATACTTAACAGACTAAGAAACAACACACTCATGGGCTATGTTCTCACAATGTCAAACTTCCTGAGAAAATACAACAGATAGCTGGAAATCAAATATGTCTAGCCTTACCCCTGCTAACAAAATTTGTGGTCAAAGTACAAAAATAGGAAACAACAAAAGTTCTTCAAATGCCAGGGTGACTTTCTGTTGTTGTATTTTCCCTTGTCTCTCTGGTATTCCTCCTGGAAGCATTACAATTTCAACAAATGGGCTGAATGAATCTCAGAATAGATACAGTTGTTGATCAAATAAGAGAGCTGGAGCATAATATCAAAGAATTCTCCCAATAAGAGACACAAAAGATCTAAGAAATGAAAGAATGAAATCAAGTTAACAGAAATCACAAACTTTTGCTAGGAATTCCATAAAGCAAACAGAATAGAGGGACAACATAGAAATAACAGTCGTTTTCTTTGGGTTTTCTTGAGGAAGACTGGCCCTGAGCTAACATCTATGCCCATCTTCCTCTACTCTATACGTGGGACGCCTGCCACAGCATGGCTTGATAAGTAGTGCGTAGGTCTGCACTGCACTCAGGATCCGAACCGGCGAACCCTGGGCCACCGAAGTGGAATGTGCAAACTTAACCGCTGCACCACCGGGCCGGCCTCTAGAAATAGCAATCTTAAAAGAAAACATCCCTAAGCTGAAAACAAAGGTCCTCCCTCACTCTAACATATTCACCAAAAGTGCACAGAATAGTTACTGAAATAAGTCCAACATTTAGACCTATTCTGGTAAAATTTCAGAATGCCAATTCTAAAAGAAAATCACTTCCAGAGGAAAAAACACGTTACCTACAAAAGAATAAGAATCAGGTTGACATCAGACTTCTTAACAATAACGGTTTCAGAAGACAAGAAAAGAATTGCTTCAAAGTTCTGAGGGGAAACTATTTTGAACCCAGAATTCTATAAAAAGCCCACTAGCATTCAAATGTGATGGTAAAATAGTGACATTTTAAGTCAAGCAAAGATTTACAAAGTTTACCACCCACAGATGATTTCTGAAAAAAAATTTAGATGAGGGCATATTCCAGCAAAGCAAAACACAAATGTAATTCAAAAATAAAGATAATTTGGATACAAGACACATTGGCGAGGAAACAAACGAGTAAAACTAAACTATAATTCTTTTTTTTTTTTTTTGCAGGGAAGGATTTGCCCTGAGCTAACATCTGTTGCCAATGTTTTTTTTCCTTCTCTCCAAAGCCCCAGTGCATGGTTGTATATCCTAATTGTAATTCCTTCTAGTTCTTCTACATGAGCCACCACCAAAGCACGGCAACTGACAGACAGGTCGGGTGGTTCCGTGACCAGGAAGCGAACCTGGGCAACCAAAGCAGTGAAAGCACCAAACCTTAACCACCAGACCATCAGGGCTGACTCTAAAATATAATTCTTAAAATGTAGCTATGTAATGTAAGAAGGACTTATACATACAGCCCTGAGAATATCGTCTGGTGCTATGTGATGTTATTATTATTAAATCATTATTATTTAGTAAAAATCTAGACCTAAATGTTGCATAGTTTCAACATGGAAAGAGAGAGGACAAAGAAGGAAGGAAGAAAATGTGAGCTAAATTTGCTTCCTTATGCTAAAGGCAGAATAACTGGTGGAAAAACAGAAGTTAAACATGCCTGTTTAAAAGTAAGGGTAAATACCCAGAATTGGAATAGCTGGATCAGACGGTATTTCTATTTTTAATTTTTTGAGAAATCTCTATCTTAAAATTTTCCACAGTGGTTGCACCAGTTTACATTCCCACCAGCAGTGCATGAGGGTTCCCTTTTCGCCACATCCTCTCCAACACTTGTTACGTCTTGTCTTTTTAGTACTTGCCGTTCTGATGGGTGTAAGGCAATATCTGATTGTAGTTTCGATTTTCATTTCCCTATTAATTAGTGATATTGAACATCTTTTCATGTGCCTGTTGGCCATGTGTGTGTCTTCTTTGGAAAAATGTCTGTTCATACCCTCTGTCCAGTTTTTAATCAAGCTGTTCATTTTTTTGTTGTTGAGTTGTATGAGTCCTTCATATATTTTGGAAATTAATCCCTTATCAGATAAATGATTTGCAAATATTTTCTCCCAGCTGGTGGGCTTTTTGTTTTGTTGATGATTTCCTCTGCCATAGAAGCTTTGTAGTTTGATGTAGTCCCATTTATTTTTTCTTTTATTTCCCTTGCCCGAGGAAACATGATATTCGAAAAGACACTGCTAAGACCAATGTCGAAGAGAGTACTGTCTACGTTTTCTGCTAGGAGTTTTATGGCTTGAGGTCTTACATTCTGGGTATTTACCCAAAGAACATGAAAACACTATCAAAAAGATATATGCACTCCTATGTTCGTTGTGACACAACAGCCAAGACTTGGATGTAACCTAAGTGCCCATCAACTGATGAATGAATAAAGATGTGGTGTATACAAACACGCACATACATATACACAATGGAATACGACTCACCCATAAAAAAAAAGAAAGATGAAATCATGCCATTTGGGACAACACAGATGGACCTTGAGAATATTACGCTAAGTGAAATAAGTCAGAGAAAGGCAAATACTGTATGATTTCATTCATATGTGGAAGATCAAACAAACATACAGATACATAGAACAGACTGGTGGTTACCAGAGGGGAAGTGGGTGAGGGGAGGGCGAAACAGGGAAAGGGGTGTATATGTATGGTGATGGATGGAAACTAGATGTTTGGTGGTAAAGGTGATATAGTCTATACAGAAGCCAAAATATACTGACGTACACCTGACATTTACATACTGTTATAAACCAATGTGACTTCAATAAAATAAAATTTTAAAATGTAAGGGTACTTGCTTTTTTCTTCCTTTAGTGAATTAAAAACTTTCCCCCCACAAATTAATTACAAAAGTTAAACTCAATATAAAAAAGGCAAAGGATATAAACAGTTCATAGAAAAGAAAATAAAAGTGGTTTTAATAAGAAAGTCACATTTTCATAAGAAATGTAAAGTAAAACTATACCAAGGTATCATTTTTCACCTACTAGATTAGTAAAGATCAAAAGCCTGATAGTAAACTATATTGATAAGGATGGGAGAGAATAGGCACTCATTCATTACTGGTAGGTGAAAACTGGTACCCTATCTGAGGCAGACAACTTGGCAATATCTAACAAAATTACAACATACAATCTTTTGACCTTGCAACTCCAATCCTAGGAATCTCTATCCTAAATATAGATGCTGTACTCCTACACGTGCTAAATGATATGTAACTGTTTGACAGCAAAAGATGAAAAACCCAATTCTCCATCAGTACAGAGTGGTTGATAACTGTGGAATACAATGCAGCCATTAAAAGAAAGTATTGATATGGAAGGATCTCAAGAGAGAAACAAGAAAAAAGCAAGGCTGAGGAAAAGTGGTACAGTGTATCAGAAGTCTTCGGAAACACAGGCTTAAGGAGATCACTTTTCAGATCAACTCCCAGATGTACTAGGTTCCTACTGATCTGCCTGAGAACTAGCACAGGGTCGAGGCACCAGGCTGATCCTTCTTTCCTCATCTCCACTGCCCTGCTCTCACTTACCTCTGTACTACCCTACATCTTAGAGTGAAGCACCGCCCAAGTGAGTAAAAATTTCCAGGGCATCAAACAAAGAGACCACTGGTGGCAAAACAGAGACACAATATACATCTCTAAGAAGCCTCTTTAACCAAGATATGAGAAACTCACTCAGTAGGGTTTGTGTCTTATATATACTTCAGTTTACAGAGAAGTGTGGAATTAGAATTGGGGTTTTTTGGCCAGTGTTAGGATGTTACAAAATCAGAAATATTTGAGACTATGGCATCAGGTATCTATCTATCAATCAATCAATAGATAGATATATGAGCAATTTTCACTCAAAGGCTTAACTTCTTTCAACTCCTGAATGGCGGTCAAAAAAATGCACCACTCCTGAGAAAACAGCCCAAAGAAAACTAAAACACAAAGAGAATGTGTAAAGAAATACTGAAGGCCTTAGTCCATCACAGCAAGGCTCTGAGCATTATCCCTGAGTCTATCTTAGAATTCAGGAGATGGCTGCCTCGAAGATACACAGTACTCATTTATTAAAGCTGGAAAAAAAAAGAGTCAGACTTTCAAAGCTAGTGTGACTTAGTGTCCTGGTTTGTCAGTAAGGACTGGTTTCACCATTAAGGTTATTGGTGGTCATTTTCCATAATTGAATAAATGAAATCCACAATTCTAACAATTTGGTGAAACTATAATTGAATACAGTATATAATATTATATATCAATTTATATATCATATATTTTAAATATATTTTAAGTACATACAAGGTACAAGATTTGAACATTTTACCAGACATAAATTAAAAATGCAAAGGTATATTTAAATGAACATTATTTCAATTATCCCAAACCCTTCTGGGTGTACTGGTTTAAATAAGTTCCTTATGATGGTTAGTTTTGTGCGTCAAATTAGCTAGGCTATAGTCCTAGGTTATTCAAACTCTAATCTAGGTTTTCCTCCAACAGTATTTTGTTTAATTAACATCAGCTAACATTAAGCAAAAGCAATTATCCTCAACAATTTTGGTGGGCCTCATGCAATCAGTTGAAAGGTTTTATGAGCAAAATTGAAGAAATCCCACCTACCAGCCTGTCCATCCAATTTCAAACTTGCCTGGCTAGCCCCTACAATCATGTAAAACAGTTAGCTGCAAAAAATCTCTTTACATATTTATATAAACCAGTTAGAGATACCTGTGTGTATGTGTATAGATTATATACGTGTGTGTAAATGTATATGATTTTATATATATACATATATATTAAAAAAAAAATCTCCAACTGGTTCCATTTCTCTGGTAGAACCCTAGGTGATATAATCCCTAGAGGTGAAATAGTAAGAAGTATAATTAACAGTCATTTGTCAGATCTTGGTGAAGCCTTTTTCTGTGAATCTCAGAAAATGAGAGCATGAATGACTCTAACAACTGGTTTAATAGACTTCTTCCAAGTCTGGTGGTTTCACATTCTCAACTTTCAGTAAAACTGAAGGATGACCTAATTGAATTGTCATTAAAAATCACTTTTGATGAAACAGGAAATGCAAATCAAAACTACATGAAGATACCACCTTACGCCTGTTAAAATGGCTATAATCACTAAGACTAAAAATAACAAATGTTGGAGAGGGTGTGGAGAGAAGAGAACCCTCACACACTGCTGGTGGGAATGCAAACTGGTGCAGCCACTATGGAAAACAGTATGGAGATTCCTCAAAAAACTAAAAATAAAACTACCATGTGACCCAGCTATCACACTACTGGGTATCTACCCAAACAATTTGAAATCAACAACCCAAAGTAGAATACGCACCCCTATGTTCATTGAAGCACTATTCACAATAGCCAAGACATGGAAACAATCCAAGTGCCCACCCACTGATGATTGGATAAAGAAGATGTGATATATGTATACAATGAAATACTACTCAGCCATGAAGAGAGACAAATTCATCCCATTTGCAAAGACATGGAAGGACATGGAGGGAATTATGCTAAGCGAAATAAGCCAGACTGAGAAAGACAAACACCAGATGATTTCACTCATATGCAGAATATAAACAAGCACATGGACAAAGAAAACAGTTCGGTGGTTACCAGGGGAAGGGGGGTGGGGGGTGGGCACAGGGGGTGAAGGGGAGCACTTATGTGCTGACAGACAAGAAATAATGTAGAACTGAAATCTCACATTGATGTAAACTATTATGAACTTAATTAAAATAAAAAATAAAATAAATCACTTTTGATGAAAAACTGCCATATGACTTTTCATATACAACTCAAAAGAACAAAGATGAGACACCTGTAAGCTCTGAGAGCAGGGTTCCAACTGCTTTGTTCACTAGAGCTTAGAAGCGTGTCCGGAACATAGGAAGAGCTCAGAATATATTTGAAAATGAACAAATGAGCAAAACTCCACCATCTTCATCTACTTACCTAGATGAAAAATTTTGTCACAACTTATATGTATAAACACAAAACTTAGGAACAGAATCAATGCCAAACCCTATCTCATTCTAGCAATGAGTTACATTAATCCAAGGATTCATTAACCAACTGGGGTGAGAGGAAGCCCCATCCATCTCATTAGATGATTCCCAGTAAAAATATATTTTTATGTTTAGTAATTACCAAAACTTTTACAATATTTGGACTATAATTATAATAAATCCAAAAGAAATTTTTAAGACTCTGAGCCTTATGGTCTCAGGAAATATAAAGTGTTTTTAAATTTTAATTTATTCGTATGTTTTTCTTGCAGAGAATGATATAGTGATGACTAAAACTTTCAAGCATAAAATACATTAGGTGAAAATCCTGTGGAGAAGGCAAAATGGAAATGAGCTCAAGAAGAAAGGATCACGTAAAATTTAAAACTCTTAGGGGCTGGCCCCGTGGCCAAGTGGTTAAGTTCGCGCGCTCCGCTGCAGGCGGCCCAGTGTTTCGTTGGTTCGAATCCTGGGCGCGGACATGGCACTGCTCATCAGACCACGCTGAGGCAGCGTCCCACATGCCACAACTAGAAGAACCCACAACAAAGAATACACAACTATGTACCGGGGGGCTTTGGGGAGAAAAAGGAAAAAATAAAATCTTTAAAAAAAAAAAAAATTTAAAACTCTTAAAGTCAAGCTTGTTCACACATTTTTTTGACCAGTGATGGTGGGCAAATTGTTATAATATTTCTTTTCCACCAGAATGGTTAAAAGTGTGATATAACTATTTTTAAATGTCACTATTCACAATACACTAGATAATTTATCTTTGCAACTATTTAAATTTTTGATGAAAAATTTTAGACCAACTCTAAAACATATAAGGGAGTTTTTTAAATTATTAAGGGAAATTTGAGACCAAAAAAACCACCAAAACCACTATATTACACTATCATTTTTATTAGGAAAATAAATTTGGAAGGAAATACGTCTACACACATATGTATGATTTCCTTCTATATATGATTTTCTCTAGAAAAAAACACCAGAAACTAGTAACAATGGTGACCTGCAGGAGAAAACTATGTCTTTGAAGACCTGATGTGGGGAGTTTTTGCACCAATGGCAGTTTTTGTACCTTTTAAATGTTGACTCATATTCAAATATTACCTTTCAAAAAACAAAAATGTTCAACAAGATAAATCAAAATGTGAAGGTAATCATTACAAGACTATAAATAGGATGAATATCTTCCTGACAAATAGAAAATTTGATAAAACCAACACAGGTAAGGAAGGAGAAAACACACACACACAGACATATTAAAATAAAATATAAAAGAATTAAATGTCCTTACTCAAGTTAAAGACTCTCAGAATAGGTTTAAAAAGAAAAAAAAATGCAAACAAAAAATCCAGCTATATGTGGTTTAAAGAGACATGACACTCCCAAAAACAACCTAAAAGATTAAAAATTAAAGGATAAAAAATTAATATAAACTAGACAAATGCTAAAAGCAAAAACGGGAATAGCAATAGTATCAGAAAAAACAATTCAAAGTGAAAAGCATTAGAGAAAGATATTTTCTATTATTTTTTAAAAGAATCCATCTGGAATAACAACCTTTATGCCCCTGACATAACTTCAAAACCAAAAACTGTGAGAAATGCAAGGGGAAATGGACTGATACGCTTACCAGAAGTAATCAACAGATGAGTGATCAACAGATCAGACAAACTAAGCCTATTCCTGTAAACAAATATTAGGTTTAAGAAAAGATGTAGTTACAGAGGAAAGAGTGTGCTGACTAAGATCCGAGTTGGGGTGGGAGGTAGAGGAAGCAGGAGCAAAGTATGCCGATGAACTGTTGAAGCTGGGCGATGGCGATACGGAGTTCACTTCGCTGTTCTACGCTTCTGTTATTTGAAAAACAAGGACTACTCAGAAGTGAATGACAAAGTATTACATAGCAAACCTGCAAGAGGTGACCACAGGTTCTCAAAGAAAAACAGGTAACCTTAAAAGCATTTACTCGAAAGCAAGAAACCAAACAAAACTGACCCATTTTTTTCCACTTTTTTTTCCTCCCAGTGTACCACAGAATCCCCCTGCCAAGTTCCAAATAAAGTCCTATTAGGACTCTGACTGGCATTTCATTATACTTATAGATTAACCAGGGGAAAATTCAAACATCTACAATTTACAATTTCAAAGAACCAGCCTCTGATTTTATAACTTTTGCTGTTTCCCCTGTATCATTAATTTTTGCTTGCATATTTACTTGCTCCCTTCTTTTGGATTTACTTTATTTTTTTCTCTTCTGTCTTGAATGGCTGGCTTTAACAATTATTTTTAATAATTATTTCAAGGATTGCTTTGAAAGCTTTAAGTTTTCTATGAGTATCACTCTGGCCTCTTTCTACAGGTTTTTAAGACATAGTACTTTCATTGTCATTCATTTTGGAATCATTCACAACTGCAGATTTTGTTTCTCCTGCAGCACAAAAGATATTCATAAGCACGTTTTTTAAATTTCCAAATTGGACAGTAACACTGCTGGTTTTCCTTCTGTTAGTTGATTACTTCATTGCTGTGTAGACAGAATGTTATCTGTGTAATTCCTACTTTAGGTTTCTTTGGGCCTCATTTATAGACAAACGTAATGAATAGCAGTCTGTCTTTTAACAGTGAATTTATTCCTTTCACATTTTGTGTCATTGATATGTTTGGACTCATTCTAGCCATCTTATTTCATATTTACCTTATTGTTCTTTTTCCTTCTCCTATTGAGTTAGGGTCCATTGGGGACCATTTTAAATTAATTTATTAATCCAGTAACGCAGATGAAGTAAAATCAAATTATTCTGTATCCTTCCGTTCATCATCCTTAAATTAAGAGGTATACTGTAACTAATAAACTACCAACATAATAAACTGAACACTACCTGTAACCTTGCCTGTCCTCAAAATATCATACTTTTAGAAGACTTTTACTTTCCCTCCTTGCTTGTAATGTTCTGTTAAAATACTGGAATTTTATTCCTAAATTATTGATTTACGTCATGCTTCTCATTTGTTGAAAAACACCTTTGGGGCCGGCCCAGTGGCACAGTGGTTAAGTTTGTGCACTTTACTTCAGCCACCTGGGGTTCACAGGTTCAGATCCCAGACACAGAGCTAGCACCACTTATCAAGCCATGCTGTGGCAGCATCCCACATAAAATAGAGGAAGATTGGCACAGGTGTTAGCTCAGCAACAATTTTCCTCAAGCAAAAAGAGGAAGATTGGCAACAGACGTCAGCTCAGGGCCAATCTTCCTCACCAAAGAAAAAAAAGAAAAGAAAAGAAAAATACCTTTATTTGAAATTTGATATTTTTATTGAATTCTAAACTTAAAATAATCTGCTCTTCTCGTATGATTCCTTTACTGATAACTTTCTCTAAAAACCTGTAGGATCCTCAGTTTTCCTTTGGTGTTCTTAAATGAAGTATCTGTGTCTTTTTTCAGTCAATCTGAAGATTTTTATCTTTCAACTCTGAGGAAATGTTCTCCTCTTTAATAATTTCTCCCTTTCTCTCATTTATTTTTATTACTTAAATCCATCAGTCTTCATTATTCAGCCCTTCTATTATTTTATTTCAATAAGCATTTTTTAATTTTCCAAAATACTTTCTTATTCTGACTGTTCTATATTGATAACTGTTTTGCTTTGTAGGGGCAATATGTGTATGCAGATCACATATATACACATGTAGAAATTCACACAGAATGTCTATAAAATTTTACTTTTTGTATATTTGTTTCAAAATTGGGGTTATATCTTGTATGTTTATCTAATTTTTTAATTCAATCATATATTGTGCCATCCGTCTATGTTGCTATGTATAAATCTATTTCATTCACTTAAATGGCTGGAAGGCATTCCAGAATATGCAGTAAACAAAGTTTGTTTAGACTGGTACTCTTGCTGGACACTCAGATGTCTTATATTTTTGCTATTAAGAAGGCAGGTTCCCTTGAGCACTTGCCTATGGTTAGTATTCAGTAATAGAAATAGCAAGTTTTAATTTTGCTAGGTATTGTCAAATTCTCCCTTACATTCCAGATCAAGACAGTATCAATCTAGCTAAATATAAATAGTTTTAGCTTTTTTATTACTTGAAACTTTATCTCTAATTTTGGGGAATTAGGGGAAATATTAAGGATTTTTTTTTTTTAATTTGTACATATCAAGTAACTTCCATGTTCCCAGCATTACAGTGAATGACAGAGAGAGAGACCTGGTTTTTGGTCCATGATGCTAAGTTTGGTGCAGTGGTTCCTGATGGGTGCTAGTCCACATCCTAAGGAGCCTTTTGGAAAGGGTGAAGCGGGGAGGGAGGAGTGCCACAACGGGAGTGGACTGACAACTCAGAGACGGAAGACAAGGATGTTAGATACCCCATGATGTACCAGTATATAGCACAGGACAGTCCAGGACCAAAGCACTGATTCCACATGTTTCTCTGGACATTCATGTAGGTGAAAAACAGATGCTGTTACCTGAGAGTAGAGTTAATTCCATTTTATGTATGAGAACACAAAGTATTTTGGGTATGATTTTAGTATAACTGAATTTTCCAGGAATGCAGCCATCATATAAAAACAGAAAACACTGTATTTTCTTTTGTTCAGAACTTACCAAGAGTAATTTACCATTTTGAAAAATCTCAACAATAAATCTTAGAGCTCCTAGTGCAACCTATCAGTTTAATCTATAACCGCTGCCCTGCTAGCGAGTCCACGCACACGCACGTGCAAGCATTTCAGCTCCTTTGTTACTTTGAAGTAACAACGAACTGTGATTAGTGGTTGTATATCTTTTTAAAAGAGGTGTCAATTCTTTTATAAAATCCCATTTTAGTCCAAAAATCCTATAAAACATATTAAGCATTCTATATCTTATGTATGTGTGCGTGTGAGGAAGATTGTCCCTGAGCTAACATCTGTGCCAGTCTTCTTCTATTTTGTATGTGGGACCCCACCACAGCATGGCTTGATGGGCAGTGTGTAGGTCCACACCCAGGATCCAAACCTGGAAACCCCAGGCCAAACTTAACCACTACGCAACCGGGCTGGCCCCTCTACACCTTTTTAATGATTCTGAATCATATACTGCATGAATCTTAAAAAATAAAGTTGCCAAAATGCCTTTTGACACTAAAACATTTTACAAGAACATAATGACTCAGACCAGGGTGTGGGAAGAACTGGGTATAGAAGTCACCTCACCTTTTACCTGAAACAAATCATAACCTTATTGCCTAATAATATTACCACATCCTAAAATGTCTCATTATTTAATATTTAAAATTCTTAAAATTTAAAAACTTTTAAGAATCAGGGGCCGGCCCAGTGACACAGTGGTTAAGTTCACACATTCTGCTTCTTGGTGGCCCGGGGTTCGCAGGTTCGGATCCTAGATGCGGACATGGCACCGCTTGGCAAAAGCCATGCTGTGGTAGGCGTCCCATGTATAAAGTAGAGAAAGAAGGGCACAGATGTTAGCTCAGGGCCAGTCTTCCTCAGCAAAAAGAGGAGGATTGGCAGTAGTTCACTCAGGGCTAATCTTCCTCAAAAAAAAAAAAAAATTTAAGAATCAATACCACTTTCTGATTCTACATACAATAATCACACAAAGATTCCAGAATCATCACTAAGTTGGTAAACTATATAAACAGGACTTAAAGTAGGCAGGATCAGCTTCTCCCCAATTCTCTTCCACAGCTAATTCTGGTTTTATAATTCTAAGTATAAATAAATCTTCCTATCTCTGCTCTCTTCCTCTTCCACAAAGCTCTGAATGTGTAACTGCTGGAGTGGAAAGGCAGGGGCACACAGAATGAAAATAAGCAAAAGAACTATTCTCACTCACTCCATTTTTTCCAACGTCACAACTTCAACCCAGAGTAAGTTACACAACCACTGAAAAGTTAGGAAGAAAATTCTAAGAAACAAAAAGAGCTATAAGTAAAATAAACACTTTATCTTTGCCTAACAGGTTAAAGATGAAGGTGACACAAACAATTTTCTATAGCTTTACATTTTAACAATCATAATCTAAAAGTACACAATATGTCAAAAACATCTAAAATATACATAAGATAAAGAGTACCAACGAAATTCTTCATTTTCAAAGAGTCCATCAGTTTAGGGTGGACACGGTTACCTCTAAATTGGCATCACTTCTTTAATCCAAAATTCCATTTCTAACAGATTAAGAGAACGAAAATTGCTTTTATTTATTTTTTGTTTGTTTTTTTGAGGAAGATCAGCGCTAACCTAACATCTGCTGCCAATCCTGCTCTTTTTGCTGAGGAAGACTGGCCCTGAGCTAACATCCGTGCCCATCTTCCTCTACTGTATATGTGGGACGCCTACCTCAGCATGGCTTGATGGGTGGTGCCATGTCTGCACCCAAGATCCGAACCAGCAAACCCTGGGCCGCCAAAGCAGAATGTGCGAACTTAACCACTGAGCCACTGGGCCGGCCCCAAGATTGCTTTTAAAACACAAAGTATGTGCACTGGCTTTTAGTGAAATTACCTTAGAAAAGAAGAATCAGTAACAAGTACTCAAGTCAGATTTCTTTTAATTCTGAAGAATACACCAGAAAATAGTCTAATCTGTTAAAGTACACAGCAATCAGGATATAGCACCACCCTCTCTCAAAAGACAGTCCATCCCATAGTGCTCAGACTGTGCTCTCTAAGACCATTTCCCATTGAAAGGAAAAAGGGGTTCCATAAGAGATGAGGTCTGGGGCGAGAAGTGTAAAAGAGAAGCCTGGAACATCTTGTCAGAGCAGAAAGCCAGTCAGATAACAAAGACTACTGGGGTCATTTCAACATGACTCAAGAGCCAACCTAAGTAACCCCACTGGCTGAAGATCAATAAGGATGTTAATAAGGATAATGACTGAGAACATCAAATATGTCCAGGGCTGGCCCCAGTGGCCTAGTGTCAAGTTCAGCACACTCCACCTTGGCGGCCTGGTTTGGTTCACAGGTGTGGACCTGCACCACTCGTCTGGGCCATGCTGTGGTGGCAGCTCACATACAAAAAGAGGAAGATGAGCAACAGATGTTAGCTCAGGGTGAATCTTCCTCAGCAAAAACAAAGTATGTCCAAATCCTTGAGCTCATGATAAAACTAAAAAAGAAATGAATTGGTGATCTTTGGAGGATGCCAGGAGCCACCTCATTATTTTTGAAAACTGGTAACTAAAAGGAGGAAAAAACACACCAAGAATTTAACCTGCCTTGGGCCTGGCCTGGTGGTGCAGCGGTTAAGTGCACATGTTCCACTTCGGTGGCCCAGGGTTTGCTGATTCAGATCCCGGGTGCAGACATGGCACCACCCATCAAGCCATGCTGTGGTAGGTGTCCCACATATAAAGTAGAGGAAGATGGACATGAATGTCAACTTAGGGCCAGTCTTCCTCAGCAAAAAGAGGAGGATTGGCGGATGTTAGCTCAGGGCTAATCTTCCTCAAAAAAAAAAAAACAATTTAACCTGCCTTTCCTATAAGATCTGAACCTGAAGAGTAACCTAATAGCTGACAGAGGGAATATTCTCTTAGAAATATTCCACCTAACAAATGAGGGGATGATAGAACTAAAAGCATAATGTTTACAACTTTAATGAATTAAAAGATTAACGTAATGGTCAATCAATCAATGGTTGATAATATTACAAAAAAATAGCTTAAAAATTCTTTATTTTTTGTTATAAAAGGCATTACTAGGAAATTTTGCAAAATCTGAATAAGACTACAGATTAGAGTACTATCACGTGGAGGTGAGATAAGAGAATATCCTTGTTCTTAGAAGATATACACTGAAGTATCTTTAGGGGTGGGAAATACATCGGGAACTTACTTTCAAATGGTTTAAAAATACTAATAATATGTAATAGAATAATAGAGCAACTATAGTAAAATGTTAACATTCGGGAAATCTGGGTGAAGGGCATATGAGAATTCTTGGCAATATTTTTAATAATTTTTCTGTAAGTCTAAAATTATTTCAAAAATTAAAATGTCAAAAAAAGAGACCGGCAACAATACATTATAGACCTCATGACAGGAGTACACACTACCTATGCAGTAATCCTGCACTCCCTTCTCCCCCACCCCAAAAATCAAATAAGCAAATCTGGATTTAGATCCTCTAGAATCTGGATGTAACTACCCATCTACAGAGAAACATGATAAAAGACACAACAAAGATGCAATAAACAAAATCTAGACCAAAGGAAACTCTACAGGAAAAATGACCTGGTGTCTTCCACAAGATATTGAGAGACATAGAAAGAGAGAGAATATGAATATGTATCTATAGATTAAAAGAATTAAGGATGGGGGCTGGCCCCGTGGCCGAGTGGTTGAGTTCGCGCGCTCCGCTGCAGGTGGCCCAGTGTTTCATTGGTTCGAATCCTGGGCGCGGACATGGCACTGCTCATCGGACCACGCTGGGGCGGCGTCCCACATGCCACAGCTAGAAGAACCCACAACGAAGAATATACAACTATGTACCGGGGGGCTTTGGGGAGAAAAAGGAAATAATAAAATCTTAAAAAAAAAAAAAAAAAAAGAATTAAGGATGTCCACACAAAAACTTGTACATGAATGTTCAAAACAGCGTTACGTCACAACAGCCAAAAGTGGAAACAATCCAACAGTCCATCAGTTGATGAACGGAAGAGCAAAATATGGCATAGCCATCCAATGGGATATCATCCAGCCACGAAAAAGAATGAAGGGGGGCCAGGCCGGTGGCGCAGCAGTTAAGTGCACACGTTCCGCTTAGGTGGCCCGGGGTTTGCCGGTTCGGATCCCAGATGCAGACATGGCACCGCTTGGTGCGCCATGCTGTGGTGGGTGTCCCACGTGTAAGGTGGAGGAAGATGGGCACGGATGTTGGCTCTGGGCCAGGCTTCCTCAGCAAATGGGGGAAGACTGGCAGTAGTTGGCTCAGGGCTAATCTTCCTCAAAAAAAAAGAATGAAGGAATTCATTTCACAACATAGAAGAACATTAAATACAGTGCGCTAAGTAAAAAAAAAAAAAAAAAGTCAGACACAAAAAAACACGTAT
This sequence comes from Equus quagga, assembly GCF_021613505.1. Classification (NCBI taxonomy): domain Eukaryota; kingdom Metazoa; phylum Chordata; class Mammalia; order Perissodactyla; family Equidae; genus Equus; species Equus quagga. Next base: position 104,007,646 of record NC_060271.1, read on the forward strand.
GATCCCATTTATATGAGATGTCCAGAACAGGCAAATCTGTAGAGACAAAGTAGATGAGTGGTTGCCAGGGGCTGAGGAGAAGGGGAAATGGGGCATAACTGGAAAAAAAGACAAGAGTTCTACCAACCAATCACAATCTATGAACTTTATTTGGATTCCAATTTAAACAAACTATAAAAGAGAAAAAGTATTATAATAGGAGAAATGTGAAAACTAGATATTTGGTGATACTAATGTTTAAAGAATCCTAAATGATCAACGGATGCTAAAATGAGTAGGTTAAAGTTTGACCAAAAACAAGATATTTACATATGTGCCAAGTATCTCTCCAAAATAACTTACTGAATACAAAGTAAAAGTACCCTAACCAAGTCATCAAATTCAACATCACCAATATTAAGACAAAACCAATTATGTGCCTTCTAACACAATGTACTGAGAAGAACCAACATCATTTCTGTGGCATTCCTACAATATATAACTTGAATCTAATCATGAGCAAACATTGGACCAACATAAATTGAGCCATATTCTACAAAATAACTAGCCTGTCTTCTTCAAAAATGTCAAGGTCCAAAAACACAGAGAAAGGCTGAGGACTGGTTCCATGTAAAGGAGACATGACAACTAAATGCAATGTGTGAGCCTGGATTTTATTCTAGACTATGGGAAAAACATAAAGCTATAAAGAACACTGTTGGGACATGGAAGACGAATAAGGACTGTGAATGAGATAATAATTTTGTGTAAATGTTAGATTTCCTGACTTGTTTACTATACTGTGTGGTTACGTAAAAGAATTTCCTTGCATTTAGGAAAAAAGTCTCAAATGGTTCAGGGAAAAAATATATATACATAGCTATAAACATATTTTATATATAAGCATATATAAAGAACGATAAAGTCAATAGGGCAAAATGTTCATTGCTGAATCTGGGTAAACGGCATATGGGCGTTCCTTGCATATTCTTAGCACTTTCTTTAAGTTTGAATGAGGTCATTATATTTAGAAACACATACTGAAATATTTACAGAGGAAATGATAAGACTTCTCTGGTGAGCTTCAAAATAATGGGGCAATCAAATAGGATTCTAGATGAATCACAATTGGTAATGTATTGATAACTGTTAAAGCAGAGTAATGGAAACATCAGGTGGATTATACTATTCTCTGTACTCTTCTGTAATAAAAAGTTTTGAGAGAGTCCATAATGAAAAGTTTTTTAAATGGAGAAACTAAAGGTCAGGAGAATTAAGTGCCACTCACATCCAGGGCTCCAGTTTTGAAATCTTTCTAATATACGACACTCTTTCCATTAATCCCCCCCTTAAAACCTCTTCAGATGGGGGCTGGCCCCGTGGCCGAGTGGTTAAGTTCGCGTGCTCCACTGCAGGCAGCCCAGCGTTTCGTTGGTTCGAATCCTGGGCGCAGACATGGCACTGCTCATCAAACCACGCTGAGGCAGCATCCCACATGCCACAACTAGAAGGACCCACAACAACAAATATACAACTATGTACCGGGGTCTTTGGGGAGAAAGAGGGGGAAAAAAAAAAACCTCTTCATAAAATATGAACTATCAGGCAATTTTATTTCCTCTCCCCACCTGAAGTTTTATTTAATACCAACAGAAATACAGTAAGATACCTCTAACTCCACTGTACCTAGACATAGTTACCCTTGAGAATAAAATCAATAAATAATGGATCGAAGGTAAATGTAGACAGAAATAATCCTCTCAAAGAGATGATCTACAAATCACTGAGGATGTAGAAAAATCAAGAGACATTTATTAAGCACCCATTATGAGCCATTCCTTAAGTCATTTAATCCTCATATCAAGGCTGGTGTAATTTCTTTCCTTAATTTTTTTTATTGTGGTAAAATATATATAACTCAAACTGAGGTGATGTTTTTCAATCTCATTTTAGAGATAAGGAAAATGGAGATGGGTGAGAGGAAATTTTCCCAAGGCAAGCAGTAAGCAGCAAACCAGACTCAGAACCCAGGTTTTTCTCTAAAATGCATGACTGCCATATCTGACTGATTCTTAAGTCCCTTAAAATTTGGTTTCTTAAAAAAAAAAAAGGTGGTTTCTTTGAGTCAATACCAAGAGCCTAACCAATTCTGAAATAACTGATTTCCTACATATATAAGCCTAAAACAGCACACAGATGCAGGCATGCTAAGATCCTCCATAAACAGTCAGCAGACCCTCAGACAATCTCTCCACCTCACGACCTTTGCAGCAATAACTTTAGATGCTAAATCAAATACAAAAGTATATGAAAATAGGGCCGGCCCCGTGGCCAAGTGGTTAAGTGCTCGCACTTCATTTCAGCAGCCCAGGGTTTCACCGGTTCAGATCCTGGGCGCGGACATGGCACTACTCGTCAGGCCACGCTGAGGCAGCGTCCCACATGCCACAACTAGAAGGACCCACAACTAAAATATGCAGCTGTGTACTGGGGGGATTTCAGGAGAAAAAGCAGACAGGGGGAACAAAAAAACCATTGGCAACAGATGTTGGCTCAGGTGCCAATCTTTAAAAAACAAAAAGTATATGAAAATAAATGAGACATTTATCTTTCTTAAGCTTATATGTTGTAAATGGTAAATAAAATCCAAATAAGTTTGCATGGACGCTTTAGTAATACATTGAATTTATAGATTTTGGCTATTTCTAAAATAGCTGATTAGTACATCATTTTAAAAAGCAATGTTTTGGTCTCATATATGAGAGACAAATATGAATGTCCTGAATCTGTCAATATATAATTTGTAAATATTATAGAACCACCCATATCATAATGACCACCTTCTATACAAACATAGAAAGAAACTGAAAAACACTGTGAACTACAGCAGAAAACCCAGTAGGAATTTAACTTATGAGATAACCAATCTGCCTGGTTAACCTGGCGACACAGTGAGGAAATAATTCTCACGCAGACACGGAAAAAACCTGTGCACACAAGTGTCCCTTACCCCATTACCAAAACACTTCAAAAGTTTCTCAGAATCCCCAAGACCACAGCATTACGGATCAAAGTATCAAACTGGAAAATACACATACGCATGGTCCTATTCTCATTACGTATTTTGTGGGACAAAAATGGCTTTCAAAATAAAGAACTTATATTCAACAACCCTTCTTTCTTAAAACTTAAATCTTCATGATTGAGCTTGTTTTAAAAAATTAAAATTATGGCCAGCCTGGTGGCGTAGTGGTTAAGTTTGCACACTCCTCTTCAGCAGCCCGGGGTTTGTGGGTTCAGATTCCAGGCACGGATCTACACATCGCTCATCAAGCCATGCTGTGGCAGCGTCCCACATACCAAAGAGAGGAAGACTGGCAACAAATGTTAGCTCAGGGCCAATCTCCCTCATCAAAAAAAAAAAGCTAAAATTAAAAAAATCAAAGGGGCTAAAATATGTCAAAGCTATTGATTGGGGAAAAAACACACAGAATAAAGATTAAACTACAAAGAAGCACTGAGAGCTGCTATCCACAGAAATTTTCATTATCTAAATATCACTTTGCCCTTCTTTTTCAGGCAAACTTTTATTTTCATACATACCTAACACTATAAACATATGATAAATACTCAGAATTTTTAAAAATATAAATATTACTCAGTTATTTTAGAGAAAGAAAAATGTCCTCCAAAAAAATACCAGTGAAGTATAAATTTCCTCATATCTGTACCCTCAAACCATCATCCAAAATGGGATATGGCAAAACATTGTCCTGATTGTCCACTAAAGCCTACTTGCAAAGACTTCTATTTCAACATTTTCACTAATTAACAAACATATGACGCAACCTAAAAAAATATACTAAAACCAAGCACCACCCAAAAAATTACTCCCATCTAAACTAAGAGAAAGACAAATGTGAAAGCAAAAAGCGACAGGCAATAAAAAGTATTTTTCCTCACATCAAAGAAAATGAAAGCTTAAAACATTTTTTGTTAATCCAAGAAAAAGACAATTAACTTACTAGCATGCTTGTCTGCAAGCATTATAAGTGTGTTGGAAATATCTCGTCGTCTATAAAAGCACACTACTTTTGCTTCCACGTTGCCAGTTGCAGTCTAAGAAATAAGAAAAATAAAAGTCATTCTGTACTGAATATTAGATTCAAATAGTTTATAAAACAAAACTAGATACAGCACAATTATAAGATCCCTCTCATTTACACTGTGCCGACCACAACTGCAGGATAATCAGAGAGCTTAAAAAATTCAAATGAGGATGAGCAACACTTGTTCAGGTTCCAAGTGAAACTGAAATGTCAAACATAAAAGAACTCACTGGCATCAATTAAACTAAAGTGATCAGATCGCTTTAATGACTAAAGCCAGGCATAGTCAAATCTGATTAGCTGTAAGAAACTAATCCCGAAAACTTAAACAGCCACAACATAACTTAAGACAGTTAAACATATCTCCTCCAAACCCACTCCCAGAAGCACAGGCTGGTTACAATCATTTCTCCTCAACAGCCCCGTGTTCGACTGATGGTGAAGCTCTGTAGGTGCAGTGCAGCCAACCTGCAGGATGCACCAGACGACCTGGAAAAGCATTCTCCAGCCCAAGGAGTCTATGAATCCATAAGAGTCAATCTTCTTAGTGGTACTTAGTTTACCTTCACGTATAAAAGTATTAGAAACCCTGAGTCTGTGAACACTGAAGCTCTTCTTTCTTTCTGACTACAGTCGAGAATACAATCAATATTCAGTTAGGTTGCAATTTACTGCAGCTGGGGCCCAGCTCCCACGCTCCTGTGCTTTATGAATTGAGAGCTTTCAAGAAGGTCAATCATTCATTACAAACTTTCTTGTAAAACCATAGATTATAATAAAATGCTATTGTGATTTCCAATTTCAAATAAAGCTGAGAACAAATTTTCAGAATTTCTCTGGGCTTACAGATACAGTCAAACATAAAGAAATAAGAATATATATGTGGTGCAGTAAATTTGTCAGTTTTATGAAGTTCAGCGTCAGTATTTTAGAGTGAGAAACAGTCTTATAGAAATACTGCCCCTTAAAATTGCAATCATTAAATCCTAACCAAAGTGCTTCTATAATTCACAATATTATGATCAAATACATCCTCGATAAGTAATGATCACAGCAACCTGCTAAATGAACAGGCCAATATTTCCATGTAAATAAAATCTATCAATGACTTCAATAATAACATCTTTATCATTTTTGTCTTCTGGAGACAAACACATATTAAAAACCCAAAGCTGGAGTTTCAAGACATATTTTTTCTTGAAATAATATTTTTTCTTGAAATAATAGGGATACTCTAACAAGCTAATTAAATTCTTAAAGCTACTTGGGGTGAAGGGACATAGTTCAAAATAAATATTCTCTTCTGAACCACGCACACACCTGGCCATCAGGTAGTTTACAACTCCAGTATTCCTCTTCGCCTCTACAATACACACACACAGAACCTCGAGCATTCCTCTAAAGCTGAGCTACTCAAATTGTGGTCCAAGGCCCAGTCCACAACTGTGACTGTGTAATGAAATAAGTACAGGATTGAGAGTAAGTGTATTATAACATTTGAGAGTTAATTTTTTATCTATTGAACTTAGTGAAAAAATGGGGGCTTGCATTCTCATAAGCTTATTTTAAATTTTTGTTGATGTTATAAAAGCAGTCTGAGATAGTGACAATTCTTAAAAATCCTTCACTACTAATAGTTTGAGAAGTACTGCTCTAAAGACCTAGGTTAAATATTTAGCATATATAAAGTCTGGTTATTCTTTCAACTCATCAAATTTCTCCTGAGCCCTTTCCATGTGCTCAAGCACTGACCTAAGCCCTGTGGACACAGAGTGCTGCCCTCAGACCCTCCACTATGGCAAGGAAGACTGCTCATACGTCCTCTCTCCAACCTTCCAGAGGCCAGCTGATTAGAAACCTTCACCAGTTCCCCACAGCTAAAGCATAAAGGTAAAACATTCGTGACAATATTCCCAGCACCGTTTTCCTTTACTCCTTCCTTTCTCCTCCAAACTCCACTGCTCACTCATGGAGGCAAGAAGCACAACCTGTTGGGGGAGGGGCAGAAAAAGCTTGATGGAGGAGGAAATGCAGTGGAGGATCCTAAGTCGGCTAGGAAAGAAGTCCAACAGGCAAAGCTTGGAGGACTGAGTAATCTAAGAAAAAAGAAAGACCTGAGCAAAAGCCCACAGGTGGAAAAAGTGGGGACATGTATAAAAAAGAACCCAGAATGAACATCAAATTCTTTCCTCCATTTAGGTTGCAGCCTCTTAAATCTCTATTCTGTCAAACACGTTTACTAAAATACCCTCTCACAACAAGAGGCTCTTAACATCATACTCATGTCTGTTTCTATACCAGGCTTAGAAAGTATATTATTTAAAAAAAAACAAAAACACTTTCTACGTCAGAAAGTCCATAGTTTGCTCGAACTGAAGACCAAGTGGAAAAGGGACTTTCCTGGGGCTGGCCCAGTGGCGCAGCGGTTAAGTGCACATGTTCCGCTTCGGCGGCCCGGGGTTTGCCAGTTCGGATCCCCGGTGCGGACATGGCACTGCGTGACAAGCCATGCTGTGGCAGGCGTCCCACACATAAAGTAGAGGAAGATGGGCACAAATGTTAGCTCAGGGCCAGTCTTCCTCAGCAAAAAGAGGGGGATTGGCAGCAGTTAGCTCAGGGCCAATCTTCCTCCAAGAAAAAAAAAAGGGGGGAATTTCCTTTCCCAATTTCTGTCCTTATTCCCAACAGATCCCAAATGGCAGGAAGGGTCTTAACTTGGGTTCCATAAAAAGGCTTTGAGGGAATCTCCTGAAATTATGTGCAAAATCTCATATGTGCAAATATAGATTGGGGGCAGGAAGCGGGGGGGGGGGGGGGCTCATCAGATGCCCAAAAATTAGTGACACCGCTCCACCTACCAAAAAAAATAAAGACTCTAACCATTAAAATGAATCTCAGCAAAAATAAATAAATAAATAAATAAATAAAATGAATCTCAGAGCAAGGTAGATGGCTAATAAAATATACAGAACATGAAGATACATATAAATTATACAATATACACACCAAAAAATCAATTGCAAATAACATTAAATTTATCTACAAGCATAACTTCCAAAATTTCCTAAGACTACACCATCATTATTGTGTGTGCAAAGCTTTCTTTCAACATGTGTGCAGACTCAGTCTTCAGAAACAAGAGCAACACTCAACCTAGATAGTGACTAAATTTACCAAAAAATTGTTTTCCATTTTAACCTTATATTCTTCCCCTAAAAGATCATCTTCACTATATCTAAGTACGAATTAGGGGAAAGTAAAAGATGCAATATAAGATAAACAATGTTAAACTGTGTTCATCAACTGATATTTAGTTTTGTACCTAAAAGTTCCCAAACTATTTGGGGAAAAATTGAGACAAAAATCTATTTCTGGGGCTCGCCCTGTGGCATAGTGGTTAAGTTTGGCACACTCTGCTTCAGTAGCCTGGGTTCGTGGGTTTGGCTCCCAGGCATGGACCTATACCACTTGTCAGCCATGCTGCGGCAGCAACCCACACATAAAGCAGAGGAAGGCTGGCACGGATGTTTGCTCAGGGCTAATCTTCCTCAAGCCAAAAAAAAAAATCTATTTTTGTAATCAAAAAAAAAATACTGTACTCCTGCTTTCAAACTGAGCAAGTAACATTTCAAATAGGGTTTTTTTAAAAACAGGGACCATCATCCTATAAAAGTGAATTTTATATAAAAATGGTGATTGACACCTTATCCTAGGAATTTTGTTAAAAAACACATTCTATTTAGAAGATGGTTAATGTCCCTTCTTGTTTTGGCTTATCAATTAGAATATATCAAGTGTACTTTAATTCATTACTTGGACTTTCCAATCATGTTAACTTTCCCCTTTTAGCCAACTTGACCTCTGATCCTCTCAGGGCCTTTCTGGAATACTCTTGTGGCCTCTCTCCCACGGCTACCTCTTTCTCATCCTTTAAGCCTCAACTTCAATGGCCTTAAAGTCCTTTCTCTCCCTATCTAAAAGAAGTGACCTCCGTTCTTTTCTATGTCAAGGCTCTTGCTTCTTTCCTTCTTAGAAGTTAACATCATTTATCACTATTTTCTTCATGCCTATTAACTTGTCTTTTCATGTGTCTCCCTCATGAGAACGTAAACTCTGTGTCGGCAGACTGTGTACATATTGTTCACTGCTGAATCTCTGAGCCTAGCATAATGCCTGCTACATAGTAAGTACTCAATAATATTTGTTTAATGAATTATTTAAAATGAGATATCTTTTTCACATGCCTTCAGAAATAAAGGTCCCACATAAATATTTAATATTTGGCCAATCTCAGTTCTTATTTACCAGTACTCCATCCATTCATAATACCATTCCCTGAAATTACAGAGAATCCCATCTCTCACACTTCAGTCATCACCAGCCCTCAAAGAACCATTATTATATTAATGACCCTTTGCTGAAGGCAGAGAGGCAGGTAGAAGGTGAGGAAGGGGGGGGGGGGGTACTCTTGAAGTGAATGGTAATATAACGATAAAGGAGTGTGAAATGACTCAGGTTCAAGCTGGATGTGTAACACAGTCATTTAACCACTGTGTGCCTCAGGACAACAATCCATGATGCATTTACCTTCAAAGGTTAAGGTTAATGAAAGGCTCAAAAGAGGTAACAAATGTGAATCCCCAGATTATACGCTTCCAGGGCAACCATGCTCTGATGTTTGTAAATTCAGCAGAGCTGCAATTTTCCCTCTACTTGTGGGATTATTTGGCTGATGTCTGTCTCCACTACTGCACCTATTTTTGTTCACCCCTGAATTCCTAAAAGTGCCTATCTAAAAGTGTCTGGCAAGTAGCAGGTCCTCAGAAATACCTATACAATGAATGAGTCAAAATACTTCATAAACAGTAAAGCTATGTACAAGTATTAACATTAGACATTTGAGAAATTCATTAATTCAAAAATATTTACTAAATGCCTGAACTACATGCCAGCCACTATTCTAAGGCACTTGGGATACATTAGTGATCAGAAAAGATCACTACGCATAGAGCTTACATTCTAGTTAGGGAAAACAAGACAATGAAAATAAACACAATAATTAAGTATATTGAAAGATGATAAATAATATGGAAAAAAGAGCACGGTACGGGGGACCAGAAACAACTAGAGGGTCCTAAGGTGAGTGCATGTGAGAAACAGTCAAGAGTCTACCGTGCTTGGAGCCAATGAGAAAGGCAGAGAGTACAGCAAGAGGTCAAAGAGGGACAGTGAGCAGTCAGAGAATAGGGGCCTCACAGGCCAACAATTCTCTTTGAATCCCAATGAACTTTCTAAACAAACTGATAGGCTTTAGAGTTGCCTAAACTCTTACATCTTACATCAACAACATAAAAGAGCAGCAGATCAGAACGACATCCCAAGAGTTCTCACCCACAGACTGATATAATCCTGAGGCCATTCTCTTCATTGGGTTGTAGTCTCAAACACTACAGAAGTTTTTAAAATGCAAGGTCCCTGGAGTATCCCCAGAAGCAAATCAAGATCTTAAGGCTTATAAATCAGGAATGCCCTCAGCCAGACTTGGGTTCCCGGGGCTTATAACTGGACCAGTCTCCAGAAGGTATTTGGGGGAAAAGGTATTAGCTAGATAGCCCCAAATATTTTAACCCTATGAATCCTCATAAGCTACACAAATAACCATCAAAGTATTTGGAGGAAAGCAGAGCATCATTAGAAATCTATGGTCCATGTTGTTTGCAATCCTTTTTGAGCGCCCACATTGTAAAAACTCAGCTACCGCAAATGGTCACAATGTTTCTGATGTCCTGGACACCTGTGATCAGGGACAAACTTTAATGTGAGTTTTACTTACTTGGGCCTACTTTATACTATACTAAAACTGTATTCTTATTGTTCTAGCCCAGAATTTTACAAATTCCCTTTAATATTATATTTCCCAGCTTCCTCCTTCTAAAGCTAGAAGAGGAAAAAATTAATTCACTAAAAAGGGAGAAATAAAAATTATGACTCTAAATATAAAAAGAGACTGAGTTACAGGAGTAACCTGCTCTGAGAAGCTCTAAGCAATACGAAGAAATCTACAGATGTTAAATATTCAGCAACAAGATTTAATATCAGAGGTAATTATAAAAAGCAAAAGCATATTCAGAATCTTGCATAACTCTCTCATCTGAAATCTCTTCTTTCAAAGAGTCTGGGACTGAAAGTAATATCAACTCTTATGCCCTGTACCCAATTACCCTTCAATGGAAAACAAATATTTTTTAATATTTTTATCAAGAACACTAAGTGTATACCTTGTTGAGTTCTTCTATCCTTCTGATTAGGTATGGGTTGCTGGAGGAATTCTCAAAGTAGACATAATCTGCAATTAAAGGAAGTAAAGAGCTTAATCTTTTCAACAAAAAGTTCACATTTGTCAATCCATGCCTTTCTATATTAGGCAATTCACATTCAAAATGAAGCATGTAATTCATTCTCCGGTAAAAGCAAACTTAGTAATACAACCTTAAAATATTCTCTCATGTGCCCACTATTCACAGATTCTTATTTTCCTGGCATTTTCATTTCAATTAATGTTTTATCAAGTTCTCCTAGACTTTTGTCCCACACATGTCATTTCTTTAATAATAAAAAAGACACCTCTTCTCTTCCTTGAGTAGTCAGGGCTGACTAAACATGTGCCTTTCACACTCTTAACTGCTTCCACATCTTCTCCCTCCAATCCAATTTGCCCTGGAGTATGCTTCTCACATAAAACTACTGACCTAAGACAAACTCACAGCATCTTGAAAGGCTTAGCAGCCCAAAGTACATTTCAATCACCAACTTTAAGAAAAAAAAAAAAAAAAAAAATCAGGTGACCAGAGCAGGTAAGAGGAAGCACACCGACAAACTTTTCCTCAGCTCTATCTAGGAAGATGAGTGGAAAAAAGGGGGAGGAGGGGTCACTTTCTGAGAGACAGAGCTCTCTGGAGGTGACATCAGAATCTTTTTAATACTCTTTTACCATATTTAATCCAGATCCATTTAGGGTCTTGTTATAAAGAAATCGCTGCAGGCTTTCAACAAAAAGGATAAAAATCTTCTAGTGTAGCCTTTCCTCTCCTCTAATAGGCTCACTGGAAACTTCCCACTGTGCGTTTATTTGAGAGGCTGGGCTGCATTGTTATTGTCTATCTTAGTGGCTCTTTCCCGTCTCTCTTCTGCAAAGTGGCCTCATTTAGCCAGGCCATTCCCACCACCATCCATCAGAAGCTCAGCTAATGAGCAGAGAAGGAAGAGCAAGTCTCACACACAAACACGCCACTTATCTGAATTATTATTTTACCAGGAAAGAGGGAGGAGGGCGTCGTGAGTAGGGAGAAAGTTTGTTTGACCTTATTTCTCTCTTCTGCAGAAGGCTGGGAAGGAGGCAGACAGCAGAGCAAACGTCCAGGCAGAGCTCAACTCCCCACCTCGGGCTGCCGAGCCCTGGCCCTACTAAGCCCCATTCTCGGGGGGCTGGATAAGCAACGGAAGGGGGAGCGAGGAAGGAGAGGGGCAGGGCCCTGTCCCCGCAAACAGGCCTGTCCAGCTGTGCCCCTGGCTGGGCCCCCCATCGCCCCCACCCCCACCCCACACTCCCACTGAAGGGGAGAAGGAGTCCAGGGTCGGGGGATGTCCCCCATCCTCTCCAACCCCCACTGGCCAGAAGCCACGCAGGAAAGACCACGCTACTGGGGGGGCTCAACGGCCCCTACCCCTATGGGGGTTTCATGGAGGGGGGCGTCTGATAATCCATACCTCCAAGTATAGGCCTGGCCCTAAATCACTGGGCGGGTGTGGGGGTGTGCGTGGGCCCAGGCCCCTGGCGGCCACGGTGGGGGAAGGAGGGAGGGGGAGTGCAGAGTTGGGGGGGGTGGGGAGCCCCCTCTGCGGGCCCCGGCGCCCCCCGCCCCCTGCGCCCTCAGCCCGGGCGCCCGTGGCTCCCTGCGGTTAGGGTGCACTCGCCCCGAGCCCCCCTCCCGGAGCCCCCTCCCAGACGGGCCGGGTCGGGCCGAGCCTTCCTACCTCCGACCCGGTACATGTTGGCCGCCATGTCCGCCCGCCCGCCCGCGGAGCCCGAGCCGAGCCCCGCCCGCCGCCGCCGCCTCAGCCTCGGCCGCCGCCGCCGCCGCCGCCGCCGCGCCACGTGGGGGAGGGGAGGGAGGGCGCGAGGGGAGGGGGAAGTGGAGGGGAGGGGACGCGAGGGGTGGGGGCGGGTGCCCGCCCCCGGCGCCGGGCTCGCGAGGCTGAGTGGGTTGGCCCGGGGACGTCCGGGCGCTGCGGGGCTAGCGGGGAACCGGGGAGGGGGCGTTTTGGGGGGCTTTACTAGAAGTGGGGGATCCTAGGGCAAGGGTCCTGGCCGAAGCGGAGGCCAGCGCTCGCAAACGCGGACCAGGGGTATTAGAGAATTGGAGTGGAGGCAAGGGTTCAGCCTCTCGGGAGCCCCTACCCCCCCTCCCAGCGTACCCCGACACCTGCCCACCCCGAGACAGGTCTTTCTCCCTGCTTCTGTCCCTGGGGAGTCTCAGTATGTGTGACCTTGAGCACGTGAGTGCGTGTCTCGGTGGAAACACTTGGATGCAAATAAGTGCATGCAGCAGGGCGCCTTCCTCGTGGTGATGTTAATGCGGCGGGGCCAGAGGGGCCCCAGGTGCTTCCAGCTTCCCCAGGCGGAGACCCAGCTGGGGACTAGACTAGAAAAACTGGCTCTCTTCCAAGTCTATCCTAACTGCGCTGGCACGTCTATCAGCGTTCACCCCAAACGGCTGAACAGAACCCACTCCCCTACACCTGGAGGCCTTGCCCCTAGACGAGCCCTGTATACAGTGCCGCCCTGCGGAGAGAAGGGGGAGGGGGGTTCCTTTGTCCATAGGAGAACGGGGCCCTACAGTTCATCATCACCCACCCCAAAGCAGGAGATAGTGTCAATCAGCTTGCTGTTGGTTGCTGGACGGTTAACTTGGTTATGTGCCTAAAGCTTTTCAATAGTTATTATTTTCCCATGCTAATTCTCAAAAAAATCCTTGTTTTCTGAGTCTTCAGACCCTCACAGAAATAAAAAACCTAATGGAGTTGCATCTTCGCTGGCTATCCCCCAAAGGAATACAAACAACTTTCTTTTCAGAAACCGATCCATTCCAAACTACTCCCAGACGTCGTCGTATAATAAACATGAAGATGATCCTTTACTGTTGTTGTGGGTTGTTTGGAGTTTCTGTTGATTTACAGCTATATGTTGGGGTTTGGGGTCTGTGCAGGGATGGGAGGTGTACCCAGAAAAGAAGATTGTATTTTGTTTGTCTGCTGATGGCATTTGTGATGGTCTGTTATCACAAATTATTGAGGTGAAAAAAATAATTTTCTACATAGCTGAAGCAAAGTAAAAAATAAAATAAGAAATAAAGCACCTTTGCCTGAATTACCTTGATTGTGTGACCCAAGTTTCCTCATCTATAAAATGAGGACACTAATTCCACTTCACAGGTGGGGTGAGGATCAGTTGTGATAATATCTGAAAATGCTTTGTAAACCATTCAGCATAGAGCACTATGCAAATAACAGGTGTCTGTTTTGTTTTTTTTTTTTACCTCCAGAAAGTTTCAGATTCTCAAGGGTTTTATGCCATGTGTCAAATTGTGAGCCTGTGTCAGTTAGCTCTTTTGACCCAGAGAAAAACGCAAAAGTGTTCTGTTATGCACACTGCATAGCTGTTGTTTATCATAATCCTTTTACTGGAGATCCCACCAAAAACATATTGTGATACATCTGACATCACTCTCTCCATTTCTGAGCTGACACATAAATAGGTTGAATAATTCACCTGAAGTCATCAGTAAACCGGCAGCAGTACTGGGATTGTAATTCAGCCCCATTCCTCTGGGCTAGAATTGTCTAAACCAGGAAGCCTTTTACCAAGTGAACAGGCCACCTGGTAACCATAAACTGCAAAGGAATGGATCATAAGCTTTAAGGAGTTTTCCTGTTATTTTTAAATAAATGAACAATTTCTGTATTTCAAATATTTCTGTATTTCTGATAGTTCCTTGGCTGCCTGTCTCAATTTCCCATCTTTGTACACCTTCCCAGGCATTTGTGATGCCTGTGCCACAATAAATGGACAAAGGTGCCAAGAAAATGCCCTGCATCCATACCCACCTCCCCCCCTTAGGAACAGCCTTAACCAGAAGCCCCCCATGAAAGGTCTCACAGACGTGGTAGGGAGGAGCAGGAGGCAATGGTGGTGGCAGAACCTGGGTCCCTTTGTTCCTCTAGATTCTGTGTAGTTAGCCTCTTCTGCCTCCAGCTCCCGAACCGGTGTGATCTACATAGTGTGCTCAATATCTGAAAGAATAAATGCCAATGAATGATGGGCTCAGTATAGTTAGGGAATCAGGTGCAGCGTTAAATGCAAGGGCTTTGTCTATGAAATGTTTGTACCTCCTAACACCAAAGAGGTATGCACCTAAGGGAGTTCAGCAGACGTTTGTAGTTTGAAAGAAACCCTCCAACCAGACAAGGGAGGGTAGAAAAGCCTGTACCTTCAAAGAAAGTAAAATCACTTCTACCTCCTATGCTGCGTGGTTCAGATCACAGAATTGTCAACAACCAGCCCAAACTTCACTCTAATTTGGCTATTCAGCTTTAAGACCTTGAGCGAGTTACTTAACCCCTCTGAGCCTCAAATTCTACAAAATATGACTAGTGATTGACGCCTACAGCAAAGACTTGTGCTAATAAGTATATCAAGTGTTTCGCACACGTTAAGGGCTTCATATTTATTAAGTCCCTTCTCTCTATTCCAGCCATCCTCATTACTAAGGAAGTGTCTCACAGACGATGCCAGAAATCCCAAGGCCAATCCAGTCCTCCAATGGGTAATAGCTCCTGGTAAGGCTGTTGTGATTAAAGAACCGTGGTAAAGGATTGCCTAAAGGCTCAGGATGTTCCCTGTGTCAGTCTCACCAGTGTCCCACCATTTAGCTGAAGGGAAGTGGATGCTGCACGAGAGCTATAGATGAGATAGAGAGTTGGGTTTTGTCTCAACTTCAGGATGGAATTTTCTTTTTTCTTTTCTTTTCTTTTCTTTTGGTGAGGAAGATTGGTCCTGAGCTAACATCTGTTGCCAATCCTCCTCTTTTTGCATGAGGAAAATTGTTGCTGAGCTAACATCTGTGAATCTTCCTCTATTTTGTATATAGGACACTGCCACAGCATGGCTTGATGGGCAGTGTGTAGGTTCGCACCTGGGATCTGAACCCGCAAACCCTGGGCCACCAAAGCGCAGCAGACGAACCCAACCACCACACCACCAGGCCAGCCCCCAGGATGGAGTTTTTATACATGCAAAAACAAAAAAGATGGGGCTGGCCACAGAATCTGGGAGCTTTGTGATATTGAACTCACAAAAGGAGGGTGGAGGTCTAGAATATAATCTGAAACCAGTTGCTGGGCTTCGGATAAGGGACTATATTTGTGTTTTCTGTTGTGTTTCTCTCTCTCTCTTTTTTTTTTGTTTTTTGAGGAAGATTAGCCCTGAGCTAACTACTGCCAATCCTCCTCTTTTTGCTGAGGAAGACTGGCCCTGAGCTAACATCCGTGCCTATCTTCCTCTACTTTATATATGGGACGCCTACCACAGCATGGCACTTTTGCCAAGCAGTGCCATGTCCGCACTCGGCATCTGAACTGGCGAACCCTGGGCCGCCAAGCAGTGAAACATGCTGCGCCACAGGGCCGGCCCTCTCTCTCTCTCTTTTTTTCTCTTTCATTAACTTATTTTGTTATTTAGTAAAATTATTTTGGAAAAAGGCCAGATTGTCTCAGCTATTTTAAGGAGGTCATGGGTTTTAACAAAGGATGAATGTATCCCGGGAGAAGGGTGGGCATGTAACAGCAAGAATCAAGCAAGGGAGCCCCTAAGGCAAAGGAAACCAGAGCAGGGAGTTCGTAACTTCTCCAGTTCATGGAGCTTCTCCTTCCCTCCGTCCCCTGAGCTAAAAACATGAAACCTAGGGCCAATCCTGGAATCTCCTGGTTTTTGGAAGTGTGTGTTTTAGGATTCCATGGTTCCCTCATGCCCTCAAAGGGGAGCTAGCACAGCCATTTGGTTGCATCCACAAGGAGGTTCCTTTTCTAGTGACAACATTGTCTCCAGGTAGTGAAAAATGCACTGAAAGTCACAGTGGGGACAGGGATGAGCCCCTAGAAGGTTAACCTGATCGACCTTACTGCTTCCCTTTTTTAGCCTATGGAGTGCTATGGATTTGAATGAGAGATGGCTGGGCAGTACAGGATGTGGGATCAGGAAAAGAATCCTAAGGGACAATGGGAAGTCTTGAAGAGATAGAATAGGGAGTGTTTATAGGAATGACTCAGGCTGCAGCAAAGAGAGTGACTGGAGAGGGCAGAGAGTCCAGGCCAGCAGATCAGTTGGAAGATTGGTGAGAGGAGATGATGGCTTGACCTAGGGTAGAGGCAGTGGGATGTGAGAGAAGTAAATGGATTTGAGACAGATTTAGGAGGTAGGCGCTACATGATCTGGTGACTTTGGGGAGGCATGCAGTGAAAGGGTAGTACCAAGTTACGAGTAACTGGGTGGAGAGAGGTGCGATTCAGTAAGAGGAGAATACAGGAGGGGAGGCAAGTTGGGGGAGGAGCGACAATTGACAGGTTCAGTGTTAGAACCTGTTCGAGGTACCTTTGGAAACTCCAGGTAGATATTTCCTCTTTGGGAAAGAGGTGGATGAACAGGCCTGGAGTTTAGGAGAGAGCTCTAGGCTGGAAATACCCTCTTCTATATTACCATGAGCACAGAGCCCAGCCTGTCTTGTATGAGAACTATGCCAAACCCTGGCCCCAGGGAAAGAAGCAGGTTCTCTGAGTCCTTCTGCTTGGGCAAAAACAGGTTTAACAGGTCTGAGTTCAGGAGATCAGAGTCCAGGTCCAAATGTGCAAACAGGCAGGGCATGGGCAGAGAGCCACACAAGTCACTGACCAAGACAGATGGTGAAGACAAGTGGGAATGCCCAGGGCTGACAATATCCCAAGGGCCAGGGAGCAAAATTCTCAGAGAGGTCTGCTCCCAGCTCGAGAAAATCAACCAGGGTGCGGTGGGGGAGGGAAGATGAACAAGAGAAGGGAAAGGATACAGCCTAAAAAACCAAATTTGCCTATTTCCTACCTCACTCTTTTGCCTCTAAGAGGGTGTAGGGAGTTAAATGGTGGTCCCCCAAAAGATATGCCCAACTGGAACCTGTGAATGCGACCTTATTTAGAAAAAGGGTTTTTGCAGATGAGATTAAGGATCTGGAGATGAGATCATCTTTGATTAGGGTGGGCCCTAAAGCTAATGACAAATGTACTCATAGGAGACAGAGTGAAGAGACGGCCATGTGAAGGTGGAGGCAGAGATTGGAGTTATGCAGCCATAAGCCAAAGATTGCCAGCAACCACCAGATCCTGGGGGGGAAGCATGGATTCTCTGTCAGAGCCCCCAGAAGGAAACGACCCTGCCAATACCTAGGTTTCTGGCTTCAGGCCTTCAGAACTGTGAGAGATTAAATTTCTGTTGTTTGAAGCCACTCGATTTGTGGTAATTTGTTGTGTACGGCAGCCCTAGGAATTGAATACAGATGGTATCCACCACTCAATTTTAAGTAAACAGATTCAGCCAGAAAACAGTGAGCACTATATGCAGAGACTAAGGGACATAGAAACAGAATAAGACAATAAAAGAGAGATACAGAGAGAAGGCCCAACACCACTCCATCTAAGTCTTGCTCAAAATCTTGAGACAGAGTTCAATTTATCTCATCTTGGTTTGTCTCTCCTTCTAGCTGACATGGTTGGCTTGGTGCTAAGAGAAAAGAAGACCCGGATGCCATGCCCCTTTGATAAGGACCAGTGGAAGCATCCTAACATTTTTTCCTTCACCAGCACACCTAAAGGATATCACACATTCCCACCGAGCAGCAGTAGATTACCAACATGGTGATGCACCAATTAACCCCTTAATTGGATTCCTTCATCAGGAAGCACCCTGGCTCCTCAGATCCCAATCCATGCTTCTATGGTGGAGTCGGGTAGGGGGTACCAAGAATATAAGGCTTGTTTATAAAAATGCCCTTTTCATTCAACAAATAAGCTTTAAACACCATGAAGGCACTGAGGATACAGCAGTAGACAAAGTACCTGTTCCCCTGGGTCTTGTATTCTAGTAGGGAAGACAGACTGTGAGCAAGGAAATAAATCGATAGATCTGCTAGTATAGAATGATGAATGTACTAGAGAAAGTAATTCAGGATAAGGAAACAGAAAGTGACAATAGTAGTCAGAGAAGTCTTCTTTAAGGTGGTAAGAACTGAAAAGAGACCTCAGTGATGGGATGGAGTGAGCCACTGGGATATCTGGGGAACAACATTCCAGGAAAATGCAACAGCAAGTAGAGATTCCCCAAATCAAGACTCAGGTTGACCTGATCATGACTTAGGAAGGCCAGTGTGGGTAGGAGATGAGGTCAGGGAGGTGGGCTGGGTCTGGACAACGTAGGACCTGGTAGGCCATCACAGAGAGCTTGGATTTTATTCTAAGTATAATGGGAAACCGTTGGAAGGTTTTTCTTTTTCATTTTTTTTTTTTAATCCTCCCCAAAGCCCCAGTTCATGGTTGTATATCCTAGTTGTAATTCTTTCTAGTTCTTCTAGTGAGCTGCCACCACAGCATGGCTACTGATAGATGAGTGGTATAGTTCCGTGACCAGGAAGTGATCTGGATCCTGTAGATCCCGATCACGATCCTGAACTGAACCCCGGGCTACCAAAGCAGAGCTCACTGACCTTAACCACGAGCGAACTGGGGTTTGCCCCTTTGGAAGGTTTTAAACACAGGAGTGATCGGGATCTGATTTGTGTTTTTAAAAGATGACTTGGAACATGAAGAACACAAAATAGCAAGAGGCTGTCTTGACTTCCAATTCAAAACAGCATGATTGTGTTCTCAGGTGGCATCAAACCTCCTTTGGTCACTAGGAATTCAAAACTCAGCAAACCAAGGTTTATGGTGACAGAAAACCAAAATTCCTCCTGTGTTTCATTTGGTTTAATAGTGAAAGAGCCCACTTCCAACCCCATCTGTGGTTCTGAGAACTGTGTATAATGGCCATGGGAAAAATGGCAACACATATTGGCCACTTTTTAAAATCCTATACCAAATCATATAGGACAACACCTAGTCATGTAGGCTGTTGTTCCCCCTCACTCCAGTACTGTGACAGCTTTCCAGAGGGCCATTCACCTTTCTTTCAGGTGAAGTGCATGTTGGTAATAGGGCACATGGTTAAACCAGTGAATTCCATGTGGATGAGTCGCTTACTGCAGTTTTTAAAAAATTTCAGATGTACATCGTTTTAGTTCAGCTTCCTTATACACTGCATCATGCATTTTTTTTATCTTAAAGTTTTTTGGTTGTAAGTGATGCCGCGTGTAACATCATGGCCTGAAATAAAACCTTCTGAAAGTTCAAAAACAACAAGACGACAACAATCCCTTGGGCTGCTGTGCAGAGCATAGACTGTGGGGAATGGAAACAGGGAGACTAGTTAGATGGCTGACATAGTGCAAGGAAGAGAGAGGGAACAAAGGTTTGGAATAGAACAGTAGCTGCCATGGCCAATGGAGATGTATTTTTAAGGTAAAGCCAACAGCTCTTGCTGAAGGATTGGATGTAGGAGACGAGAAGGCAAAATCAACGGACAGTAGTACTTCCAGATGCTTGTAGGTATCTGTTTGGGGTTAAATAGACAACCAGATCTGGGCTCTGGAGCTCAGCACAGAGGCCCGGGCTAAAAATACAAATCTGGGAGTCACCACTGTGTAGACAGTCCATGAAGCTGGGGACTGGTCAGATCACCTTGGAGAGAGTGTAGACGGAGAGGAGGGCAGAAGCCTGAGCCCTGGGGCAAGCCAGCATTGAGAGCAGAGGTTGGTTCTGCACCCTGGCTGTACCAGGGGAACTGCTATTACAAGGCCTGAGTCCCATCCCCAGAGATTCTGGTTTAATTAGTTTGGAGCGCACCCTGATTTTCAGAAAAAAGAAAATAAAAAAACCCATAGGTGATTGTAATGTGTAGCCAAGATTGAGAACCACACATGTAGTGCTCAAGGAGAGCAGGGCCACAACGGGGGACTGAGAGAGCAATGAGGGAGAAAAGCCGGAGGAGTACATGTTCTAGAAACCAGGTCAAAAAGAGAGAGCTCCAACTGTGACAAACCAGAGTGACAGACTGACTACTGGATTTGGCAAGGTGCTGGTCATCAGAGACCAACTTTTCTGTCATCTTTCCTTTGGTGGTTCCTGGCTGTCCAGGTCCTAGGCAGCTTGAAAGGAATTGATAGGGTTCTGGCCTTAGATATTTTATGGTGTAGATGAGCGGGTGAGGGGCTCATGAAGCCCCTCAGACTGAAGTATGGAAACTAAAATTTTCTCCTTTCATCAGCTCCTTTTATCTTTATCTGTAGGTTTGTAGCTGCCGCCCTTTCTAAAAGAGGAAAGTTTATTTGCACTCTTGATTTCAAAAAGGACAGCAAATGTTGGAGGGCTCCAAGCCCAACTTTGAACTCTTGGATAAATAAATCGTTGTTTACGTCTTCTTTTATCTCTGTAAAGTTTTAGAGGAAAAAAGCATGAGTATTACAGAGCTGCCCCAAGGAGCTTCTTTTACAAAGCCAGGCCAGGACCCTATCATTAGTGGCAACGAACGCAATGTTTCCCATTTAATTGCACAGATCAGAGTGCTGAGAAGCTGGCTCCAAAGACAGGGCACCCGGAGGCGGTTGACCCTTTTTGAGGTTTTGGCAAAGGACACTCAAGTCCTGTCTAGTCAAATCCCGTCATTGGTTCCTTTCTGTAAGAGGAGACAAAGTGTCCATCCCCTGGAAGCTATGACTTTCCCCTTAGGTTTCTGGTATAATGGGGTGAAATCTGGACCGTGTTCTTGGAATAGAGAGCAGGGCCCAAGTTAGGAGCCAGAATTCTGAAGGTGGAGGGAAGAGAGAAGGTTCCAGCATGTCATGGAGTCTCCTTCTTCCTCTGCCCTTATATTTGGCTGCATTTATATCTGGCGTCCTTGTCCTCTGCTCCACACTCACATAGAGCCTAGGTCAGACCTTTTCTAGGTGGCCTGAAGTCCCTCCATCAGGTCTGAGTCACCTTGAAGGCAGAGTCAGAACACTCTGTGGCCGTGGTGTTTCTACCTCTTCCCAGCCTCTTACTCTCCCCATCAACACACCCTCTTGCACTCCTGCAAAACCCCTCAGGTCAGGGCTAGAGTGAGGACTGCTTGCCTGTCACAACAACTCCCTCCAGAAGTAGCAAGGCCTTTGAGGCAAGGCCTTCGAGGTGCAAGGCAGATTTCTTTGTCCTAGTCCAGCTTCTCCCAAAGAAGCCAGAGGAGAGGGCAGGCCTCGAGACTTGAGGGATGGAGTGACTCCCAGCCAGTGGCATGTTGCTGGAATCAGATGCATTATTTATGATGCTGGTGTCAGCATGGCTCCCAGGCACCAGGGGAAATGGAAAAGGCACTTGGGCCTGTGCTGATTAAACTAAATATTTAAACAGGAATGAAGAATTCAGGCAAAATCCATTTTTCTTCAGTAAGGCAGAGCACCACAAATGACTTCAAGGCTGAAGACTTGGTAAACACCATGCAGATCATAAGGGAAGGCTGGAGGCTCCTGGTCTATGGCTCTCTTCCACAGTCAGCTCCCAGCTCCCTATCAGGAGCACATCTAAAGGATTTGCAGGGGACCTGGGAGTCAGGGTCAGGGCGGGGAGATTGAGAAGCAGAGGAATGGTTTGAGACACTGTGGGAATGAGATTAGGAGACACCAGAACACAGTCAGGCTGGATTCACACCTCTGGTTACTTTTTCTTTCTCCAGAGACCTCCATTTCCCTGTCTCCTGAGATCTGTTAACTACATTTGCCCACATTATCACACCTACCTTTTGATTAGCTGGAAGAGGGTGGTGGGATGTCGGGCAACCATGAACCAACCCTCTTGGCTTGATTCTTCTTACTCCACCAGAGACAGGTCACGGTCAGGAAGCTGATCTCCACCCACTGCACACAAACACAGAGGAGACCCTACACAGAGAGGACACAAGGGAGCTTGGCCCTCCATTTACAATATCCTGAAATCTCTGGATTTGAGGAAAGAGGAGATCTCAAAGGGAAATTTCTTGGTGGAAAGAAACAGCTGTCATTTGGTCTGGCTTTTCCCACTGTGTTTTTCCTTCCCTGTGGGGTCCCTCACTTGTATTCCCACAGCAGTCACCATCCCTGGCCTCCAGGGATTTTCTCAGTCCCTGTGTGAACACGTGCCCTTTTCCTCCTTTCCTCCAAAGACAGCTGAGACAGGCTGACATTTTCAAAATTAACTTTTATAAGAACTCAGGAAAGAAAAGGAAATAATTGCAGAAAATATAATTGCATAAGTTCAATTCAGTTCAACATTTATTGAGATTCTTAGGTTTAGTCAATGTGGTATAATCTGGGTTACCTTGATGGATGAAATAGCATTCTGGTCCTCAAGGAGATCACTGGGAGGGGCAGGCATCAGTATATGATGATAAATTAATAAATTAAGGGTCATAATGGCCCAGAATTGAGAGCAATTAATATGGCCTGCTATAGGGGCCGGGCTCATAAGAGAAGGCTTTGAGAGAGGTAATACTTGATCCGGAACTCCAAGTAAAATAAAGACTTTGCCTGATAAACAGTCAGAAGGGACATTCCAGACAGAGAGAATAGCATATATGAAGTACACGCATGACATATGAGAACCAACTGGAAAGTTGGTTTGAAGCCAAATTGTAAAGGCCTTGAATACCAGGCAAAGGACTTTGACCTAATCCTATGGGATCTATAGGCAATGGGAAGCCAACATTATTCTATTTGTATTTAAGTGAGAAGTATAAAAGTAGCTAAAATTTAATAAACTGGCATTTTAATTTATGCAAGTCTTCTGTGAGTTAGGTTGGCATAAATATATCAAATCTCTAGACCTACAGAACTGACAATACTGCCACTCTATAGACTAAGATACTGCCACTCTATGAAGGAGCCAGGTTTCCTACAAGACTTATCTTTTTCTTTTTTAATTCTTTCTTTATTTTTTTGAGGAAGATTAGCCCTGAGTTAACATCCATTGCCAATCCTCCTCTTTTTTCCAATCCTCCTCTTTTTGCTGAGGAAGACTGGCCCTGAGCTAACATTCGTGCCCATCTTCCTCCACTTTATATGTGGGACGCCCGCCACAGCATGGCTTGATGAGCAGTGTGTGGGTCTGTGCCCAGAATGCGAGCCGGCAAACACCAGGCTGCCAAAGTGGAGCATGTGAATTTAACTGCTATACCACCAGGCCAGCCCCTCTCAGCTTTTATATACTTCATAATTAGCATACATCCCAGGACCCTGAAGTGTCAGCTGAGAAATTAACCAACTGATATATAAACATTAAGTAACTTGAGAAGAAATGCTGGGTAAGGATTGACCAAAATTTATAATTCTCCCAAGGATATGGCACTGTGTTCCCTCTGCCATCTCTCTCTGGGTGCTAACTATGAATGAGTTTGCACCTCCAGGTAGAGACGCCCTGATGCTCTTTCCTGAATCAAGTATAGAAGCACACATTTTTAAATTTATTTGTTCACAGAGACAAGATTGGACATTTCCAAAAGAATTTAAATGTATTAGAAATTTAGGAAAATAGTGAACAAGAAAAAGCCACAAAACATATTAAGTGAAAAAAAGAAGCTGGGTTAAAACACAGATGGTACAATTACATTTAGGAAAACCAAAAATTAGATATTTTTAGTGCAAATATATAAGCATATAAATGTACAGAAGATTGGCTAGAATCTTGGCACCCAACAGTAGTTACCTCTGGGGGCAGGGAGCGGGAGGTATATGAAAAATAACTCAACTTTCTTGTATGTACTTCCATATTGTTTATTTTTTACAATGAGAATGTATTACATTTCCATCAAAAACACTTTTTTAATTAAGGGAAAATAAAAAAACCCAGAGACATAGAGACACAATTATAGAGTAGAACTTTCTGAAGCCAAGTTTGTTAGTCCAGAGATTATCACTTCTCTTGAGTGTCTGGCATGCACGCCTTTCCCTTGCACCAATCCCAGAGCCAACCAGACTGCTCAGCAGAAAGAGATGGAGAAAGACACTGAGGCAGAGGGGAAAGGCAGAAAGCTTCCCCAACCTTCCAGTGCACCCCAGATTCCTGTCCCATCCTAAGATTGCCTCGTTCCACCCCTGGGTTCATGAGACACTCCTCTCCTTAATAATAAATCTCTTTTTTTTTTCTTGCTTAAATTAATTTAGGTTAGCTTATACAAACCAACAAAAAAAAAATCCTAACTACTATAACTAAGAAGACGCTAGATTATGAATACCAGGCTAAGTCGAAACTTCATTGTGTGGAGACCACAGGAAGCCACTGAAGGGTTTTAAGCAAGGATGTGACAAGCATTTTTAGAAATATCTCAGGAGCAGAAAGGAGGACAAATCTGACAAGGGAAAGACTAAAACAAGGAGTCCAGTTACCAAAAGCTTTTTCAGTAGTCCAAGTGAGAGATGATTTTGACAGGTTTCTTCATATTCTGCTCTAAACTTGCTGATTGACTTAGAATCACTTGCATTCTTAACTATTCATGAATTTATCCAATAGAGAGGAGGAAGAACTACCAGAAACCCTACAATGGCTACAAGACCTTACAGTATTTTATCAAGGTATTGTGTGCATGAAAATAACCTCACTGGTTCTCCAGGATCTCAGCAATCAAGGCCAGACTCCTTAGCACCATATTCAAGGCTAGCCCTTTACAATCTGTCCCCAACTTCCTCCTCTCAGTCTCATGTCCCACCCTTCTCCCCATGTTCTCCACCAACTAGGAGCTACTCTCAGCTCCTTGAGCAGGACATGGCTTGCTTCAGTCTCGACCTCTGCACCCACGTTTCCATGACCTGGCCCTCCCACCTTCTCTTCCACTGGGAACCTCTCAGTTTATACACAACCTCCTACGCAGAGCACTAATCCCTCCATCACACCACTCTTACTGTAATACCATGCTATTTGGGCCTGTCCCACTGCACCAATGGGCTCCACCAATGGGCTGCAAACCTGGCTGATCAACAGACGCACAGGGCGGTTTGCTTTCTCTTTCCCAGGCCCCACCCTAGACTTACAAAATCTGAGTCTGTGGGATGGGTGGGGGAATCAGTATTTTATAAAGTCCTCTATTAACTGTAGTCACCTGCCAGGAGTGGGGGGTGGGGCCTCTACTGCTCACAGACCACATCATTGTGAAGCCTCCCAGATCAAGGTCACTGGTGCCCTTAGCACTTTGTTCCCACCTCTGTACAGCTCTTGCTATGAGATCTGTGTGACTGGTGTCCCATTCTGCCATATTGTTTAGTTATTTTTCTGCCTGTCCCACTCTGCTCACATTCTGCCTCCTGTCTGCCCACATGTCCTATCTCCTATCCAAACGTGAGCCCTTGAGGACAGGGACCGCATCAAGGAACACCGCAGATTCCATGCACATGGGTGCTTAGGAAAGACATGCAACATGCATATGGAATAAAAGCAGGAAAAGCCTCTAAATAGATTGCAGTGCCCATAAGAAACTTCAAGGAATTATTTTCAGTTCTTTTTGGTTTGAGTAGGAAAAAAGATGATCAACAATCTGGTTGCCAGGTTGGATTGTATGCAGCAGCCACCCGTAGATTTGATTGTATACATTTTACTAAAACACGGAGGTCCAGAGAAGTGCAGGGTCTTGTTCCAGGTCCCATTGCCAAGTAGGGCAGAGGAAGACATCTTAATTCTGGGCGCAGGACTGCTAGCATTTCACACAGACTTCTTACCCAGCGTGGGACCAGGCCACACCCTCCACTAATCTCCTGGCCGCCTTTGTTTGAGTGGAGCTACTTCATTAGCATATAACAATGGAGACAGCCAAGGTGCCCTCCTGTTTTCCATTTACAATTTAAGTGCCCGCAATCACCAGGCGCCTCCATTGTCAATGCTATTAGCTGAAGTTAATGGTTTTTCATGAAAACTCGAAGGCCCTCCCTCCCTCCTCACCACCAGGTTATCTACAGACTGAATTCCTGAGTCAGCCAATCACCCTTTCAGGAGTGGCACAGGGAAGCTTCTTTTAAGTAGCACCATTATCATTGTGATTAGCGTTATACTGAACCCTTCTTTCATTTCTTGGAATCCTTCTGGGAAGGCAAATTCTAGATGCCCTGCTTAAAAGAATTTCAATAACCGGAATTTCCAGTTGGCTTCCCACTGTCTTGGAAGGCATGGAGGTCTTGGGTCAGGCCTCATCTGGAATCTCAATGCCACCTCCCACTGACTTGGGGAGCTGGAACCCCTGGACCTCAACTTTCACATCTGTAAGCTATCTACCCTTGTATCCCACACTTCTGAGGATTGTATCTTGCAATCTATTGAAAATGGTTTGTAAACTTTAAACTCTCTTGAAAACCTGCCATGCACCAGGAACAAAACTAGAAACTCTACACATTTTATCTAATGAAGTAGGCATTACATTATACTCTTATTTTACTTATAGGAAGACAGATTCCTCTTTGACACCCTTCCCCATGCATGAACACCCGCACCCCCCAACCCCCCGCCTTTTTTATCAACTCCAGTTCATTGATTATCTGGGAGCCCTCGCTCTCCCCTCCAACCCAGGAGCATGACCTTCATTGTCCTAGTTCTCACCCAGAGCATTTCTTTCCTGAATTACTGACAAAGCCTTGCATTTTCTTAAGTTCTCTCTGTACTCCAGAAGGATCTCTTTGTCCTGCAAATCTCTTGAAGCCACTCCTCTAATATGCTCCACTGCCTCCTGTAAAGTTTAGCTGGGCTGAAACAACTGCCAGTCTCTTGCCTCCCTCCCCTACCACACACAGCCTGCTCTACCACACTGAGATGCTAAACACTCTGAAAGCCGGACCTGTGCTCTTTCCATCTCCTAGCCTTTGTATCTGTTGATCCTCCTCCCTTTGACTCCTCCTGGCAATTCCTACTCAGGGCTCAGAATTACTTCTTCCCTGAACCCGCAGGCTAATGGTTGCTCCTCCTCTGGACTCCCTTAGCACTTGTGCATAGCTCCATTATGGCACATTACATTTGAGTTCATTGCCCTAGAATATATATTCTGGCATCTAGGTTGGAAAATACTTATTTCGGGAAGCGTGAGAAATTGACATTAATAGGGCGTAAGGAGGAGCTGAGGTGTACTGCCTGGCACATAATGGGAGATGAAGTTAGACAAGCAAAAGCTAGAAAATTTCAAGAGCCTTGATTGCTAAGAATCTTTGGTTTTGCTCTGTAGGTGGTCTGGAGGGTTTTTGTTTTTGTTTTTATTTTGAGGACGATCAGCCCTGAGCTAACCACCGCCAATCCTACTCTTTTTGCTGAGAAAGGCTGGCCCTGAGCTAACATCTGTGCCTATCTTCCTCTGCTTTATATGTGGGACACCTACCACATCACGGCTTTTTGCCAAGCGGTGCCATGTCCGCACCCGGGATCTGAACCTGCGAACCCCGGGCTGGCCCCAATCTGGAGGTTTTTATGGAAGGGAGCAACATTGGGTTTATGTTTTTAATGAGATAATCTGATTCTAGCATGGAAAATGGACTGGAGGACAGAGAAAGAAAAAGTAAGGAAGTTAGTGAGGAGGCCACTGCAATTGTCCAGACAAGACACAAGAGTGCTTAACCCAAGTGGGCATTTCTAGGGTTGGAGAAAGGGGACAGATGGAGAGGATGCAGGGAGGCTTCTAGCTTGGTGGTAGTTAGAAGGAAATGCCACTGCGTACTTGTTTGGTAATGTGGTAAGAGAAAATTGGTGGGGAAAGATAGTTTTGTTTTGGTCATAATGAATTTGGAGTACTTATAGCAATATCCAGTGCAGTTGGAAATATATATCTAGAGCTGAGTGTAGAGAAGAGGGCTATAGTATAGATTTATGAGTCTTTTCTATAAAGATGACAGTAAAAACCATGGAAGTGTAAGGGTCACTGAGGGGAAAATTGTAGCATGAGATAAAAATCTAGCTTTTTTTCACATATGTCTCTTCTTGTTATAACATCACATGTCCATAAATCAAGTGATGTAAGGCAATCCACTTGAGAATTCACTTTAAGGGCAACACTCTGGGATTAAAAATCTTGATGGTCTCCTCAAAAAATTAAGACTAGAACTACCGTACGATTCAGCTAGTCCACTGCTGGGTATTTATCCAAAGAACAGGGAAACACAAATGCATAAAGATACATGCATCCCTATGTTCATCACAGCATTATTCACAGTAGCCAAGACTTGGAAGCAACCTAGGTGCCCATCAAGGGATGAATAGATAAGAAAGATGCGACACAGGGGCTGGCCCACTGGCACAGTGGTTAAGTTCGCCTGTTCCGCTTTGGCAGCCTTGGGTTCGCCAGTTCAGATCCCGGGTGTGGACATGGCACCGCTTGGCAAGCCATGCTGTGGTAGGCGTCCCACATATAAAGTAGAGGAAGATGGGCACAGATGTTAGCTCAGGGTCGGTCTTCCTCAGCAAAAATAGGAGGATTGGCGGTGGTTAGCTCAGGGCTGATCTTCCTCAAAAAAAAAAAAAAGAAAGAAAAGACGCGATATATATACACAATGGAATACTACTCAGCCATAAGAAATGATGAACTTGTGCCATTTGTGACAACTTGGATGGACTTTGAGGGTAGTATGTTCAGTGAAATAAGTCGGAGTGAGAAAGTCAAACACTGTATGATCTCACTCATAAGTAGAAGATAAAAACAATGACAAACAAACACATAGAAACAGAGTTTGGGTTGGTGGTTACCAGAGGGGAAGTGGGGAGGGAGGAGGGCAAAGGGGCTGATCAGGCACACATGTGTGGTGATAGATTATAATTAGTCTTTGGGTGGTGAACATGATATAATCTACACAGAAATCGAAATATAATAACGTACACGTGAAATTTATATAATGTTATAAACCTATGTTACTGCAATGAGAATAAAAAAAGAAAAAAATTCTTGACGGTCTTGTGAACAAGTTGTTTTCTGCTGCTATCCCCGCTGGACCTGGGGTGCCAGAGGCCTCTACTCTCTGTGAGACCTAAACAAACCATTATGTTGATCAAGGAATGGGCTGTTCAAGGTCACTTATTAGTTGTTTGCCAACTACCAGCTGTTGCCAAGTGGCCAGGCAAGAAATGGACAGGGTAGTCCTTGGTGTTCAGTACCCCTGTCTTCATATTTGAGGATCTGTTACTGGAAGTTCTCAGGAAGATTCTAACGGCATAGGCCCATGACGTGCATTCTCTGAGAACTCACCTACACTTACATCCATGCACAGAGCTGGGACAAGGGTCATGTTGATCATTTGGGACCCCTATTCCCCTGACCACAGCTGACTGGACTAGGGGAAGACCCCTGACTCAAGTGGGTCAGTTCCTCAAGAATCTGGGGATGGGACAAGTACTTGGGAGTCTGCGTACTTGATCTAAGAGAACATACACATTTTGGAATGTTGGTGGGGTGGCGCAGATATCTTCCCATGAGCACAGAAAAAGCAGAATAACGCAGGGAACATTAGTGTAGCCCCAAAGAGAGAGAGAGAGAAAATACACATAAGAAAACGGCTGCCTTGGCTCTCCATTTCCAGATTTCAATCCCTCCCAAGGCCTGTATCTTGGACCCATGGGTTCTGTCTTCCTTTTTGCCTAAACTGATCTGAGCAGGCTTCTGTTATTTACAAGTAAAGAGCCCTCACTAATTGACAGTAGCCATCTGGGTGAGGGCCTTAAGGGGAGAAGTGGTTAGAGTAGGTATAACTGAGAAGACTTGGGAAATATCTAAATCCCATCAAGAGGCTGAAGTATATCCTTAGGACTGAAATGGATTTAGTGAAAGCCGTAACAGAATCAACTGTTACCATGACTGAAGAAAGGATACTGAAAAGCACAGGCGTCTAGTACAAAGTGGGTGCTTTGCAGTGTTTATTGAATA
Source organism: Equus quagga (assembly GCF_021613505.1). Lineage (NCBI taxonomy): Eukaryota > Metazoa > Chordata > Mammalia > Perissodactyla > Equidae > Equus > Equus quagga. The sequence goes on from NC_060271.1 coordinate 104,037,850, forward strand.
GCTAAAACTAAAAGGCAAACATCAAGTTGGGGTGGAAAATTCACAACAAAGGGAAAATGCTTTTTCTGGTTATATCGTTTTCACCTCTCATTTTAGCAAAGGTTTCTACAAAGCTAACGCCCACTATTGGCGGTAATGGGCATTATTTTGTCCCTCCACAGATGGACTGCTCCTCCTCCTTCACCTGACTCTACCCGTGACTAGAAAGGACTGTGATGCATGCTGGACCAATCAGAGCCCTCCCCTGGCATTTAAAAATTTCCAGCCAGAGAGAGGGGGGAAGGTGCTGCTTCTTTCTAGTGGTAGATGTGAGGCTCCGACGCTGATTTGGCAGACAAATTCCAGCTGAGCAGCAGAAGCCATTCTGCAACAGGAAGCAAAGATGCAGATGATGCAGAGAGAAAGTGGCATTCTCAAATCTGATTCCAGTTGTCCCTGAGGCCAGCTGCCCCCTGCCTTTCTCGCAATGTGGTTACATGAATTAATAAAGTCACAGATTGGGACACCTGTGCTGAGGTCAAATGTGGGACATGAGGGACCACTATATACTCCTAATCACCCAATTGCCATCGAGGCAGGATTGCCTTAGGGATGGTCTTCAACCTGCCCCTGTACACAAACTTGATTTACTCTATGCTCCCTCCATTTGTATGAGGTCCAGGGGGAGATCCTTGGAGGGTCAACGCTCTGTGGCTTATCTTTTGTCTACATGCCCATGCTGGAAGCTGCAGAACCAAACTGTGGGTCCTTTTAGAGCGATGCAGGTCATCAGTATGTACTCAAGGGGTACATATGTGTTGCTTATGCCAGCATTCATTTTCCTCTTTCTTCTTAGTGGCAGGACCTTGTTTTATTCAAGGCAGCAATTCACCTATCTAAAAGGCATTTCCCATCCTCTCTTGAAGCTAAGTGTACCATGTGACCAAGTTCTGGCCAATGAAATGCAAGTAGAAGTGTTGTATGATACTTCTGGGGAGTCTCCTTAAAAGGAAAGAAAAGATCTTAATCCCTCCCTTTTCACCTTTCTTCTGCCTAGAACGTGGAATTCTAATAGCTTGCTTGAACAGTGAGACAATAAACAAATGATAGCTCCATTGTCATCCAGGACCTGGATTCCTTCTATCTGGCTGTCTGCCTTCATTAGCTCATTGTCTCCTGGGCCAAGATGACTGATAGAAATGAATGCAACCTTTCTTGCTAAGTTCAGTCGCGTATAATAGATGAAGTCCAAAAAAACAGTGTGTAAACAGGAGTTTATTTCTCTCAATTTTTTTTTCTTAAGAGACAAATAAAGTTATGTCTTGCTTATGCTTTTGTTATTTTGGGCTTTATCTATTATGTGCAACTGAACCTAATCACCCATCAAGTAACTTAGGGTGGGTACTGGCGTGTATTGGGGTCAACGATGGAGCTAGTTCCAGGTTGACTGTGAGTAGAGGGTACGGCCGCATGAGAATTTGCTCCCCACCTTAAGAATCCTCCCAAACTTGTTAGGGTCCTCCACCAAGCAAACTGGGTAGAGAGACTCCATCTGAGCTCCTTCTGGGAGGAGGAAGACTGAGAGGGGTGTTGCTCTTAACCTTTGCCTCTTTATTGAGGGCAAGGGTTCAGGTTCCCTATGAAAGGGTCCCGCTGCTTTGTTTCCTCGCCTCAGGAGATCCGTCTAGGGCCTACAGTCAGGACTATCACTGCCCAATAATGGGAGCCACCTATGCATTTAAAAATTTTCTAGTAGTCACATTAAGAAAAGTAAAAGAGATATGTGAAATTAATTTTAATAATATAGTTTACTTACTCAAATAGATACAAAATATTATTTTCAACAGTCAATGTAATCAATATAAACAGAATCATTATAAATTGTATTTGATCGAACATAATTAATATAAAAATTATTAATGAGATATTTTATATTCTTTTTCTGTTCCAGGTTTATATACACTGAATATACACTGAAATCTAGTGTAGTATAGGTGTAAACTAGTGCATCTCAGTTTGGGCTGGCCGCATTTTAAGTGCTCAAGAGTCCTATATGCCTAGTGGCTACCATGTTGGACAGAGCAAATCTAGACTCTGCCTCTTCTCTCTTCCAAGCCAGCTAGTTCCATCTTCTTGTCTCTGATTATAATCTCATTGTGAGATTTTTGCCTCTCTGCCTGACTCCTTAGATTGCAGCATTTTTTTTGAGTGCTCTTAAATCTTTCAGATCTTCTTTGTCTCCTGGCCCTTATAGGCATGGATCAGCCCATCTCCATTCTTTGCCTAGTCTTGATGGCCCCAGTTGTTTGAAAGGGAAATTCAGATGGGTGAAGTTCCTTAGGTGTTTCTCAAATACATGGCTGATCCTTTCATGGGCAGTCTCACACCATTGCTATCTAAAGGCCAAGAGTTAAGATCTGGCAAAAAAAAAAAAAAAAACTAGAAAAAGTAGGAGGCAAAAATCACCTGATGAGTGAGGTTATTCTTGATGTCAGTCATTTGGGAAACTGGCAAAAACTCAGATTAGAAATAAAAACCGGGGTATAGGGCAAGGTGAGGTACAGAAAGGCTTTCTCTCTTTCGGCTCTCAGTTGCCTAAATGGTGGAAAGTTGTCATATGGCCCTTGGCACCTAAAGACAGGTGAGGATCTGGAGCTTGAGAAATCAAGACCATGAGCCAGTGAAGTTGTGCCACCTCCTGTGGGTAGAGCAGTGATTTGAGACCAATCTGAGAGCTCATGCTATCTCATGGAAGGATGAATCTTTAACATGTAGTGATAATATCTGGGCATAATGAACTCCCACTGACAATGTGGCCTTAGCAAAGAAAGGAAAGGAAGTCTTGGGATTCCACAATTTTTTTTTTTTTTTTTTTGGTGAGGAAGATTGGCCCTGAGCTAACATCTGTGGCCAATCCTTTTTGCTTGAGGAAGATTGTCTTTGAGCTAACATCTGTGCCAATCTTCCTCTATTGTGTATGTGGCATGCTGCCACAGCATGGCTTGATGAGCATGTGATGTGTAGGTCCATGTCAGGGATCTGAACCCAGGAACCCCAGGCCACTGAAGGAGCATGTGAACTTAACCACTATGCCATTGGCCAGCCCCTCCACAAAAGAATTTTACTTTTTTTTGAGGAAGATTAGCCCTGAGCTAATACTGCCAATCCTCCTCTTTTTGCTGAAGACTGGCTCTGAGGTAACATCCATGCCCATCTTCCTCTACTTTATATATGGGACACTTACCACAGCATGGCTTTTGCCAAGCGGTGCCATGTCCACACCCGGGATCCAAACCAGTGAACCCTGGGCCGCCACGAAGTGGAACATGCGAAATTAACCGCTGCGCCACTGGGCCGGTCCCCCACAAAAGAATTTTGACTTGTTTTTTCTGCTGAGGAAGATTCGCCCCGAGCTAACATCTGCTGCCCATCTTCCTCTTTTTGTATGTGAGCCACCACTGCAGCATAACCACTGACAGATGAGTGGTGTAGGTCCCCACAGAGGAACTGAATCCGGGCCACTGAAGCAGAGCATACCCAACTTAAGCACCAGGCCACTGAGGCTGGCCCTTGACATTTTTATTTATCAAGAAACAGAACTTTTTATAAAAAGAAAAAGCGTTTGAAATACGTGAGAAGACTGAAATTTGGGTCAACAGACATTCTCTGAGCTCTTCAAACCTGTATTATCTTTGTCAGTCTATCTACAACACCATGGAGGTCAAGAAGACTTATGCCTTAAGGGTTCATAGCTACGTATGAGCAGTCTCAGGACCATATCCAGACAGTCTCCTTCCAACACACAGTTTCAGTAAAGAAGGGAAGGAAGAAAAGGAGGGAGAAAGAGAAGAGAGGAAGGGAGGGAGAGAAAGAAGGGAGAAAAAGGGAGGAAGGAAGAGAGGGACAGGACAGATGGAATGACTACAAGGAGACATAGTTAAGCAGATCTCAGTATTCTTCCAAAACACTAAACATGTTGCTGCCTTTGCACGCCTCCTTCCCTCTTCTCCAGAAATCCTCACACCTTACTCCTTTCCCTCACTGAGGTCTCTACTGAATGCAGAGGGCTTCCTTGACCACCCTATCTCAAACAGCACCCCGTCACTCTGACTCTGCTTTTTCTTCATAGCATTTATCAGCACTTGACATATTGTATACTTACTTAAAATTTATCGTTAAATTTTATTTCAAAATTTTGAGGAGAACTGATGGGTATTTTGTAGGCTGTCTATATTTACTTCTTAATGTATCATTTCCCTTTCTCCACTAGAATGTAAGCTCCCAAGCTACAGAAACTTCACTTTGTTCACTGCCGTATCCTCAGATAATAGAACAGTGCCTAGAGCATAGGAATTTCTCAATAAATGTTAAATGGCAGAATGAACAAAATAAAAGAATTATAGTCCAGACGTAGCGGGAGTTTGGAAACAAATTCTAGCATGCGCCATCTTCCAGGGTACCCAGAGATGAGGGTGAATGCAGCTGTCCTCAGAGTACTTGTCATTTGTCTGGGTTCACACGGCAGAGCACACTGAGTGTTGACAGAGCCAATAGAAGTTCCAAGGAATGTGTTAATCATCTTGACAGCACCCTTGAGGTTGCCAGGGAAGTGTGGAACACAGGCAGAGCCATGAATCTTGGCCTTACCCAGAAGCACAAACCACCATCTATGGGGCTAGGCAGCCACTCCTGTACCTGCCTTTCTCTGGAGCTGTATATGGGTGACGGAGCTTGTAGGTATCAGAGTGGTGTTATCACTAGTTTGGGGCAATGATTTCTAGGTCTGGGTGGACTTATCTGGCAATGAACTTCTTCAGGTGGCAATGGGAGTCCCTGGGTACTTTGGTTCCCCAGGAAATCATTGATTGACATGGTGGTTCTTTCTCTGTGGCAAAGGAGAGGTTGAAATTGACATGCAGAAGTAGTAGGACTCAATGTAACTGCCATGCCTCACCCTCCAGAGACCAAAGGGGGTTCAGGCCTTGGTAATTCAATGATATGTCATAGAGTATTGGGGTCTTTATGTTGAAGGTTGCCCTTTAGGCCTGGAAGGTGTCTTTACTGCAGGCTCCTCTTTTTTTTTTTGATAATCAGATAGGTTTTTTCCCCTCTTCTATCAGTGCCAAAATACAATGTTTTAAGGCCTTAGTTCTTCCAGAATCTGAGACAAAGTGGCACCACCCTAAGATTGGAGGCCTCTATCTCTAGTATAAATCTTGGGTCAGCATATGTGAAGATACAAACAGGGATGAAGAGGGCCTTAAACTTCCCCAAATGATGGTTGCAACCATTCCTGGTGAATATAAAGCTTTTTCTCAGGAGGCCAATCAAGGGGCAGTTGTGGGAAAGAGAGGAATCAGACCAGAGGAATAGTCCGCAGAACCCACGGACTGTTTTGTTTTTTCGATGGCTTGAGGAGTTTCCAATATAGAACCAGGGTCACCTTTGCTGGAGTCAGCATGCCCTGGCTGAAGATGTACCCTCGGATGGCCACCTCAGGCTATGACAACATAGTGTCTCTGTTAATGGAGAGGTGATTGCATTAGTTGTCAGGAGAGCAGGTTTCTAAGTTACTGTTCCTAAGAGAATCCTAAAATTCCGTGGCCTAAAGAACAAAGCTGATTTCTTTCTGGTATAACATCCGAGATGAGTGTCCGGGTCAGCAAGTAACTCCGCTTCTTGAGGTCATTTAGGCGCCAGGTTCCCTCCTCTTGGGACTCCTCCATCCCCTACGGCTTGTCTTATCTCCTTGGTTGAAGCTGGGCCATTGCCTTGTCCAGAGTCCAGCAGCAGGGAGGGAAGAAGAGAACCTGTGTCGGCCCACATTTAGCACTTTGAGGCCAAGTTCAAGGAATATAGATTGATCTATGAATCCCTTTAGGATAAAGACTGATTAAAAACTCATCTTTGCATCCCCAAAGCCCCAGAGCCTAGCACCGTAACTATACAGAAAGGATGCCCAATAAATATATATTGAAGTTTGTGTTAAGCTTCTTTTGGTTGCAAGAAAATATTATTGGGAGTTTAGTGCAAGGCTTCTCTAGAATTGAAAAAAAGGAGCTAAGTAATCAAGTCTCAGACAGAATAGGAACTAGCATAGCTACAGGGACTTCAGCAGCTAGAGGTCATAGACACTTTCTCTAGGGCAATAATCTGGATTCAGCTCCCCAAATCCTCAGGCTGAACATCAATTCATTGAATGCTCCAGATTTACAGGCAGGAGAATGCAGCTGTCCCAGGCTGGGCCAGCTGTCAACCCCTATCAGGTAGCCCCAGCCAGGAGCAGGGAGGAGAAGCAGGTAAGACCTCCGGGTGCCTCCCCATGTGCAAGGCATTGAACTGGACCTGTTTCCAGAGAAGGGAAAATTACCACATGAATTATTATCCAAATACCTGACCACACCCTGGTTCAGGAAGCCTTACAAGCTTCCGTTTGTTAGGTGCTGGCGCCCAGCAGGGGAGACGCTACAGCAGAAGAGTAGGACAAGTTTTCAAAGTCGCTGAGCCTTGGAAGTGGTTTTGAAAAGGCGTACAAGTTTGGAACACACAGCAGGCAGTGGTAATCTTGGCAGAGTCCCAGTTTGCTACTTTTACACTTTACCACTTTCCTAGGAGGCTCTAGGAGGCGCCTTGGGGGTCTGAGGAATCCCCACCATAAAGTGTGGGTCTATGTGCTTCTAGAGGAGCTGAATCTTCTTGCCTTCACCTGGCTGTGCTTGGACCTGAGAGAAGAGTAGAGGCTCAGTCCAGTCTCTATTTCACCACTAAGATCACGTCTTGGTTCCCTGCCCTTCCCTGAGCCAGAAGCGTGGGACCTCCAATTCTGCCAAGTACTTTGCCTAGGTATCTCATTCCAGAGGGGCTGATCACTCCTTCCTGAAAGTGGATGCAAACAGCAACATTATTCCAGAGCAAGCCCCATACCAAGAGCCACAATTCATCTGCCCCAACCCTTCCAGAGATGCCACAGTGCTCTGACTGTACTCTTACACAAACTGGAGACACAGATATTTTATATTCTGCAGCAAGTAACCCCTTATGATCCTAATGCTGAGTTAGGGAGGCAGGATAGTTGTAACTCTCTCTCTCTCTCTCTCTGTCTCCCCACTTGGGTTTAAGATTAGGAAGACTGCTCAGTTGGCCTCCACCACACAGTGGAAAGGTTAGGAAATAATCTATTTGCACTGGGAACTTGGACAGCTTGATCGGCTGCCTTAGAGGAATCAGGTGCAATTATCTGGCAACTAGCCAGCCTAGATTAGCCAGTCTGACAAAGGGCTTCCCAAACTGGCTTGAATCAATGAGAAGGAAAGGGTTTTGCCTACTCTTGAGCTCCACTCTTTCCTTCTGTGTGCCCCGGATCCATGGCCTTGTGTAATGATATCTGCTATGCATGTGTGCCACTGGGCTACACTCAGTTTGAGTTGCTCATGAAGGTGATACACGGCTTTGAGAGGTGTACTGGTTACCTACGGCTGTGTAACAAATCATCCCAAAACTTAGCAACTTAAAACAACAGTTATTATCTCAGTTTCTGTGGCCAGGAATCTGGGCACAGCTTAGCTGGGTGCCTCTGACCCAGGGTCTCTCACAAGGCTGCAGTCATCACAAGGCTCCCCTGGGGTAGGATCTGCCTGCAAGTTCACTCACATGGCTGTTGGCTGACCTCGGGTCCTCTCTCACTGTTGGCCAGAGACCTTAGTTCCTTGCTATGTGGGCCTCTCTGTAGTACAGCTCATGACACGACAGCTGGCTTCCCTCAAGTGAATAAACAAGAGAGAGGGAGAAAGACAGAGCACCCAAGATGGAAGCCATAGTCTTTTTATAACTTAATCTTAGCAACGACATCCCAACACCTTTGCTGTATTTTATTCATTAGAAGTGAGTTACTAGGTCCAGTCCACACTCAAGGGGAGGTGGTTACCCAAGAAATCATTGAGGGGTCATCTTACAGGCTGCTTACTACAGGAAGTCCCAGAGATGTGATGCCAATAAGGGCTTTGTCACTGGTTTGTCAGTTCTAGGAGATGCCAGGACAGAGGCATGGGATGTTTATCAAAGTCAAGGACTTGAGGCCAGAGTTAGGGAGCTGGGATGTCAGAGAGGAAATGCCAAACAGAAGAGGAACCAAGGAATGGATGAGAGCCAATAATAGAGTGGCCCGAGACAAGCAAAGGTAATGATTTAATGGAGCACTGAGGAACCAATTCTGGGAAGCCTGTCATAACACACAGCTGTTCACTTATGCTTATGGGGCAGCATCTTAAGGCATAAGGCTGGGTAGACAGATGCAGGTGGGTGGTGGTACAAACAAGATAGGAAATAAAGAGGGTCATTGATTTGCTCTAGGACAAGTTGATTTTGTAGTGCCTGTGGAACATCCAGATGGAGATGTCCTCTGGGCAACTGAAAAAGGATTGAAGGTCTAGAGAGGGCCTGCATATATAGGGTTTGGAACACAAACGTTAGACTGAGGGGCAGAGACAGGAGCAGGGGCCATCAAGGTAGACTGAGGAACAGTCAGATCCTCAGGCAACTCCTACTAAAAGTGTCTCTAACACACTTACCTTTCCTTTTTGAGATCTATCATGAATCTGCTACCCTGATTTGTGTTTGCATTTTTCTTGAAGTCAACTACATGTTTTAAAGTATAAACTTTATTTTTAGAACAATTTTAGATTTACGGAAAAATTGAGAGAGCAGTACAAAGAGTTTCCATATACCCCACACTTAGTGTCCTCACTTATTAACAACCTACATTAGGATGGTCCATTTGTTATAATTAATGAACTAATATTGATACACTGTCATTGACTAAAGTCCATAGTTTATTCAGATTTCCTTAATTTTTTAACCTAATGTCCTTTTTCTGTCCCTGGATCCCATCTAGAATACCACATTACATTTAGTTGTCACATCTCCTTAAGCTCCTCTTGGCTGTGACAGTTTCTCAGACTTTCCTTGTTTTTGGTGACCTTGACAGTTTTGAGGAGTACTGGTCAGGTATTTTTCAGAATGTCTTTCGATTGTGATTTGTCTGATGTTTTTCTCATGATTAGACTGGAGTTATGGGTTTTGGGGAGGAAGACCACAGAAGTAAAGCATCATTCTCATCACCTCATATCAAGGGATACTTACTATTAACATGACATCATTGGTGATGTTGACCTTGATCGCTTTGCTGAGGTAGTTTGCCAATTTCCTCCACTGTAAAGTCAATGTTTTTTCCACCCTTCTATACTGCACTCTCTGGAAGGAAGTCACTGTGAACAACCTACACTTAAGGAGTGGGAAGTTATGCTCCACCTCCTTGAGGGTGGAGCACCCACACGAGTTATTTAGGATTATTTTGCATGGGAGGCTTGTCTTTTCTCCATATGTCTGTTTGTCTGTCTGTCTACCTACCTACCTATCTATCCATTCAATCATTTATTTCTATCAGTATGGACTCATGGATATTTATTTTATACTTTGGGTTATACTCCAATGCTACTTTATTTTTTTGCTCAAATTCCTCCAGCTTTGGCCATTGGAAGCTGTTTCAGTTTGCTCCTCTGTTGCTTTGACATACCGCCATCATTGTGGTGGTTTTGTTTGTTTGTTTTAGCACTTCCTTACTTTCTGGCACTACAAGATACTCCAGTTTCATCGTGTATATTCCCTACCCCAGCTCTAGAATCAGCCATTTCTCCAAGGAGCCCTGCTTTCTTTTATTGGAGAATGGTATTAGAAACTAAGATCTGAGTACTGGGTGTGCTCAACTCAACTGTATTTTCATGCTTTGCTGTTTCCTGACCTAAAGTAAAGTGTGCTATACTTTTGCATAGGCCTACTTTTGTTTCCATTTTGGCTTCCTAATTTCTTTGAATACCTTACTACTCATTCTCTCCTTTGCTTTCTCTCTACATTTAAGGCTGCTTAAATGGGCTTTGGCTGGGGGGCCGGCCCCGTGACTGAATGGTTAAGTTTGCACGCTCCCGCTTGGGCGGCCCAGGGTTTCACCGCTTCGGATCTTTGGTGCAGACATGGCACGGCTCATCAAGCTGTGCTGAGGCGGCATCCCACATGCCGCAACTAGAAGGACCCACAACTGAAAATATACAATTATGTACTGGGGGGCTTTGGCTGGCCTGATGTCCATAAGTTGTTACCACTAGATTCTTTAGTCACATTTACTATTTCAATCCTAGACTTAAGCTTCTGCAGACATTTCTTTCCTTCCTAAATAAAGGTATTGCCATTTTGTAAAATAAAACTATAACATTTGCCTTGGGTTTGTAAGCCTGTAAAAATTAGAATTCTATAAAACCATTGTTGGGGAAGGAGAGAGACATTTAGAAAGCTGGGTTGAGTTGGGACAGAAAAGGCTTGAGTTTCACGAATATATATCCATTTTCTGTGCTTAATAAAAAGCCTAGATCAAAGGAAAAAGGAGCAGTGTTTATGGTGCTTCCTATAATTTATCTCTGCTGCTGCCGCCCAGAAGCTCAAGTATGGCCAAAAAGCCCTCTCCCTTCAGCTTAACAAACACAGACTGAGTTTTACAGAAAGGGCTTTTAAAATAAACACACACATGTATATACAAAGGAAAATGTAAAAGTATAGATTTTTTACAAATAGCATAGAAGTGGTGAGCTAGCGGAGCACAATTTTCTTGTCCTAAGATAACCATGATTTGCCCAATTTTCATTATTGCAGACCTGGGATTCTTCAAGCTCTCACTTCTGTCTCTCAACTTGAGGTGAAGGAGGGGGACCAGCATGCCTGGGTCTGATGGGAGTCTGAGATCCTTCCAGGGCCTTAGCCTCCATTTGCCCCTCAGACCAGCCTGGGATGCCTGCCCATCCTACTGCTTCTCTGACTCTCTCAGGTTCTCCCTGATTCCCAGCTCACTGTCTCTAGCACTCATCTTCTGGGCTTCAAGTCAGCTGGGCTTAATTTTCCAAATGTCCCTCTTTCTATGCTCTGGAAGTTCTACCCTTTTCTCTGTCCTGTGTAGCTATCCAAAGAATACTTTGAGGGTCCTGATAAGCCTGGTTATATTTTTCCATGGAGCTGGGTCTCTTGCTAGCTTTAGGTTGGTGTTACCAGCGGCCAGATGGCCTCAGGAGGCCACTGCCTTCTTAATTTTGAGTCCATCCTTTTCCTGGGGTGTGGTCTCTGCTCTTTTCTTCCTATGCCTCCTAGTGGCCTTCTCAGGAAGGTTCTTTTTTAGCCTCTGAAATGTTCAGTTCTAAGGATATTTGTTAAACCAAGAAGAGTGACCTACTCGAGCTCAGTGACTGCAAAATCCTTTTTCGGTCAAATTCTGAATAGGAACAATGTATTCCAAGTAGTTATTCTATCCCTTATAATCCCTCCAATCCCAACTGGTTTTTGCAATATAAATTACTACAATTTAACATCCAAAAAATTCCTTAAACATGTAACAAGGTTCTTCCTAAGGTAGAGACAAAATGGGGTGTCCACTGAAGGGGTAACTGGAAATGCCAGCCACTCCTATGTGCCAAGTTGATTATTTAGCAAGTTAGAAGTAAGGGCAGAGTGAACATTCTCCTAGGGGACACCATGGTGACTGAATCAAATGAAGTGGCAATATTACTTGTATACCTCACATTTTCACAGTCTGGGAGAATTGATTGTTTGAGTAGCACCATTAAAACTGGAGTTTCCTTAAGGGTCTTATAAGTAAGGGGATGTCTCAGTAATGTTTAATCTATATAGGATATAAATATCACTCTTGAGTTGGTTACTAGGGTGAAATCACAATGAACTATAAATCGAAAGTCTTGACTAATGCTGATTCAATGGAAGTTATATTCACAATTTCTCCTTTCCATAAGTGTCTGTTGCTATTGAGACAGACCACTGGTATAGTCATCGAGTGTTTGCTAATCCCTTGACACTATCGAAGTTAAATACACACTATAACCGGGGAAGAGAATGCCTTGGCATCATCAAAGGAAACTTGGTAAGCCTATTTTCTTCTTTCTTTGGAGATTTACACTGACATTTGCTCTAATTGTTCTTGCAGTTTCATTCATCACGATAGGAGCTAGCGAAAGGGGATAAAAAGCTTCTCAGTGTCCTTTGCTACAAAAATTTTTATTTGTGATTACTTTTCTCTATAAAGGAAAAATCCTACTTAGAAGACCTAAGGCACCAACAAATGTTAAGCAGAGGACAAGGCTCCTCGCAGGCAGAGGAAGGTCCTATCTGGGGACAGGACCCGATGTTGCTCGACCACATGGAATTAGAGCCGGCAGTCACTTCAGCATTTTTCACTGAGCCATAGGCTCTGTTCTCTGACCCGGGCCTGTGACAGGCTTCCACTAACCTAATTGCATCGGCTCCAAACCTCCTTTAAAAACTGCACATCTTCCAGATTGCTGGACCTCTCAGCTTTCCACTAAGAGCGTTATTTTTTGCTAACCTGTGAGAACACGTGACTCATGGAAAACTGAGGCAAATGGCCGTGGGTTTTTTTTTTTTTAACCATAGAAGGGTAACGGGATCACATACACCAGAACTGGATTATTATAAGAACTGGAGAAAAATGGTCTGTATTTTAAATCCTGTACCTTGAAGAAAAATGCAATGGCTGTTGAAGAGTATATCAATTATTAAGTGCGGAGCCAATGCTATTTTAGTTGCATTTACAATGAGAAGATCATTTCCAGGAATACCATACGCTTTGCTTCAGTCAACCCCAGCCCCAATCTTTCCTCTGAGGCAGAAATAATAGCGGGGTGTGGGGGGAGGATGGCTGGGATGGTGGAGCAGGGAAATAGATTGTTACAGGGACAGAAGGATGAGAACAGCAGGTGTTTTCGAAAGCTGAATCCTATTCTAGTTAATTTTGGTTCATTAACGTTGATAAAGGCTGCTCTCATCTTTGCAGAATGGATAAAACACAGTGGGGAACTTTCATTCACTTTGAAAACATCTTTGATTTTTCTCTCAGGCTGTTTGAATACGCCCTGTGACGTAATAAGGGGCAGAGTGGGGGAATCCCTTTCTCTCTGCTTGGCTCTTCCACCTCCTTCCTGTCTGGGCTCAAGGCCTGCTGTACTGGAAAGCTTCTTCTCCTGATCTTGGGCACCCAATCAGGCAGTGAGGTGTCTGAGATGTCAATCTACCACCAGGACGACAGCCTTTTCCATTTCTTTCCATGTTCCCTGTAGTTCCTGAGCCAAGACACACAGAACCTCCTGGAGCCACATCCAATCCTTTCTGGACAGTATTATTTATCTTTTTGGTAACAATTTTGAAGTGTTCGATTCAATGGCGGACAGTTCTTTCCTTGTAGTCCCTTGTCTGCTTCCAGCTTATCTCCTTCCTCCAGGGACAGGTATGGGTGCATGATGGGACCCAGACACGACTAGTGCTGATTCCAAGAAGTTTTCTAACTAAAGTATCTTGTAGGTGAGGAACATAGGGGTGCTGAATGGCCCAGGGTTGGGGTCTGCTGAACGAGTAGAGCTTCTGCAGTGCTTTTAAATGCCAGGAAGCTGGCACACACTGTAGGCACAGGGGGAAAGCAGTGCCAAGATCTTCTCTGCTAGTATGCCAACCATTTAACAAAATTGAAGTGGTTTTTCAGAAAGAGCCTGAATTTCCCAAGATGGTCAATTCCAGCCTCAATGTATGTATACACTGATACTGCCAGTTCAGCACTCAGAGAACATTCTTGTAATCAACAGTAATAATCATTCATTCCTTCACTGAACAAATAGTTATTGAGTTTCAACAAGGAGCCTGGCACTGTTCTAGGAGCTGGGGACACCACTCTGAACTAGATCCTGGGTCCCTGCTCTCCAAGGGAGTGAGCAGAGTTTGGTGGGAGGATAGATGATAAACAAGAAACAGGCGGATGAGCAAGATGATTTTTTTTAATAGTAATAGGGAATAAAAAAAATAGATTGATATGCTAGAATGGGTGATCAGGGAAGGCCTCTCTGAGGAAGTGACATTTGAACTGAGAACTGACTGACAAGAAGGAGTCAGTCACGTAATGCTCTGGGTCAGAATGTTCCAGGCAGAGGGAGCAGCAGGTGCTTGGCCCCAGATATAACTGAGCAGAGGGGGAGGCAGAACACGGCAAGGGTGGGCCTGAGGATAAAGAGAATCTGGTAGGAGGATACGTGCTGAGATTTTCTTTCTTTTTTCAACAATATTTTTTTAAACTGAAAACATAATCCTTGCACTCCATTAAAAAAAGGGTTTACAATAACCAATAACAAGTAGGTCTCATATCTACCCTAAACTTCCCAGTCCCTCAACCAAGAAACAGCCACCCATAACTGTATTTTACGTATCCTTTCAGAAATCTTATCATGTATCTATATCTATATCCATATCTACATATCTTTAACATAAAGAAGGAATAATTTAGCCCACAGCCCAGGACCTAGGCTTTTTTGTTTAGCAATTTGGCTTAGAAATGGTTCCATATGAGCCTACATGAACAACAGCACTAGGTTCAAGGATATGCCATTATTTAAGTAATCAGTCCCCTAATTATGGACATTTAGGTTGTTTCTAGACTTTCGCTATTGAAAATGATGCAATGGTGTTTAAATGTATGTCTTTGTGAAATATGTGACTATATCTGTAGGATAAATTTCTGGTGTTAAAATTGCTAGATCACTAGATGTGTGCATTTTATTTTATTTTTTGCTGAGGAAGATTCGCCCTGACCTAACATCTGTTGCCAATCTTCCTCTATTTTGTTTGTGAGCTGCTGCCACAGCATGGCCACTGATGAGTGGTGTAAGTCCGAGCCCAGGATCCAAACTTGTGAACCTGGGCCACCAAAGTGGAGTGCGCTGAAGTTAACCACTAGGCCACCGGGGCTGGCCCGGGTGTGTGCATTTAAAATTTTAATAGACATGGTCAAATGTGTGCTGAGCTTTTTTACACTCTGGAGAAACTGAAGGGACTCTTCATTATAAATATTATGAAAGAGTCGGGGCTGGCCCCGTGGCCGAGTGGTTAAGTTTGCACGCTCCGCTGCAGGCAGCCCAGTGTTTCGCTGGTTCGAATCCTGGGCGTGGACATGGCACCGCTCATCAAACCACGCTGAGGCAGCGTCCCACATGCCACAACTAGAAGGACCCACAACGAAGAATATACAACTATGTACCGGGGGGCTTTGGGAGGAAAAAGGAAAAAAATAAAATCTTAAAAAAAAAAATATTATGAAAGAGTGCATTCTGGTTCAGACTGAAGGAATAACTGTCAACATTCAAAAATAAGTTTAAATAAAGCTCAAGGTTTACAATTTTCATTTTGACTTTTTTTATTATGGACAATTTGAAATAAATACAAAAGGAGAGAGATTAATATAATGAACTCCCATCACCCAGCTTCAACAATGATCAACACACGGCCAATTTTGTCTCCTCTATATTCCCACCCACTTGCCCCTCCCCCTCATTATTTTGAAGCAAATACTAGACATTATATCATCTCCTTCAATATTTCAGGATATGAAACTGACTTTTTGAAGATTAGCTATCTTGTAGAATGACCCACATTCAAAATTTGTCAGATTGCTTCTTCTGGTATTACCTAACTTGTTCCTCCCTCCCCTGGGGTGTTTGATGGTTGGTAGAGAGGAGAGCTGGTGGTCAGCATGGGAGGCAAGAGAGGCTGCATGGACTTTGGGTTTCAGTACTGGGTCCAGTACTTCCTGGGAGCTGTGGGTCCTTGAGCAAGTGTAACCACTTGCGGCCTCATTCCCTCATCTGGAAAATGAGGGTAATAGTAAGAGTATTTTTGTGGAAAGCTGAGCTAGTGGTGCCACATAGAAAGGGCGCTTAGTCACTGGAAGGAGTAAGGGACACAGAGTGGTGGTGGGGAGAAGGGCCACCACATCACAATTCAACACAGCAGCAGGACAGGAGTGAGGGTTGGGTGACGATAAAGGAGAGTGGGGCCCTTCTGTAATGGTACCAAAAATGTTTTTGCTGCTAATGATGAAGGGGAGCAGGATATGCCACCCCAGAATATGCCGCTTTGGCATAAGGATTACTTTGAACTAAAAGCTCTTACAAAAACATCAGGTACAAGAAGGGTGCTCTGACTTCCCCCTTTTCTTCGTAAAAGCAGGAGATAAAAACCCCATATGGAAGATGTCCTCCCTGTACCAGGAGGAAAGTACCATTTTCATCATCAAGGACCGGAATTTGAAGCTGACGGAATTCTGTATCAACAGACCTTGTTAAAACAATTCTTGTCTTCCTTTAGCCGCCCCACATATTTTACTTTTCCGCTATTCTCTCTCTTTGTTCAACATAGTATAAAAGCATTTAGATTCTGCCACTTCTTTGGGTCTTCATTTCCTTATGAAGGCTACTGTGTCATGCAAAACTTATATAAAATAAATTTGTATGCTTTTCTTCCATTAGTCGGTGTTATATCACTCTAATTTTCAGGCCCAGTTGAAAATCCTAAGAGGGTAGAGGTAAAATTTTGCTTCCTCTATAATGATTACACAGTGACCCTCTCAAAGTGGAGATCTAAGGAAGATAGTCTTCCTTTTGCTTGCATAAGAGCATTAAGTGTTCTGGAGCAGAGAAAAAGGCAAGGACATTGGTGTGGGATGGGGATGACATGTCCCTCTGGTGGCTTCTCCCCTTTAAGAATGGGGTCCATGTGGTAGGATGGTTCTGAGGGCAGTTTATTGAAAGTTGCAGCTTAACCTTCTTAGGGGTACTTGTGCATAGTGGGCGAAGTCATTAGAGTCTTTTATTTATATAAAAATAGAGACATTGGAAGACTACATTTCCACTCAAAAAACTGACTCTTTAAAGCATCCACTGATTCTGCAGATGCTGAGAGATAAACTGGTTTAAACACAAACACTTGGAAATAAGCATCAACAGCAGAGCGAGGGCTTTTTAAAGCAGAGTTGGTAAGTAAGCTGCAAGGGCCAGTAGTGCCCACAGGGTATTTCAATTTATAAAGCTTTGGGGCAAGGTGTTCAGAGTCCCTGAACACATCCAGTCATGCAGTGCAAAATGTTGGATGAATCTCTGTTCAACCCAGATTCAGTAGCATAAGGGTCTCAACTTTTCACTGAATGTTTGATGTTTCAGGTTACTTGTGATTGGTCATATTTTTAGATGAATCAATTCACTCATCCAATTTGTATTCATTTAGAACCCAGAATGAGGATGAGCATGGCCTGTTTGGGCCAGTGGAAGCATACATGAAGTGAGATTTTTCCACTGTCATGCACTGAGCAATTTACCACCCTCACACCATCTCATTTAATCCTCACATCACCCCTCTGATAGAGCAATCATTCTCTCTGTTCTATGGGTGAGAAAACAGGCTCAAAGATGTTAAGGAACTTGCTCCAAGACACTTAGCAAATAAGTTGTGCAGCCAGGATGTGAATTGAGGGAGGGCCCTAACAATCAGCTTGGACTTTACTGTATGGACAATTTGTAATTTTGTAGATCTTTTAGGTTCTTGAACTGGGGAATGACTTGATGAAAATGAACAGGAGAGCTGTCCGGTGGCATAATACAGGGTTCACAGAGGGAGAAAAGAACTGGAGTGCCCAGAGATGAGACAGAAGGCTGCGACAGCAATGCAGGCCCTGCAGATGGAGTGACTAGAGTTCGAAACTAGAAAACCTGGTTCCAGCCTCGTCTTTACCATGATACTGCCAGCCGGGGAACCTTGCTGGGCAAGGCACAGTCATATCTCTGAAACCTTGTTACTCCTTTCTAAATAATGGGTTAATAAATTAAGAGTAGAAAATCTCACAGTTCCTTCAAATTCTAAAATTCTGCCTGATGCCTTTACATTTTAATGCATTCTAAAGATTTATATATGAAGATCCAAAATATCATCCAGAATCCAGAAAAGAATTTAGATGTAATAATTCTCCACATAATCTTCTTTTCAAAGTACAAAGGGATAGAATTGTTTTTAGGAATGCTTTCTAACCAGATTAGTTGGAGACAAGCCAATCGTTTCTGCATCTTACTGTTTCTTTTGTTTAAGAAAATGATTTGGGTATTGCTGCTGCTGCAGTAGTTGATGATATTAAAACCAAATAAGAATATTACTCTTGAAACAAATGAAATGATTTAAATCTATCTCTCTGAGAAATTTTATGAAAATATACCTAGGAGGCAAAGTGTATTGTCGTCAAATTAATTTGTTTCCTAAACTCAAATTTAATTTAATATGTGATATTTCTTCAATGGGTTCAATGAATCGACTTTCAAGAGATTTCAGATAGAGAACACAGGAAATACATATAGTAATCTTGGAGCAAATAATCAACAGAATAGTTGTTCTGTGTTCTGTTGCTTGTGATGCTTCTAGAAACTATTTTTAACAACTCCCAGAGGAATTGGCTCTTGCTGGTGTGAAGCCAGGCTCTTCTCTTGGCTCACATCTGCAAACTTTTCTCCAATCTCATAATCCTATAACAAATCCATTTCCAAGCCCTGCTGAGTCCTTGGTCTCCCTGCTTCTCGGAACTGACCCTTCCTCATCTACAAACATTTAGGGGTGGGACTCCCGTTCGGTTGCAGAAATAGCCCTCTTAGAATAAACCAAAGGGTAAAGGAATGTTCCTGAAATAAAGCTTTCATCAAGCCATTTCTGTTATTAAACTCTTCAGGTATCCCATTGCTTATAGGATGAAATCTGAATTCTGCAGTTGAGATCCCCATCTTTCAGCCAAGCAAATGCATTAGTTTCTTTAACGATTTTAATCCTCCACATCTGGGATTTTGCTACTTGGAATGCTCTGCTCTTTCTCTCTGCCTGCTCATGACCATCCCCGCCTTCGATTCTGTCTCGAAACTCATTTCCTTCAGGATGTTTTCCCGGTTTAGTAGTTAGCAAACAACTCCAGTTTTTGAGCTTTTAATCACATTAAGTGCTTTTAAGATAAATTATCCAAGACTAGGGATAAACAATTTACAGAGATTTTCATTCCTCAAAAAACCACCCAGAGTGATTTTACTTTGTGAGAGAGATCACTCCAATTTTTAGTGTCTGCTTTTTCACTAGGAATCCACACCAGAACCACACTAGCAAAATGACTCTTTATGGTGACCTCTAGTGGGCACGGGACAACCCTACAACATTACAAAAAGTGAAGGGCAAAGTAAAACCCTTCCCAGTAACCAGCTGGGTTACTATGAGGTCAGATGACCGCATCCCACCCCACCCGACTCTTATTTTTAATTCCAGCATTTGTTTATGCATTTAACATCGTTTGCCTTACAACTCACCTGTTTCGCCTCTGGCGGGCACTGCGTGGGCTGGGCTGCCGGTGTCGGATGTCGTGTGAATTGCGGGTAGCAGTTTAAAATCGTCTCTGGCAAGGTGGAACCCACTCCCTGGGCATCGACCAGAGCGCGAGGCAGTTCGGGGCTCTTCAAGCTCCAAGGGCCGGTGCTGCAGCCGACTCGGGGGTGCACGGGGGAAATCAAGACCTTAAAAAAGGAGATGCAGACGAAGGCAACGGGAAATTCTGTTCTTGCCAGTGGCAGGGCGATTCTCCCCAGACTTTCACCCCACTCTACAGGGAGCGTCACGAGAGGGTCCAGGCGCACTGCACGTAGGCGCCCTCTTAGGACTGACGCCCCAGAAAGCGGGGGTAGGGCCGCTCCCCTCCGCGGGAGGGCGGGCGGCAGCGAGGCCCCGAGGCTGGTTGCTGGGGTGTGTGGCCGCCTTCAGAGCACGCGGTACGTGAATCTCAGCACCGGGAGAGGAAGAGCAAAGTAGACTAGAAAACCGATTGCTGGGGTGCCTTCTCTAAGAAATCCTTTGGGGCGGTCTCAGAAACCGAGATGGGTTCCGGATAGTTTCTGGAAAAAGCTCTCCCAACGCCGTCTGTCCCTGCCCCTCAAATCCCGCACTCCAGTCCTCACCCTTCCTTACCCTCCTGTCGCCTCACTTTGGGGGCTGTTAAAAGGACCTTTGGGGGCTGCCCAAGTCATCCCAATGGCTCGGGGAGGGACGCGGGAGCAGGCACCCCGGCCGCGGGGCTGTGCTCCCCCCTCCAACCGGGGCTCCCCGGTCCTCGCATCCCCGCCCCGGGACCTCTCCCGGCCTCTGCGGGCGGGAGCGCAGCGGGAGGACGGCGTTGCGAGGCGGGGAGCCCGAGGTCTAGGGCGGGGCGCCGGGGAATCCCAGCCCGAGCGAGCCCGGGCGGTGCGGGCGCGGGTGGGAAGAGGAGGGCGGCGCGCGGAGGGAGGTGAGCGGAGCGGGGCCGCGAGGCGAGGAGGGGGAACCGCGAGGAGGCCCCGCCCCCGCCTCTCCGAGCCGGCTCTTCTCCGCCTGCGAACCCGCTCACTTTGCCTCTCGCCTCTGGACGGCGGCGGGGCGGCTGCCAGAGCCGCGACCAGAGGGATCGCCGGGGACCCGGAGCCATCCCGCATCGGCGCCTCCTCTCGGCGCCCGCGCCCCTCAGGGGGGACAGCGCCGCCGCCTTGAAAGGGCACCCCGGCCTCGGAGGGGGCATCCCCCGGGCACGAGAGGCGGCGGCGCTGACAGCCTCGTTCTCGGCCAGCGGGGCGCGGCGCTGGAGCCGGAGGGGACTCCCTGGCCACCTGCAGGTACCGCCGCGCGGAGGGAGCGTTGCTAGCGGTGACGCCGGGCTGCCGAGCAGGCTAGAGCCGAGTGGCCCCCGAGCCAGCGAAGGGCAGGAGCGGAGCCCCGAGGGAGAGCCCGCCGGACAGCACCGCGGGCCCCGACGGCGCGCTCCCCCGTCGGCCCAAGACAGGCAGACCCCGGGGGGCGGCGGCGGCGCCCTCGGCCTCGGGGCCTCGTGGCGGCCAGCCATGACCTTCGGGCGCAGCGGGGCGGCCTCGGTGGTGCTGAACGTGGGCGGCGCCCGGTACTCGCTGTCCCGGGAGCTGCTGAAGGACTTCCCGCTGCGCCGCGTGAGCCGGCTGCACGGCTGCCGCTCGGAGCGCGACGTGCTCGAGGTGTGCGACGACTACGACCGCGAGCGCAACGAGTACTTCTTCGACCGGCACTCGGAGGCCTTCGGCTTCATCCTGCTCTACGTGCGCGGCCATGGCAAGCTGCGCTTCGCGCCGCGGATGTGCGAGCTTTCCTTCTACAACGAGATGATCTACTGGGGCCTGGAGGGCGCGCACCTCGAGTACTGCTGCCAGCGCCGCCTCGACGACCGCATGTCCGACACTTACACCTTCTACTCAGCCGACGAGCCGGGCGCGCTGGGCCGCGACGAGGCGCGACCCGGCGGTGCCGAGGCGGCCCCCTCCAGGCGCTGGCTGGAGCGCATGCGGCGGACCTTCGAGGAGCCCACGTCGTCGCTGGCCGCCCAGATCCTGGCCAGCGTGTCGGTGGTGTTCGTGATCGTGTCCATGGTGGTGCTGTGCGCCAGCACCCTGCCCGACTGGCGCGCCGCGGCGGCCGACAACCGCAGCCTGGATGACCGGAGCAGGTACTCCGCCGGCCCTGGGAGGGAGCCCTCCGGGTAGGACGCACTGCTTCTCTGCTCGTCCCGTCCGTCCTGTCGCGTCTGTCCGTCCCGTCCGTCGGTCCCGTCTCCGTCCTGTTTGCCTCCGGGAGGTTGAGCCAGGCTGGGTTCAGGGCCCAACAAGGCCCCAGGCGCGGCCCGCCAAAAGACGGGTTGATCCTTTACCGCCCCCCTCTTTTCCCGGACATAAGCCTGCTCGGGTCTATACACTTGACCCCCTTCTTGAGAGCGAATCGCCAGGATGGGGAGGGGCAGAGAGAGATAAACAAGCCTCTCATCTTTTTAGTTTACTTTTGAGCAAATGGCAGCCGGTTAATTATATTTTAATAAACTTTATTATTAGTATTCAACAATTTAGCCTTGGACTAAGAGCAATTTGAGTTATTTGCCAATTTTTGGTGATATTTGAATAGATGAAGTCTTGCTATCTGAAATGTGGTCTGCTATACACTGCCCACACGTTCTATGCTCTCTGCGTAGTATGTGCTCTAATGGAATTGTTGTATTCTAAAGGAGATTAACTTAACGATCGACTCTCAATAATAGATGTCTGTGCCCTTTGCTCGCTTCTTTTCCTGCAAAGTGTGGAGTTGGCAGCAAAGCACCTGGCCACCACTTGGTACCAGAGATTCGCGCTGTGGCTCTCAGAGGGATCTGAAGGGTGGGAAGGGAGAAAAATTTAAACTGCCTTAAATCTTAAAACAGTATTGGAGTAGGTAATGTTTTTTATTTTCACTTTACTAGGGTGAGAGGAAAATATTTTAATCTTTCCTTAGATCGTGCTTACCTTTCAATAGTGATAACATAACTTCTGTTTTCAGTTCTGGTGAGTTTATTTTGCATATGTGGTGGGAGGAATAAACAAAGTAAAGTTGGACTTCAAGGGAGACAGCCTCTTTGAGCACAAACACAAAACTGTATATTCTGTTTTACCTTTGATACTGTGTTAAGATTCCCCCTCCATTCATTTTTTAAATAAGGTTGCTGCCTGGTAATCTTTTGCTGATAGGCGTGTGCAGTTTCCAATGGTGCTGTGTGCCTTGATATTGCAGTGGATTACTTCCACATGGTAGTCTTCCTCTGGAGAGTAAAGATTTCTATTTAAATCTAAGAAGTAAATAAAATTGTCTAGTACCACAGAGTCCATTACTGATATGCCATCTTGGCATGAAATCTAAGATACATGCTTTGAAAGGAAATTCATTAGGAAACTCATTTTGTTTAATGTATTAGGTTCTAACTGAGTTTTCAATTTACAGATAAGAATTACTTATTTGTACTCCACCAGTACAATGAAATTAATTTATATACCTAAATGCATAAGTGCCCTTGATTCTTTCAGAGGGCCATAGGAAAATGAGCCATAAATGATTGGCCTTGAAATGATTCACTAGTAACTGTAGAATTCTGAGGTTAGTGCAAGTTCAAGCTACATTAGCGAAGGAAACAGGACAATTGAGTTATTAGTATGAATGTTGAGGCAGTTAGCTAATCAGTATATAAGCAAAAACAGTAAAATAACCTGAGTAATAATTCTGGGGGGATGGAGGGAATTTTGGGAAAGGGGAGGATGGTTTGGAGATCTTTAATGTAAAGCATTTGGAAAGAAATGCGAGATGTGAATAATAATTTTAGTGAGAGAGAGAGAAACCAAAAAGCGAAGAGACAGATGGAAAAGAGGAAGACTGGAAAAGAAGTGAAGGAAGAAGATAAGAGTAATGCTTAATTTGTATATGTGTTTTATGTATGTATATAATTATTCACGTCAGAACTGTTTCCTAGATACCCAGATATTTCAGGCAAAGCATGTTTTTCTTGGCTTAATGGCCCAATTTTAAGCTTCACTCTCTGAGTGTAGGTATAGGAAACTGTATCTATAATTCCAAACAGAAAAACTGAAGGATAATAAAGGACTGAGGAAGCTGCACACTACGGAGGGAGCGTCCCACAGGCCTCCTCCAACCATGAGGGCCCCTAAGCTGGCACTTTCACTATAGTCTTTCAAACCCTGCTAGCGTGTGGTTGCTGAAATTTAACCTTTCTTAAAAATGATTCTGATCATTTAACCACATTTGGCATCTACCAAATAAAATCAAAACTTCTTTCTTGGCCTTCAAGGCTCTCTGCAGTTTAACCACAATCTACCTTTCTTGGCTTATCCCATTAGAATTTGCAAGCATCTTTTGGGTATCTGCTGTGTCCAAGGCACTGTTGGTGTTCTAAATATTGTAACTTTTTTTTTTTTTTTTTTTTTGGTGAGGGAGGTTGACTCTGAGCTAACACTTGTTGCCAGTCTTCCTCTTTTTTTTTCTTTTTCGCCCCAAAGCCCCAGTACATAGCTGTATGTCCTAGTTGTAAGTCCTGGTTTTTCTATGTGGGAGGCTGCCACAGCATGGCTTGATGAGTGATGAGTAGGTCTGTGCCCAGGATCCAAACCGGCAAACCCTGGCTGTCAC
The DNA here is from genome assembly GCF_021613505.1 of Equus quagga. Taxonomy (NCBI): domain Eukaryota; kingdom Metazoa; phylum Chordata; class Mammalia; order Perissodactyla; family Equidae; genus Equus; species Equus quagga. Next base: position 104,061,775 of record NC_060271.1, read on the forward strand.
TGAAGCAGAGCGTACAAACTTAACCACTACGCCACCAGGCCGGCCCCCGTAACTTTTTTCGTAAAGAAAAGATAGCAGGTTGTTGATGTAGGAATCAGAGGCACAGCTGATCAACGGTTGAGTTGAGTTGTTCTGGGAACGCCTTCAAGGTGGGGGAGGATGGAAACAAGCCATCTTTGGAAGGTCGCAGAGGTTATGCACTGCCCAACACTGACAGGGGGTGTCGTTTATGTACACTGTGGTGTTCACAACCTTTACAACCATTTGTGCCCTGCCTGAGAACAAAACAAGGAGAATTTTCTAGATGAAAACAACAGTGTGGGCATAGGCATGAAATTTGTTTATTATGTTTAGGGAGCGTGAATCCAGTGCTGGAGTGAGAGCTGGGTAGAGAGCAGATGTTAGAAGGCCTCAGGTGAGAGGCAGAGGAATTGTATTTTGCAGGCAGTGGTTAGCCATTGGTGGCTTTGGGGTGAGTGAGTTATACATATAAAATAACAAATGTCTTGAGTTGTGTGCTATGTGTTGGAGATAGGGGAGGTTGGAAACAGGAGGACGAATTTGGAGATCTTTGCAGAGGCAGCAATGAGAATTTGGATTGCTCTGAGGTGGTGAGAATGGAGAAGAAATGACAACTCTGGGAGATATTAGGAAGAATCATAACTAATCCAAGGTATTGGAAGGATACAGGCATCAGGGACTGTTTAAGTGGACTCCCAGGTGCTGGGAGCACTCCCTACCACCTGCAGGCTCCGTTTGTCCAGCCTGGCCTGCTCTCCTGTTTGTGAATCACCTGAAATTTGTCCCTTACTGTGCAGTCCCTTGTCTGTTGAAATTGGATCATCCATCAAGCCCAACTCAGGTTCTGTTTCTCTTTTGAAACCTTTCCTGACTACCCTGGTAGATGTGGTGTTTTCTCATGAATTTCTTGAGGGATTGCTTATTTGTACTACTTATTTGGCATTTGTAATATCTTTCCGAGCGTGGTAGTTATTTTTTCATATAAACATGTCCTAACTCTTAAGCTTGAGGAGATGAAAAGCCCTAGAAGGCTGCTAAATTATCTTATACTATTTATTGTGACAGCATCTTTTAGAAAAAATTAGTATTCAGGCACAATAAATATCCATTGTTTATATTAGATTTCAAAATATAACCTCCCAGGAATATATCTTCCATGGCATAGAATGAAGAGCTGTGGGGAGTCAGGCTGTGGACTTCAGGTGTTGGAAGTCTTAGTGGAGGAGAATGGGATCCTGTGCTAGAATGAGAAAAAAGTCTATTACATCAAGGAATAATTATCCATCAAGTACTTATGGTGCAAAAGGAATAAGGATAAGTGTATGATTTCTTTTTATTAACCTCTGAAATTTTGGAATAACACGTAATCTGAAGTTTTGAAGAATCTTGAGAGGTCTTGCAGATCAATAATTTGAAAACTTTTTGTGTATGAATATGATTCTTTTGAGTTGATTTGTTTTGGATAGTTAATAATCCTATACGTAAATAATGATTTAAAGTCCAAAAGTTACCAAAGGAAGCCTTTCTCCATCCCACAGGCATTCAGTTCTTTTCCCTAGATGTAACCAAAGTTACTAGTATTTTGTGTGTCATTTCAGGGACATTTGGTGTATTTACAAGCATGTCTTATGTATTTACAAAAAACAAAAAAACACATATAATAACTCCTGAAATTTGCTTTTTTAACTAACCAACATGTCATGGAGACTTTTTCATGTGAGTAAATAAAGAGCTGCCCAGTTCTTTCATGCAGCTGCCTAAGATTCCATTGAATGGATGTCCTGTAATTTCTGGATATTTCTGTTGTTTTTTTGTCTGTAGGAAATGCTGTAGTGAATATCCTTGAACATGTACATTATTTTGCTTTTGTGAAAGTATGTTCATAGGATAAATTCCTGAAACTTAAGATACTGGGTCAAAGGCCATGTGCACTTGTAATTTTCATAGAAAATTCCAAATTGCTCTCCAAGAAGATTATGTCACTTAAACTGCCACCAGCAATGTATGAGAGAGCATGGTTTTTCATACTCTACAAAGTGTTATTACACTTTGAATCTTTACCATGCTCAAAGGTGAAAAGTATCTAGTAGCTTTAATTTATTTTTGCCTTATTTTGAGTAAAATTCTGAATCTTTGCCTATATTTAGGAGTCATTTATCTTACTTTTTTGTGAACAATTTATACCTTTTGCTCATTTTGTCAATGACTTTCTTAGTTTGAAGATTTAAAAAAGTATGTTAAGAAATTAGCCATTTGTTTATGATATGAGTTGCAAATATTGTGTTCTCTAAGAAAAGAAACCACACCTGCATGGGACATAGTAGTTGTACTTTTAATGTCTATTTATTGAGAAAAGATACATAATGATTAAAAAAAATCATGAATTCTAACCATTCATCAGCCGTTTTTGACTCCTGCAACTGTGCCAGGCACTGTGGAAACAGAGGTACAGAAGACAGGGTTCCTGCCCCCGTGGAGCTGATGGACTAGTGGTGGTAGGGGGAGGTGGGGACAGACAACAAAGTAAGCAAAAAAATAAGAATTTCAGATAGTCAAACAAAGTCAAACATGGCATAGAACACCACAGGAGTGCTCCTTTGAGTAGGACGTGACAGGATTTGAGACCTGAATGATGAGAAAGACCCAGCCTTGGAAGAGGGAGGGAAGAGTGTTGTGGACAGAGGGAACAGCAAAGGTAGATGCTCTGAGGTGGCAGTGAGCTCGGCCTGTCTACGGAACAGAAGGAAGGCCCATGTGGGCTAGCATCTAGTCCACTGGAGGGAGCGGGGTGGATGAGGTTCGAGGGGAGGCAGGCCCCCTATCAGGCAGGGCCTGTGTGCCGTGGGAAGGAGTTTGGATTTCATTCTGAGTGTGACGGCAAAGCCTTTGGAAGTTTCTAAAGCAGAGGAAAGATATAATCTGATGTCTTTTAACAATACCACTGACTGCTGTGTAGAAAATGGACTGAGGGGGCAACAGCAGATGTGACAAGACCTGGCAGGTGAGAGAAGGTGGGGCTTGATGTAGGGGATAGCAGTGAGGATGGTGCAAACTGATTGGCTTTGGGTAAATACTCGGATTTCTATTATGTTACTAATGATGACTCATCTGCCAGCCCTGGGCAGGAATGAGGCACTGTTTATTGAGTGAAGCTGTGCTGGGACCCACAGGCATTGGGGTCCCTCTTGCTTAATTGCCTTGGTCCACGTGGAGTGAGCTGTGAATCCACTTCCTTTCTACAGAATCTGCTTCCCATCTTGGGGTATTGTGAGGAGAGGAATCTGGAAGAGGGATCTCCTGAGGGCCAGTGGGGTAGGGATCATGGTACCATTTTCCTTTCTGTACGACCAAAACCATCTCCTTGACGGGACTTTCTCCTCTGTTAAAGATCTTTGGTGAACCCATTCACAACTTTCCTTAATAAACAATTCTGGTAACTAATTAATCTTAGAATGATGATGTTCTTAATGTTTTATCTGATTGATGAGAGAAACTACAGATTTTTCAGGCAGTTTGCTTTCTAGTAACATCCAAGTATCATTCTGATACTGCCAAGGAGAATAATGTTCTTTTTGGCATTTTAACATATAGACGTAGTCATCTTTTAAAATTACTAAGCATTGCTGCCTATTTCATAAAAAGATGCTCTATGCTAGTCAAAACTTGGAGAAAGATGAGTCAGATATAAAGTAATTATCCCTTTTGCTTTTTGGTCCCTTTTGCCTCTCAACTTCTGGTCCCTCAGTCAGCCTCAGCAGTAGTATTCCTCTTTTGAGTTTTAAATCTCTTTAGCATGCAAAGTCTTGCTGTAATGTTCCTTAGAAATTATTTCTAAAAGTTACTTCATGTTGGAATTTTGATCTCTACTTTGTATTGCTTTGTGGCACGATGGTGAGAATTGGAGGAGAGGTGAAGATGTTAAAATTTCTTGCAGTGTTATATTAAGGCCAAGTTTAAAAAATGAAATAATCAAAATGAAACACCAGGTGATGGAAATTTAAAAATCAGTTGTTTTATTTCTCTTGCCTTTTGGGTCAATATTATATAAATTCAGTAGGTTTTTAAGTGCTTTAAAAATAAAAAGCAGTATTTGAAATGGAAGATGAAAGTCTCAGTGCTTTTACTTTGCAGATAATGTGGATGTTTTCAGGAGCCGGTAATTAATAGATCTCTGATAGGATTGAACATAACCCAGAACCTCCGTTAAAGTCTATTCCTGCACAGTGGGCTGTTTCTTTTAATATGTGTGCGGACTTTCTCTATCTGCTGCCAATTTTAGAATTCAGTGGAAACTTTCTTTTGTCACTAGCTTTTCTTTAATCAAAGTGCTTGTTTTCTCCTTTGTGGTAAGCAAGTCGTTTTCAACGTCATTCTTTTTATTTTTCTTAAATGAAAACTTTGCTCATTGGAAAAAAGTCTGGTTCTAAGTGTAATGAAGTGAAGAGTAAACATGCCCCTTTCTCCTCCATCTCGTTACTCAGTTTCTGGGTGTTCTTCCAGAAATTTTTATGCCCATATAAATGGACGCACACACTCACACTATGTGTATGTGTATAAATTACACATACATATTGTATGTGTATCTTTTAAAATTTATAATTGGGATCATTCCATAATGTTTAGCAAGTTGTTTTTCTCACTTACCGTTTTGGAATTCTTTCCATATCACTGCATATAAATCTTCCTCATTCTTTATAAAATCTGTGTAGTATTCCATCGTGTGGATGGGCCACAATTTGTTCAACAAGTGTCTGTCCTGTCTATAATAGCGAGGGCTGTAATAGTCCGTATGAATTGAATACTTAATATATGCTAGTCACTTGTTAAGTTTTTATGTGTTTTGTCATCTGTCTCATTACAGTTCTCTGAGGTGGTGCCATGACTATACCCATTTTCTAACTGAGTTTTAGGTAGGTTAGGTAGTATGTCAGACTCACACAGTGGGTAATTGGTGACCTGGCGTTTGATTCCCATGTCCCTGTTCTACTTTGTTGGGTAATGGTTAGTTTGACTGTAGTCTTTAAAACATGCAAACAGTGGTATAGAACACAATCTTTTTCACATATCTTTGCAAATTGGTGTGAGTGTGTATGTTGGATAAATTCCAAAGTGAAAAAGTAGCTAAGCCAAAAGGATTGTGTTTAAAAACATTTTTTGACAGATATTGCCAAATTTCCCTGTAAAATATAAATGAAATTCAGTACTACTCTTTATTAATAATAGTCATTATAACAATAATGCAATTAATAATGAATAGAAAACTAATATTAATAACATTTTAATAGCAGATGTTTGGTAATAATCTCCTTTTTAAAAAATATAACAGTGGGACAGGCCTGGTGGCATAGTGGTTAAGTTCGCTCACTCCACTTGGGCAGCCTGGGGTTTGCAGCTTTGGATCCCGGGTGCGGACCTAGCATCACTCTTCAAAGCCATGCTGTGGTGGTGTCCCACATAAAAGAGAGGAAGATTGTCACAGATGTTAGCTCAGTGAAAGTCTTCCTCAAGCAAAAAAAGAGGATGATTGGCAACAGGTGTTAGGTCAGGACCAATCTTCCTCACACACACACACACACAAAATTAGAAAAAAAAAAAAAAATATATATATATATATATAACAGCTTTATTGGGATATAATTCACATGCCATAGAACTCACCTTTTATTTATTTATTTATTTTTATTTAAATTTTGTTTTAAGATTGGCATCTGAGCTAACAGCTGTTGCCAGGCTTTTTTTTTTAATTGCTTTTTTGCCCCAAATCCCCCCAATACGTAGTTGTATTTTTAATTGTGGGTCCTTCTGGTTGTGGCATGTGGGACGCCACCTCAGCATGGCATGATGAGCAGTGCCATGTCTGTGCTGAGGATCCAAACTGGCAAATGCCTGGGCTGCCAAAGTGGAGCGTGTGAACCCAACCACTCAGCCACGGGGGCTGGCCCCCAAACTCAGCTTTTAAAGTGCACAATTCAGTGACTTTTAGTATATTCACAGAGTTGTGCAACCGTCACCATCCATGCTGTTTTGAGCATTATGTTTTGGTGGTGTGTTTGAAGGAGTATAAAATATGGTAGAAAGCTGGAACCCACGAATGGCTAAGGAAGGATGCAGGCATTTTGGCTGAGCAGATGAATCAGACAAAACAACAGGCAACACATCTGTGTCTGAATTAATTACTTTGTTCATGAACTGGTGGGTTCTGTTGGAGTGTGTGGAATAGTTATGTGTATTTAATGATTTTCTTAGCCTGTGAATAGCAAGGACTCCTGAGCTTTTGACTCTACTGGCAAAGGGAAGTATGTAATTGAGACAATTATCTGACTTTCTCAGGCAAAGAAATGTCAGAAGGAAAAGGTTATGGTGGAAAAAACCCTGGGCTCAGAGTCAGGAGACCACCCTGGAGAGTTAATTCACTGCCCTACTTTGGGCCTTTTAAGTGGGGATGTCACACTGAAGGGTCAGTGAGAGAATGAAGACCGAGCCCTCAACAGGAAGCTAAACTCCCTCAGCTCTTGACCTTTCCATCCTAGGCCCGTTTTCACTGTTTGTCTTTTCTTGACGTTGCTGTGAGTATGTCTTAGCTCCCTTTTAGTCTAGAAGTTCTTTGAAAACAGAAATTCTTAGCTTCACAACACGTATAGTTCAATGCCTTGCACATGGGTAGGCACTGAGTATATTTTTAAGTGAATTATACATGTGAAAGAACCATGCAAATGTAACAGCATTTTCATTTTTGACTGGAGAGTATGTATTTATAAGTTGACTTCCACTTGTGAACATGTCATATTTTAAGAAATCAATTGCAAATTGATTTTGTGGCTCTCTATTCATTTATTCATTAAATTCAACAAATATTTATTGAGCGAGTATTATGTATCTGGGATTGTTCCAGGTGCTGGGGAAATGGCAGTGAATGAAACAGAGAGTCTCTGCCCTCAAGAACCATCTATTCTAAAAAATAAATATGTAACAGATGGTGATAAGTGCTATAAAGAAATAAAGCAGGATAAGGGGTTTACAGAGTAAATGTGAGCCAAGATCAGGAAAAAGGCCTCTCTGATAAGGTGAATGATGTCTGAACAAGGACTGGGAAGGATGCAGGAGGCAGCATGAAGATATCCGGGTGTGAGTTCCAAGCATAGAACGCGCTAAATGCAAACCCCTCAGGTGAATGTACCCTTGGGCTATCGGATGAACAGCAACGAAGCAGAGTAGTAGGGAATTGAGGGTGAAAGTGGGGAATGTAGATCTTATAGGGCCTTATAGATGCACCAACGAACAGGATTTTTTTTTTTAAAGATTTTATTTTTCTTTTTTCTCCCCAAAGCCCCCTGATACATAGTTATATATCCCTAGTTGTGAGGCCCTCCAGTTGTAGCATGTGGGACGCCGCCCCAGCACGGACCAACGAGTGGTGCCATGTCTGCACCCAGGATCCTAACCAGCAAAACTCTGGGCTGCCACAGCGGAGCACACGAATACACTTGGCCATGGGGCCAGCCCCTAAAAGGACTGTTTTAAATTTATTTTTTATTTGAGGTTGTGATAGTTTACAACGTTGTGAAATTTCAGTTGTACATTGTTATTTGTCAGTCATCTTATAGGTTCACCCCTTCACCCTTTGTGCCTACCTCCCACCCCTTTTCCCCCTGGTAAGCACTAATCTGTTCTCTTTATCCATGTGTTTATCTTCCACATTCTCTATCTGGCTTATTTTGCTTAACATAATGCCCTCAAGGTCCATCCGTGTTGTTGTGAATGGGACGATTTTATCACTTTTTATGGCTGAGTAGTATTCCATTGTATGTATATCTCATATCCTCTTTATCCAGTCATCAGTCCATGGGCACTTAGGTTGCTTCCACATCTTGGCTATTGTGAATAATGCTGCAGTGAACGTAGGGGTACATGAGTCTCTTTGAATTGCTGGTTTCAAGTTCTTTGGATAGATACCCAGTGGTGGGATGCCTGGGTCATATGGTATTTCTATTTTTAATTTTTTGAGAAATCGCCATACTGTTTTCCATAGTGGCTGCTCCAGTTTGCGTTCTCAGCAGCAGTGTATGCAGGTTCTAAAAGGATTTTTTTTTTTAAAGATTGGTGCCTGAGCTAACATTTGTTGCCAGTCTTCTTTTTTTTTTCTTTATCCCCAAAGCCCCCCAGTACGTAGTTGCATATTTTAGTGTTGGGTCCTTCTAGCTGTGGCATGTGGGATGCCGCCTTAGCATGGCTTGATGAGCAGTGCCATGTCCGTGCCCAGGATCCGAACCAGTGAAACCCTGGGCCGCCGAAGTGGAGTGCATGAACTTAACCCCTCGGCCACGTGGCCAGCCCCTAAAAGGATTTATTTTTGATCATCTTCTTTTTTAAAAGAGAACATGATAAGGACTTTGGATTTGTGTCTGAATGTGGGTTTTGAGCAGAAGACATAATTTGACTTAATGTTAAAAGGTCACTCTGGCCCTGGTGTGGAGGACAGAACATAGAGGGCAAGGGTGGGGCCAGAGAGGCCAGTTAGGACCGCTGTTTCACTTCGACGCTCAAAGGGCTGCCTTGAGTCCTGGGTCCATGCAGCTAATGGCCGTGTTGGTCCAGGGTGTGGTGGCAGGGTTTCCTTTTCCGTTTTCTGGGTAAAGATACTCTTGTGATCGGCCAGGTTTGCCCCTGACATTGCTGTATGACAAGGGTCTCTGCTGTCTCCTACACCCTCTGTTACAGGACTGGTGGTGGTCTGGAGCAGGGGTGGGCAAACTATGGCCTGCAGACAACTCAGGCCCACTGCATGTTTTTGTACAGCCCCTGAGCTAAGAATGATTTTTACATTTTTAAATGGTGAAAAAAAAATCAAAAGAAGAATACTGTTTTATGACTTATTGAAAATTATGTGGGGCCCGCCCAGTGGCATAGTGGTTAAGTTCACGTGCTCGGCTTGAGTGGCCTGGGGTTCACAGGTTCAGATCCCAGGCATGTCCCTAGCACCGCTGATCAAGCCACACTGTAGAGGCATCTCACATAAAATAGAGGAAGATTGGAACTGATATTAGCTCAGGGCCAGACTTCTTCACAAAAAAAGAAAGAAAATTATCTGGCATTCAAATTTCAATGTCCATATATGGAGTTTTATTGGAGCACAGCACACTTACTCATTTATGTATGGTCCATGGCAGCTTTCTTGATACTTCAGCATCAACAGAGTTGAACAGTTGCAGCAGAGACTATGTGGTCTGCAAAGCCTAAAACATTTGTTATCTGGCCCTTCACAGAAAAAATTTGCCAACTCTTGGTCTAGAATGATCTTGTCACAGGTCTGGGCCTCTCCAGCTGTCCGCTCTCAAACACATTCCTTTTCTAAGCCTGAGTTTCCTCGTTTCTAGAATGACAGTCATGGTACCGACGTTATTGAGGATCGAGGATGGAGGGTGACTGATTCTTATCTTCTAACCAGCCTGAGACCAGATGCTGCCCTTGGATCTCAATGAGGCCCACCCTGACTCACACATTGTTCTGCTTTCCCAAAGTACTTCCCCTAACCGGAGCTTCCTGTTCAATCACAGGGGTTCTGGAAGAGCAGAGACTTTCATTAATATTTATGGTTGGTGTGGGAAATCAAGTATTTGTAAGTTAGGGACTGTCTTATTAATTTCAGATTACAGATTTATTTATTTATTTGCTTTTAATCGAGGTCACATTGGTTTATAGCATTATCTAAATTTCAGGTGTACATCGTTCTGTTTTGATTTCTGTATAGATTGCATTGTGTTCACCACCAAAAGGTTAGTTTCCATCTGTTGCTGTACACATGTGCCCCTTTGTCCCTTCTGCCCTCCGCCCACTCCCTTCCCCTCTGGTAACCAGCAATGTGGTCTCCGTATCTTTGTGTTTGTTTGTTTGTTTGTTTATCTTCCACATGTGAGTGAATTCATATGTTAATTGTCTTTGTCTGACTTATTTCACTTAGGATAATACACTCAAGGTTCATCCACCTAGTCACAAATGGCAAAATTTTGTCTGTTTGTATGGTTGAGTAGTATTCTGTTGTATGTATATAGCACATCTTCTTTATCCATTCATCCATTGATGGACTTAGGTAGCTTCCAAGTCTTGGCTATTGTCAGATTACAGATTTAGATTTAGCTTTGCTAGTTTGCTCTGAACTGGTGCTTGGGAGGTGGCTGGGGAAGGGATAGATGATCAAAACTGGGATTCACGAGACAGGTCCTATTAAACCAGGGACTGCATTTTTGTAATGTACTATTAAAAGTTTTTACGATTTTTTTTATTGAGTTCATAATAGTTTACATCAATGAGAGATTTTAGTTGTACATTATTTCTTGACTGTCACCACATAAGTGCTCCCCTTCACCCCCTGTGCCCACCCCCCACCTCCCTTCCCCTGGTAACCACTGAACTGTTTTCTTTGTCCCAGTACTTGTTCATATTCCACATATGAGTGAAATCATCTGGTGTTTGTCTTTCTCAGTCTGGCTTATTTTGCTTAGCATGATTCCCTCTAGGTCCTTCCAAGTTATTGCAAACGGGATGAATTTGTCTTTTTTTCTGGCTGAGTAGTATTCCATTGTATATATATACCATGTCTTTATCCAGTCATTGGTCCATGGGCACTTGGGTTGCTTCCATGTCTTGGCTATTGTGAATAGTGCTGCAATGAACATAGGGGTGCATATGTTACTAAAAGTTTATGATTTTATGGGAAATAAAATGGGAAGTACGTTTCAAAAAAAGGAGGTGAGTAGTATTTATTAATATACAGTATAACTCAGTCGGCTTTGAGGCATAACCAAGACAGCCCCTGCCCTCGTAGCTTCCTGTGTAGTGGGGGGAAGAGCCAGGGAGTCACTGATGATAAGAAGATGAGATGTTGCTGGTATAGAAGGGAGCATAGGTGTGGGAGCAGAGCTGGGGCAGCCTGGGGTGTTGTGAAGGGGCTTCTGGTGCAGCGTCATTTAAGTCTACACTGCATTCCCCGAATGCAAGGCACAAGAACACAGTGGAAGTGGCATTGGCACCAACCTGTGTTAGTAGGTGTTGTATTCTCCACCACTGTGTACTTATAGTTAAAAAAATTTTTTTTTCGGGAGGCTGGCCCAGTGGCTCAGTGGTTAGGTTCGCAAGCTCCACTTCAGTGGCCCAGGGTTTCACTGGTTCAGATCCTGGGCGCGGACATGGCACTGCACGTCAGGCCGTGTTGAGGCGGCATCCCACATGCCACAACTAGAAGGACCCACAACTAAAATATACAGCTATGTACTGGGGGGCTTTGGGGAGAAGAAGGGAAAATTTAAAAAAAAAATTTTTTTCACCTAGGCATGCCCTTGACGAAGTATTACTTTTATTACACTTTGACCCTTAAGAATATATTTTTAAATAGTTTATGTGATGAAATGGGAAGTTGCAGAAAGCCCTTCTGCTGTATACTGAAATACTAGGGCTGTCTCAAGGGAGAGTACTCGTGCAACTGGATGAGCTGCAAGCTGAACTAGTGGCTTTTTTCATGAAACATTTATATTTGAAAGAGTCACTGACAAACTGTGGTTATTCAGACTTGAGTATATAGCAGACATTTACTTGTAAATGAACAAGGTGAGTCTGCCACTTGAAGAAAAACAGTGGACAGTATTTGTTGCCAATAATAAAATTAGAGCTTTCAAGTAAAAATTAGACTTTCAGAAAACTTAAATCTGCCACTGTGTGCTTACCAATTTCCCAACAACTTTTCTAATGAGACTAGTGGTGATATTAATAAATGAGATTTTTAAAATATTAAAGAATGAAATGTGTCAACATTTGGAAGATCTGCATAATTCAGTAACCAGTACATCCTAAATGACCAATACCTGATGTTGCAAAACCACGCATGGGCAAAAGATCCACTGAGCATCAGAGGGACCAATGGGTTTTAACGTAATTGAACACCAAAAGTTCAATTATATGATTTTTTTTTTTAAAGATTGACACCTGGGCTAACAACTGTTGCCAATCTTTTTTTTTTCCTCTGCTTTATCTCCCCAAACCGCACCCCCCCGCCCGGCCCCGTACACAGTTGTACATCCTAGTTGCACGTCACTCTAGTTGTGGGATGTGGGACGCCGCCACAACGTGGCCTGACGAGTGGTGCCATGTCTGCGCCCAGGATCCAAACCCTGGGCTGCTGCAGCGGAGCGTGCAAACTTAACCACTCGGCCATGGAGCCGGCCCCCAATTATATGATTTTTGTTTCCACATTGCAGCTGACCTTTAAGAAACTACTACTTTTTGACTTTTGGTGTAGTATCAAAGAAGTATATCCACAGTTATCAGAAAAGGCATAAAAGTGCTCTTGCCTTTTCCAACTACGTATTTTTGTGAGGCTAACTTCTCTTCATGTACTTTAAAACAACATAACACAACATATTGAATGCAGAAACAGGTATGAAAATTCAGTTTTCATATATATATATATTATATATATATATATATTTTTGAATTCTCCCTCTCTCCCTCCATCCCTCTATCTCTCCCGCTCTGTCTCTCTTCCTTCCATCTTCCTTTCCTCCCTCTTTCCCTTTGTTTGTCTTAGAATTCAATAGTGAGAAGGTTGTCATAGGGAAATGTATTTACACATCATCTGAATTGAAAAGAAATAAATCAACTTATTCCTTAAGAAAGTAGATCTGATTTGAATGATTGGTTTGACAGTGAGGATTGACTTTGCAAATTCAGTTACATGTAAGGTGGGCATTGTCCACCAGCTGAATGAGCATGCAGTTCCAAGGTTTTGATGAGAATATATTTAAAGCACATGACAAGATACAAATATTTAATTAAAAATGTTGTATTGACAAAGATGTGTTGAAATGCTTAATATCCCAACCCTCTCTAATATGACCAGATTTAGAACTGGTGCCTCAAAGTCGAAGAGTAACTGGTGTATTTAGCAGTCACTGGGTGAGTCTTGGTCTCAGTGTATTTTTATGCAGTACCTCCCAGGAAGTGAGAAAGTGAATGACTCTAATGATGGGCAACAACTCCTTTTGCATTGGTGATCGTCAGTTTTTACTTTTAACAAATTTGAAGATCATAATTGATTTCACAGCAAATAGATCATTAACAGATTTTTTCCAATTTTTAATTTTATAATTGTCAGACCTATAGGAACATGAGTGCATAGCCTTCTATCTTTCACCTAGATTCACCAAATGTGAACATTTTGCCTCATTTGTTCTATTATCAGCATAATAATTATTATTATTTTGCCTCATTCTATTTATCTGTCTATAATTATTGTTATTACTTGGCTGAAAAATTTGAGAGTTGGTTGCAAACATCTTAACACTTCATCTGTAAATACTTAAATATGTATCTTTTAAAAACAAGGACATTTTCCCATCTAATAATAACAATGATCACACTCAGGATATTATTTAACGCTGATGTTTTTGGAGACTCTAGGCCAGTTGTTTTGTAGATGAACTAATCTGATGATTTTGTCGTAATTTTACTGAAGTCAAACCTTCTCTATAGAAATGCTACATAGGTGTAAAAAGAATTTTTGTTAATAGATGATAATAGATCAAGATGTGATTTTTTTGCATATACTTGGAAGGCGGTAAAAGGATTGAATAATATTCCTATAGACTCCTTCCATTTTCCTCTACTTAATTAAGTAAATAAGGATTCTCAGCCCTTTTATCTGTGAAAACAAAAATAGGAATAGAAATGATGCTGAATCTATGTCATTCTACCAATAAGAAATATTAATTTATTAATTTGGATGTAAAATATACAGCTGCTAAAAAGACATGAACTAGCTGAAAAAAAAACTATCCGTTTCATTAAAGGATACGGTTCAAATAAAATTTCATTGAAAGATGCAGTTTAATAAAATTAACACAGATTATATGAAGTTAAATTAGAGCTTCACAGGAAATTAAGAAATTAAGGTATAAGCATATTTTTTGTTATTGCAGAGAAGTATGATAGGATGTTTAAATTTTTCAAGCATAAAGATATATCACATTAGAGCAAAATTATGTGGGAGAAGTGGAATGGAAATACAAGTTTTATGTGAAAAAGTTAACCATGTATAATTCTGTTAAAGAAGAGTTTGTTAGTGTATTTTTTTAATGAGGGTTGATGAGCTGTATCAAAACACTCTGGTATTTGGATTCGTTAGATAGTTTTAAAAAGTGATGCATCAGTTTCATTTTTAAAATCTCAGTATTTACAACATGCTAGCATTTGCATGCTTTACAACTATTTTAACTTAAAAATTATCCCGTCAAAATAAAAACATCCGAGGGGGATATATAGTTTTTCTAAATTCCTTCAGAGGTTCCATGAGCAGTAAGTTTGGGGACCACTGTGCTGAAGTGAGCTAGAGGAAGGAAGAGCTGCACGGATGGTTTGGGGGATGGCATTGCTCTAAGTCAGTAAGTTAAGATAGTGTCACAAAGTGTCAGGAGGTGAAGATGCTCTGGGAGGGGGTGTCAGCTTGGTCAGCAGTTCCTGAGTAACATGTTATGGAACTTTACCTTCATAGGAAGGGGACAGGATGCCAAGGAAGCACTGAAACTCTAAATAACAATACCAAAATGCCTGAAAGACAACAGTAAACTTTTGGCTTTTATAAAATGCTTCTTCAGGGGCCGGCCCCCATGGCCTAGTGGTTAAGTTCAGTGTGCTCCACTTGGGTGGCCCGGGTTTTGTTCCCAGGCAGGAACATACACCACTTCTTGGCAGCCATGCTGTGGTGGCGACCCACATACAAAATAGAGGAAGATTGGCATAGATGTTAGCTCAAGGCCAATCTTCCTCAGCAAAAAAAATAAAGTAAAATAAAATACTTCTTCATAGTATACTTCATGACAGAGTTTAGCCACCCCTTTATTCATTTACTGATAATATACAGTAATGTGTGATCACCAGGGATGTGGTTGCATGGGTGTATCATAGGATGTAATACATTTTGAAGAATACAGAAGCTTTTCCATTTTTGTCTCTTTAAAGGAACCTCTGTGAAGTAGACTGGCTAGTCTGCACGACATCTTGTGAGCACCTTTGCATATGTGTGTATTTCCTGTGTGCGTGAATGGGAGTAGGCAAAATAAATATTACGGAGTTCCCCACGATATGACAACAACACATGAATTGCCTTGTTTAGACAAAACACTCTGAAGTTGTTAGTATGTCAGGTTACATACAGGTAAGGTGATGGAGAAGTCGCGTGACGTACTGTAGGTCTCAGACCATAAGAGAGGTGGGCATCAGCCGGGTTTGCTGCCAGAGCCCCTGTGTGTAGCTGAAACTCCCTTGCTTTCTGTGGAGCAGCCACGCTTGTTTGGGCATGTAGATGTGTGGGGAACTTTGTCTCTCATCACAAGAACCAAATTAAAGACCACTGAATTTAATTGATAGCTATTTTTGAACATTTTGAACGTGTCATTTGAGAACAAGTGAAGGAAAGCAGAATTTTTCAATCTTTGTTATAAAAATTAAGTTTTATTCATTAACAGTACAATATACAATGGGCTTTTGAGACAAATTGTCCCTATTTCTCAGTTAATCTGTGTAATTTATTTAAATGTTGGTGCTTTAAGGCGTTACAGCAAATGCTCTGAGGATTTTTTTGTAATATGAGGCTATTGAAAATAAAGCATTAAAAAAAAATTTAGAATTCCTTATGCCAATCAAAATGTGTTTTCCTTAAATACAACTACCCAAACCTTAAGAAGTAGAAAAAAATCAATCTGTGAAATAAAAGAAACACATGTTTTACAAAGAAGAGGAAATTATGCATAAGAACCATTGTAAAGTCTTTCAGGCTTGTAAAAAAGTATAGATTATAGTACAATGAACACCTGTGTACTTACCTTCCAACTTAAGAATTAAAATATAAAAAATACAGTGGAAGAGCACTGAGTGCCTCTTTCCCATTGAAATCTGTTCCTTTTCTATAGAAATAGCCACTTTCCCTGACTTTGATGTTATTTGCATGCATTTTACAATGCTTTTAATATATGCTTGTATGTGCACATGTATCTACGCATAAAATATAGGATTGTTGTGCATATTTTAAACTATTTTTGTAAATGGTATCATCAATGGAATCTGCAGCTTGTCTTTTTAGCTCAACTTTGTTTTTGAGATCTGTGCCTCTTGATACCTGTAGCTGTAGCCTTTCATTTCAGCTGTAGTGTAGTAAGCGTTGATTTATTTGTTCTTCTGTCAGTGGAAATTTTGCTGTTATTGTAGTTCTGCAGTGAATGGCTTTGTTCACGTCTCAGTGCACACACAGGAGAATTTCTTTAATGTACCTACCTAGGAATGGAGTTGCTGTATTGGAAGGTATGCACATCTCCCCTAGGTGTTGCTAATGGCTCTCCAGACTACTCATACTGATGTCTTCTCTCACCACTGGTGTGAATGAGTCCTGTTGCTCAATCCTTGCCGTGTCTACATGTTGTCTGGCTTTTAAGATTTTTGCTAATCTGGTGGATGTGAAAGAATATCATGGTTTTTTCTTTTAAAATCAATTTTATTGAGAGATAATTCACATAAAATGAAATGCACCATTTTCAAGTATACATTTTGATTGACATTGGACAAATGTATATATCTGTGTGATTACCATCCCAGTCAGGATATAGAACATTTCTTTTACCCTAAAAAAGTTTCCCTATGCCTTATTGCCTTAGTCAGCCACCAGTTTCTGTCACTGTACTTAGTTTTACCTATTCTAGAGTTTAACGTGACTGGAGTTGTATAGAGTGTGCTCTTTCAAGTCTGGCTTCTTTTCATCAGCATGTTTTAAAAGATTCATCCGTGTGTTATTTGTATCAGTAGTTCATTCTTTTAAAAAAAATTTATATGTAATTCACATAATAAAATTCACCATTACAAACTGTACAGTTTGATGGTTTTTACCATATTCACTATATCTTGCAACTATCCCCACTGTTCCTGAACATTTCATCACCCCAAAAAGAAACCTCCTACCTGTTAGCAGTCACTCCCTGTTCCCCCCTCCTCCTGTTCTCTGACAACCATTAATTTACTTTCTGTCTGTGCAGATTTGTCTGTTCTGGACACATCATCTAAATGTAGTTATACAATATGAACCTTTTGAGTCTGGCTTCTTTCACTTAGCAGAGTGTTTTCAAGGTTCATCCGTGTTGTAGCATGTATCAGGACCTCATTCCTCGTTACAGTTGAATCGTCATCTGTTTTATGGTTATGCCACATTGTTTATTATTCATCAGTTGACGGACATTTGGATTGTTTTTGCTTTTTTGGCTTTCATGAATAATGTTGCTGTGAACATCTGTGTACAAGTCTTTGTGTGAACATTTGTTTTCATTTCTTTTGGGTAGATACCTAGGAAGGGAATTGCTAGGTCCTATGGTAACTTTTTTTTTTCTTTTTTGGCTGAGGAAGATTAGCCCTGAGCCAACATCCATTCCAGTCTTCCTCTGCTTTGTATGTGGGTCACCTTCACAACGTGGCTGACAAGTGGTGTAGGTCTACGCCTGGGATCCAAACCTGTGAACCTGAGCCACCGAAGCGGAGTGCATCAGACTTGACTACACCATGGGGCTGGCCCCCTATGTTTAACTTTTTTTTTTTTTGTGAGGAAGATTAGCCCTGAGCTAACTACTGCCAATCCTCCTCTGTTTGCTGAGGAAGACTCGCCCTGAGCTAACATCCATGCCCATCTTCCTCTACTTTATACGTGGGACGCCTACCACAGCATGGCTTGCTGAGTGGTGCCATGTCTGCACCCGGGATCTGAACCAGCGAACCCTGGGCCACCAAAGTGGAATGTGCTAACTTAATCTCTGTGCCACCAGGCCTGCCCTATATTTTCTTATAATTAAAAAAAAATATTTATGAAAATTTTACTTTTACTTTTCAAATTTGGTCTTTAATCTACCTAAATTATTTATGGTGTAAGGGATCTAATTTTATTTTTCTCATATGGGTAATGATTACCCCAGCACCATAGAATAGTCCAGTATTCACCCCACTGATCTGGAGAGTCTCGTCTGCCTGCCACGTGTCTCATTGCTGTGAGCATGTGGACCTCCTTCTGGGTTCACCGTTCTCCACATTGCTGTTCATTGCCTTCTTTATTTCTTTTTGCGGCTGAGTATTGCTAGGGGCGAGATTTTATTAATCTTTTCATGGAACCAGCTTTTGGTTTTGTTCTTCTCTTTTGTATCTTTGTGTTCTTTTTATTATTTTTTGATCTTTATTATTTTCTTGATTCTTCTTTCTTTTCCCTTCTCCCCTCCAGTTGTTCTAAGTCATATAAAATTTGCTTTAATGAAAACACACTCAGGAAATATTTAGCTCTTCAACTGTATCACGTTTTGGCACATCAAAAATCCATCTAGGGCATTGGGGCCACTGCCACACCTTTTCCCAGAGTGGCTGTGCCGTTCTGTACCCCTAGCCACAATGTATATGAATTTCAGTCGCTTCGCATCTTCATCAATGTTCAGTGTTAGCAACCTGAATCTTATTCTGTTGAGTGTGTAGCAGTATCTCATCGTGGTTTTAATTTTTGTTTCCCTGAAGATGAGAGTGTTGATCATCTTTTTCATGTGCTCCTTGGCCTTTTATATGTTTTATTGTGTGAATTGTTTGTCCAAATACTTAGTCTCTTCTTTTAAAAATGGGGCTTTTTGTCTTTATCATTGAGTTTTAGGAGTTCTTTATACATCCTAGATACCCGTCCTTTGTCAGATAAATGTTTTGTGAAAATTTTCCCCTTGTCTCTGGCTTGCCTATTTATTTTCTTAATGGTGTCTTTTGCTGTACTGAAGTTTTTAGTTTTGATGAAGTCTAATTTATCAATATTTTCTTTCATGATGACTGCTTTTTGTATCCCGCATAAGAAAGTTTGCCCACTGCCAGATCACAAAGATGATTCCTGTGTTTTCTTCTTTTTTATTTTATTTATTTATTTTTTTAAAGATTGTCACCTTAGCTAACATCTGTTACCGATCTTATTTGTTTGTTTGTTTCTTCTTCTCCCCAAAGCCCCCGGGTACGTAGTTGTATATTCTAGTTGTAGGTCCTTCTGGTTGTGCTGTGTGAGACGCTGCCTCAGCATGGCTTGATGAGCGGGGCTAGGTCAGTGCCCAGAATCTGAACTGGCGAAACCCTGGGCCGCCAAAGTGGAGCATGCAAGCTTAACCACTTGGTCTCGGGGCTGGCTCCCTATGTTTTCTTCTAAAATCTTTATAGTTTTAACTTTTATGTTTAGGACTATACTCTATCTCATTAATTTTTGGGTGTGGTATGAAGTAAGGATTGTAAAGCATTATCTTTATAATTTTTTTTAAATCAACACTACATCATTTTGTCCTATGTATTTTGTGAGACTGATAAAACAGCTGAACTCACTAATGATAAAATATATTATACCCTTCATTTATTCAAACAACATATTTACTGAATACCTATTAAGTGTCATGATTAAGCACTACAGTGATTTTTTTTTTTTTAGGAAGATTAGGCCTGAGCTAACTACTGCCAATCTCCCTCTTTTTGCTGAGGAAGACTGGCCCTGAGCTAACATCCATGCCCATATTCCTCTACTTTATACGTGGGACACCTACCACAGCATGGCTTTTGCCAAGCGGTGCCATGTCCGCAGCTGGGATCCGAAATGGCGAACCCCAGGTCGCTGAGATGCGGAACGTGCGAACTTAACTGCTGCACCACCGGGCCAGCCCCTGGATATTTTACAATATCCCTATAATTGATTAAATATTTTGTTTTAATGCGTATGTTGGAAGATTTGTGTGTGAAGAAGTGTCATTTCTGTCCTCATGTTTGCATGTGAGTACCTGGTACACAGTAATTAAGCAAAAATAACTCAAGTTGAGCTCTGGACAAATTATTTACCTGTGGTTAGAAAATAGTAAATACTGATTTTAGCATGAAATACCTCACTTTTAAAAACATCGTCCTTTTGAAAGTTATTTCCTGAGTGGCTCTGTAGGTAGAAACTATTTTGACATCAAAATGATAAAATGCTTTTAGAGAAAAGAATCACTATCAGTTTTTATAAGATGATCTTGTCTGAAGAGGGGGATAGTTTCTTGATATCCCTTCTAGTTTCTTAATTCTCTTATTAATGAAGTGCCAATTAAATAAAAAAAGGAGCAGAACCCATCTGAGTAGTTATAAATGGAATGGGAACCAGATTAGTTCTTGAGACGAGATTGATTTTCTCATAGGATTGAGATGACTTTTGTCTATTTGGGGCAGTGGCAAAGGTGCTGGGGAGATTACTGCACCTGCAGGGTGCAGGGGGTGCACCTGGATTGGAGAATGCAGGCCGCCTGGGAGGGCAAGTGCTGATGGATCTGGGTTTCTGGTGCTCTCATCTCTGGGAAGCTCTTTAGTTGTGAGAATCAGAGCCACTGATTTTGGGTCTCGCCACTCGTATGTGTATGTCCATCTAGAACATGCTGGTCTTCTAAAAACACGTTCCTTAGCCTCTGGTGAAGAGAAGCTACCCTGATGTCCCTGATTTTGAGAGCCTCGGGTGAGCCACACACAGAAACGTGGATGGTTTCTTCAGGGCCAGCCCAGAGCAAAGTCCTCAATTAGAGGGTAAATGAACACCAACACTGAAACATGGTGTTGATGAGGTTCTTTACGTAATTTTGCTCTGAAAAGATGATTTCTGTCTTTTCATCTGTTAAGAAAGTGAAGAGAATGGTTCAAAGTGGCAGTCTCTTGTAATAAGATTTTTGGGGGGTGGTTTTCCTTTCTTCACTTGCTTTCAGTTTAGGGACAGCCTTGGAGGCTGTGCCTGGTTCCCTCTGACCCTTACATCTCTCCAGGAGGTCTGGGACGGTGATGAATGTCTGCTGAGTGCAAGGCACCTGCCCACATCCTGGTAGCTGAGACTCTTTGTGCCCCTCACAGCCAGCCAGTGACAGGGTCTTGTTGAAGGCTTCTGGTATCTATCCCCCATCATTCCATTTCATTTTATTTTATTCCCATCATCTCCCGCCAATTTGAGCCTTCCATTTCTCTTCCCTGTGTCGTAGCCTCCTGACCCTCTAGTCATCACATAAGCTCCTGCCTGATGCGTATTCCCACAGTACGCTTGACCTCTTCCCAGCTCGTGGGCCTGGCAGCATGTCCAGCACATAGTAACCTCTTAAGAAATGCTTGTTGAATGAATGAATCCACCTGTTGCCAAATCTTTAATGGGTTCCCCTTGCTTTTAAAGCTGTAACTTGACTTTCAAAACCCATCAGCTTTGTCGTGAGGCTTCCATGTACACACCCAGCCATAATTCCTACAATCACCCCCTCTTCCCACCACACAGCTCAGTTTGCAGCCAAGTAAGGCTCCCTGTTCTCTGAGCACCATGATGCTCTTCTGTTTCTGTGCCTTTTCTGACTTGGCCCCTCCCCTCCTTTTTCCACTATCACTGCTTGGTTTGTGGTCTTTATTATTGTTTTTGATTATTTTATTAGTCCTCTAACCAAACCTCCTGTTTTCAGTCTCTCCCTTAGCAGAAATGTCCATGCTGCAGACCCGGTACCCAAGCTAGGCCACTGACTTAGCCTGGAGCTTGTTTCCTCATCTATAAAATAGGGATAATACAATAGTGATGACCAACTTGTGGGCCCTGCAGAGTGATAAAACTATATACTTAAAAGTTATGGGGGGGCTGGCCCCGTGGCCGAGTGGTTAAGTTCGCGCGCTCCGCTGCAGGCGGCCCAGTGTTTCGTTGGTTCGAATCCTGGGCGCGGACATGGCACTGCTCATCAGACCACGCTGAGGCAGCATCCCACATGCCACAACTAGAAGAACCCACAACGAAGAATACACAACTATGTACCGGGGGGCGTTGGGGAAAAAAAGGAAAAAATAAAATCTTAAAAAAAAAAAAAAAAAGTTATGGGGCCGGCCCGGTGGTGCAGCGGTTAAGCGTGCACGTTCCACTTTGCCGGCCTGGGGTTTGTCAGTTCAGATCCCGGATGAGGACATGGCACTGCTTGACAAGCCATGCTGTGGTAGGCGTCCCACATATAAAGTAGAGGAAGATGGGCACGGATCTTAGCTCAGGGCCAGCCTTCCTCCGCAAAAAAGAGAAGGCTTGGCAGCGGATGTTAGCTCAGGGCTAATCTTCCTCAAAAAAAAAAAAGTTATTTGAAGAATCATGTAGTTAATACTTGAATACATTCCAGCTGTGAAAAATTCAGCTATTCATAGATGCTTATGTTACAAAATGGATTCCTACTTTTATAATCCTCTGCCTGCCAATCTCCTCCTTTCTCCTGGGATAACCACTGTTAACAGTTTGATAACCTGTCTCCTTTTCTGGGTACATATGTACCTATAAATATGACGTGGTATATTTAAAGCACCAGCCTCAGAGCAGTCATTTCAATAAATGGTACTGATGATTATTGCCATCAAATAAATTTCAGGCTCCAATTTACCTTTCCATCTTTTTCTTAAAGATTGGCACCTGAGCTAACATCTGTTGCCAATCTTCTTTTCTTCTTCTTCTTCTTCTCCCCAAAGCCCCCCAGTACATAGTTGTATATTCTAGTTGTAGGTCCTTCTAGTTGTGGCATGTCGGACACTGTATCAGCATGGCCTGGTGAGTGGTGACATGTCCGCACCCAGGATCCCAACTGCAAAACCCTGGGCTGCCAAAGCTGAGCACGCGAACTTAACCACTCGGCCACAAGGCTGGCCCCGTCCATCTTTTTCTAAGTTTTTATTTTTTTGCTGGGAAAGATTCTCCCTGAGCTAACATGTTGCCAGTCTTCCTTTTGTTTGTTCTTCCCCAAAGCCCTAGTAAGTAGTTGTATATTCTAGTTGTAAGTCCTTCTAGTTCTGCTATGTGAGCTGCCGCCACTGCATGGCTGCTGACAGATGAGTGGTATGGTTCCACACCTGGGAACTGAACCGAACCCAGGCTCCCCAAGTGAAGTGCGCCAGACTTTGACCACTAGGCCATCAGAGCTGGCTCTACCTTTCCATCTTTATCACTGGCGACCTCACTTAGGCTTTTTTATTTTTTAAATGTAATTGCTTTCACTTCTCCAAGTTTACCCAGCACTTTCCTGCTTATGCACCTTTGCTTGTGCTGGTCTTTTCCATGACAAATTAAATGGCCGCTTCTTCAAAGAAGCCTTCCACAGTCCCCTAGATGAAGGGAAACTTACTGTCTTCTGAGCTTACTGTATGTCAATTATAGCATTTATCACTTTCTACATTTTATGTTTGAGTTTATATGGGTAAGGTTGTTGTTGAGCAGGGTATATCTTACCTTGCACTAAATTGTAAATTTTTTTAGGCTAAGTTGTATCTTGTTTTTATTGGTTTTTTTTTAAACTTTTTATTTGGAAATAATTTTATACTCACAAGAAGGTGCAAAAATAGTACAGAGTGTTGCGGTATACCCTTTATCCAGCTTCCTTTAATGATAACATCTTACGCAACTATAATTAAGTTCTATCTTTAATTCATTTTTATAGACCCCTCTGTGGCTCTGTAGAGCCTGGCGTACAGTAGGCGCTCATTAGCCTTAGCGCATGATGAATGGATTAATGTGCTCCATGGGCTTAGACCCACATCCAGGTAATAGATTGTCATCCCATCCTTGCTCCCAACGTTGCATCACACTGGCTAGCACCGATCAGTTTCAGGAGACTCAGCCTGAAGCCATGGACTTTTCCTGCCTCTCTTCTTGAACACTTGGTTGACCCACCAGGCAGGGAGGACAGGAATGGCTTCTGGGATACATGCCACACTTGGGATTTATTTCACAATTATACCTGAGGAGGGAAGTGGCTGCGAGTATAGATGTGGTGGAATTGGCTATGAGCTGATTGTTGATGGGGCCAGGAACTTAGGGGGTTCGTAATAACATTGTCTTCTTTCGTATGTAGAATGAAATTCTAGTTGTAGCTCAATTCTTCATCTCAAAAGTTAAACACACACACACAAACCCCACTGTATTGCCAAAGCATAATAACCATTTCTTTCTTAGATTTTAGAATCCGTTTCTACTAAGTCACACTAGCAGGACAGAGTTCCTAGCAAGATAACGTACTACCTCAGGTTCTACCAAAATGCACGTAATCCATGTGTTTGGGTTGAAAATGGAATTGATTATTATACCAAAAGGAGCCAGAGAAGATAACGGTTGTTTTCAGTAATTCCCTGTGACTTTTCACAGAAACACACTCTGATCTTTGATGGAGGTTTATATACAATGGGTCCCTCCTTGTCTCAGCAGAGCAGATATTGGGGTCCTTGGATGTATAGTCAAGAACTTGGTTGTTCCTTTTTAGAAGGTGATCGGTCCCTATTTATCTATAAAGAGAGATGCCTATGTTGCCAAAACAGAGGACAGAGGAACAGTAGAGGAGAAACTGTGCTGTGCAGTTAGGAGGTAAAGCCCCAGCTTACTCAGGCAAGGGAGAGAGCGGCGTGTTCCTGTCTGCTCAGGGGGAAGTGAAAACAGCAAGGGCAGCCCAGTGGAGGTGGTCACGGGAGAAGAGATCCAGCAGCGTAATGGCAGCCCCTTAAAAACTCTCAGGGGGAGCCCAGTCCTGCATTGCCAATCCCCAATGGCCTTTCTATTCCTCAGTATCTTTATTCTGCCGCATATCCTAAAGAAATGGCCATCCAAATAGGGACATGAGTAAACACAATAATATCAAATGAGGAACATAAAACAACAAGTATACACTGATCACAGCTATCAGGAAATACGTAAACCCCAGCCAGGATTCAATGTATTACATAATCAACGAGTATGTTTTATTAATCTACTATTTTTTAGCTGTGTGGCATGAGCAAGTGACTTCTCTTTGCTTCAGTTTCCTCATTTATAAGTGGGGAAAATAACAAAAGCTGTTGCATTCACTCGTGAGAATTAAATGAATTAATACATGTAAAGTTATAGAAAGATACTTGGTACTTAAGTGCTTAATGTGTTTTACTTTATTCTCATTATTGATCTAGATTGGAAGATAAAAAGATATGAATGGCACGAGTATTTTTTTCTGTAAGGTATTTAAAGCGCATTAAAAAATCAAGTTTTTAAAATCCTGTTTTTTTTTTTTTTTTTACCATTTAATTTGTTCTTGTAGAGAAAACTCTTATAAGGACCTGAAAGAAGCTCTAGGTAATGTGGTGGACATGGATGTGCAGTTTGTGGGAAATTTTTATCATGCCATGTATTTCACACTGTATGTCCCTGTTAGAAATGTGATTGGAAGTGCCTTGACCTTTAAGTCTGAAAGCTTGGGGTAGGAATGGTGTAACCTTTTCTTTTGTGCTGGTTGACTCAAGCTGCTGACGACTCCGTCATGGTGATTGCTCTTCTAGTTGAGCATACTTTTTACTTTTTCATAAAAAAGGTTTTTTTTAATTGGAAAAACAATATGTGCACATGGTAAAACATTTAACAATACAAAAGGGAATAAAGCAAAAAGTGAGTTTCCAGCTTGCTTCAGGCTCCCAGGCTCCCTCCCTAGAGGCAGCAACTGGTGTTAACAGTTTCTTGAATATCCTTCCAGCACACGTTTGCACGCAACACACATGCACATGTGCACAATTATAGCGTAATATATGTACTGTTCTGCATCTGTACATCTTGAAGAATATTTCCTATCAAAGCACAGTAATGCACCTCATTCCTTTTCATGCCTACATAGCATAAGGTAGAGTCATAAAATTCCAAAATCAATTTCATGTGATTCAACCTAATAACTTTGGGAAATACATTTGTATAGTCGGTCTCCTATGGATAGATGTTTATATGTATTTTTTATCCTTGGGTATTATAAATAGTGGATCTCATTGTACATGTTCCTGTGTAAATATGAGGGTGTGTATGTAGGATAAATTTCTAGAGTGGGTGGCTGGGTCTCATGTGGAGTATTAAGCTTGATAAATCCTGCCAATTGCTCTTTTAAGTGGTTTTACCAATGTATGTTGCAATCAGCAGTGTATGAGAACATAGGCAGAATTCTTGAGAGAAGAAAGAATGAAAGGATGGAGCTTTCATTCTCGCCTTCTCTCTTTTTTGTTTTTAAAGATTTTATTTTTCCTATTTCTCCCCAAAGCCCCCCAGTACATAGCTGTGTATTTTTAGTTGTGTGTCTTTCTAGCTGTGGCATGTGGGACGCCACCTCAGCATGGCCTGATGAGCACTGCCATGTCCGTGCCCAGGATCCGAACTAGCGAAATCCTGGGCCGCCGAAGCGGAGCGTGCAACCTTAACCACTTGGCCATGGGGCCAGCACCCTCTTGCCTTCTTTGTACTCAGCAAACACTGAGCTGATCTCCTCGTGAGTGTCAAGGGAGGACTATGTGCCCGGAGATGGTTTGTAATAATCATAATTATGACCACAATTTATTGAGCACTTACTATTATTTCATTTAAGTCTTACGACAACCTGAGAGGTGCGTTCCATTATTAGTATCACCATTTAACTAATGAGGAAAATTCAGGAAGAGAGACTAAATAGCTCATTCAACATTCCACACTAAGTACTAGTGGAAAAAGGTTGCCTGCCTCGAGATCCTGCGGTCTTCTCCCTGGTACTTTGCAGTTTATATAAAATGAAGAACATATTATTTTTATTTTGGGTAAAAAATGATCACAGTCTATTATCTTTAATCCTATATATATGTATATCTTTAAGGAACTTATATTTCCTTTTCCCACACCAAAACGGTAAAATTGAATCTTAAAGTTTATTCCAACTTAAAGGTAATTTGAAATAATTATCTCAAAAGGATATCTGCACCCCATGTTTCTTGTAGCATTATTTACGGTAGCCAAGATGTGGAAACAACCTAAGTGTTCCTTGACGAAGGAATGGATAAATAAAATGTGGTATATATATATATATATATATGCATATGTGTATATATATATATAATTGAATATTATTCAGCCATAAAAAAGAAGGAAATCCTGCCATTTGTGACAACATGAATAGACTTTGAGGGCATTTTGCTAAGTGAAATAAGTCAGACAGTGAAAGATAAATACTGTATGATCTCACTTATATGTGGAATCTGAAACAACCGAACTCATAGATACAGAGAACAGTTTGGTGGTTGCCAGAGGATGGGGTGAGGAGTGGGGAAATGGGTGAAAGTGGTCAGAAGGTACAAACTTTCAGTTATAGGATAAAGAAGTTCTGGGGATGTGATGCACAGCATGGTGATTATAATCAACAATATTGTATATTTGAAGATTGCTAATAGAGTAGATCTTAAAAGTTCTCAACACAAGAAGAAAAATTTGTGACTGTGAGGTGATGGATCTTAACTAAACTTATTGTGGTAATCATTTTGAACATATACAGATACCAAATCATGATGTTTGTACACCTAAAACTAATACAGAGTTATTTCAATCATATCTCATAAAACTGGAAAAAAATAGAAAACTTTTAAAAAGATAATAAGAAACAGTTAGGGGCCAGCCTGGTGGTGCAGTAGTTAAGTTCGTACGTACCACTTTAGCAGCATGCAGTTCACCAGTTTGGATTCTGGGTGTGGACCTGGCACTGCTTGGCAAACCATGCTGTGGTAGGCGTCCCACATATAAAGTAGAGGAGGATGGGCACGGATGTCAGCTCAGGGCCAGTCTTCCTCAGCAAAAAGAGGAGGATTGGCAGCAGATGTTAGCTCAGGGCTAATCTTCCTCAAAAAAAAAAAAAAGAAAAGAAACAGTTAACTGGATTTGAATTCTAAGCATTTCCTTATATTCTTATATGTTGTGATACTGTGCTTTTTAAAAATATAATTTTATTATAATTATATATGTATATATGTATGGAAATATGTGCATAATATATATAACATGTAATAACTATTTCAGATGATTTTCTGTTCTATTGTATGTTTACAATAGAATTTTTGTATGTTTATACAATAGTATGTTTGCATGTTTGCAGAATAGTATGTTACATTTAGTTTTAACAAGTCAGCTATCCAGTAAAAATATTCAGTCTTCAGCTGTTTTTATATTTTTATTTTCTTAATTGTCCCTGTAATATTGAATTTTAATCAGGTTCTGGTTGGTGCAGATGACAAGAACAATCACCTTAAATCCTTCTGAAGTAAAACAGAATATGTCAATAAATTAATTAAGGGCGGGGTCAGCACCTTTTTTTCTTTGCCCCAGTGGGAAGCACGGTCATGTCGAAGGCTCTGAATTAAGGCTGCAGTCTCTTTGGGAGCATGGCTTTGAATCCCACCACTGCCTTAGTATTTTTTGGTTGGTTGGGGTTTTTCTTTTTTACAGTTAAACCAATTTATTTGTGGTCT
The DNA here is from genome assembly GCF_021613505.1 of Equus quagga. Classification (NCBI taxonomy): domain Eukaryota; kingdom Metazoa; phylum Chordata; class Mammalia; order Perissodactyla; family Equidae; genus Equus; species Equus quagga. Next base: position 104,090,140 of record NC_060271.1, read on the forward strand.
TATCTTGTAACACATTTGTCTCAATAAGCTGATGTTAAAACAATAGGAGCTTAAATAGTTTGTATTGTATATCATGGAACGGTCCAGTTGATCATTTTAGTTTTTGTTTCATTTCATTTTGCAAGTCATTATAGTTTTGCTTCACTTCTCTGTCTCTCTTCTTTTGGTTAATCTTCAGCCTAAGCTGGAAGAAAGGCTGTTATTTTTCTGGGGACACGATCAATCCAGATCTGCATTGCTCTTTAATAGGTGGCAATTATGTGTTGAGTTTTTCAGGGTAGTCATATTGACTTCTGTAAGTATTAGGCCTTCTTGTTCTTTTTGTTGGATGATCATTTGTAAATCTAATGTAGCAATGGCTGTGTAGCAGCATTTAAGACTCTGAACATCATATATCTGGTAACTGCAATGCAGACAGACACTAAGATGAAAATTATTAGAGTTTGCAAAGCATTTCAAAGCCATATTCCTAGATTTTGAAAACTGGACATTGAAAGCATGTGATGTAATCCATTTGGATCGTCCTTATATAATCAAGTTTCTTTTTCCCTTTAATTTGGGTAGAGTTTGTTCAACCTTACTAGTATATGAAGAATTAGTCCTATATCTGGTAATTGTTAAGGATACAAGTCTTGGGAATACCGAGAGTAAAGGACAATAATCTAGGACCTTAATCCAGAAGAGGGGGAAGAAAATAGCCGAGAAGATACATATGCAAAGCTAAGGGGGTGCACATACAAAGAAGAACATGGCAATCAGTGGGGTCTTGTTCCAGTGGTCTTGCTGGGAAACAGCTTACCTCATGTAGTCATCAGCTTGTTCCAGGGATCTAGGGCTGGGCCTTATTATTTTTTTTATTGTGGTAAAAAACACATAAAATTTACCATTTAAACCATTTTTAAGTGTACAGTTCAGAAGTCTTAGGTATAGTCACATTGTTATGAAATAGATCTCCAGAACTTTTTCACTCTGCAAATCTGAAACCCTACAACTTCCCTCTCTCCGCTCCCCCCAGCGCCTGGGAACCACCCTTCTACTTTCTGTTTCTATGAATTTGACTACGTTAGATACCGCATGTAAGTGGAATCATACAGTATTTGTGTTTTTGTGACTGGCTTATTTCACTTAGCATAATGTCCATAAGGTTCATCCATTTTGTAGCATGTGACAGATGTCCTTCCTTTGTAAGGCTGAATAATATTCCATTGTACGTATTACCACGTGTTGTTTATCCATTCATCTGTCGATGGACATTTGGGTTGCTTACATCTCTTGGTTACCGTGAATAGTGCTGCTGTGAATGTGGGTGTGCACATATCTCTTTGAGACCCTACTTTCAAATCTTTTGGAAATATACCCAGCAGTGGGATGGCTGGGTCAATGGTAGTTCTATCTTTAATTTTTTGAGGAACCTCCATACTGTTTTCAATAGTGGCTGCACCATTTTACAATCCCACCAACAGTGCACAAAGGGTCCAATTTCACCACATCCTCACCAACACTTGTTACGTTTTTTTTATACTAGTCATCCTAATGGATGTGAGGATACCTCATCATGGTTTTGATTTGCATTTCTCAGATGATTAGTGATGTTGAACATCTTTTCTTGTCTTTTTTTTTTTTTTGAGGAAGATTAGCCCTGAGCTAACTACTGCGATCCTCCTCTTTTTGCTGAGGAAGACTGGCCCTGAGCTAACATCCATGCCCATCTTCCTCTACTTTATATGTGGGACATCTACCACAGCATGGCTTGCCAAGCGGTGCCATGTCCGCACCTGGGATCCGAACCGGTGAATCCCGGGCCACCGAGAAGTGGAACGGGCACACTTAACCGCTGCGCCACCAGGCCAGCCCCCTTTTCTCATTTTTTAAATTGGGTTATGTGATTTTTTTGTTGTTGAGTTGTAGGAGTTCTTCATATATCCTGGATATTAACCCTTTATCAGATATATGATTTGCAAGTAATCTCCCCTGTTCTGTACATTGCCTTTTCACTCTGTTGATTGTGTTCTTTGATACACAAAATTTTTTAAGTTTGATGTAGTCCCATTTGTCTATTTTTCCTTTTGGAGTCTGTGTTTTTGGTGTTATAGCCAAGAAGTCTTTGCCAAGTCTGGTGTCAGGAAGCTTTTCCCCTATGTTTTCTTCTAGGAGTTTTATAGTTTTAGGTCTTACATTTAGATATTTAATCTATTTTGAGTTAATTCTTGTATGTAGTGTAAGATAAGGGTCCAGCTGAACTCAGCATCATTTTTGAGTCAGGCTTCCTTTATCTTAAAGTTCCCAGAAGAAACAAGAGGCTTCTTGTGGCTTCTGCAGCGGCCATCCCAGGCCTTTGAGTTCTATCAAAGTCACTTACGTTGTGCTGGAGAAACATCTACGAGCACTTGCTAAGTGTCTGATGGGTTTCAGAAGTGAGGGCAAGAGATACAAAGATGGATAAGGCAGGGAGCTCTCTGGGGTGATGTGAATGCTCCATATCTTGATAGAGTTTGGGTTATAGAGGTTACGCATTTGTCAAAACTCAATGAATGTATGCTGAGGGTTTGTACATTTCATTGCATGTAAAGTTTACATCCAAAGAAAAAAATGAAACAAATATTGAGCTCTAGTTAATGATATGCATTCTTAAGTTTTTAGAGGGAAGTGCACTGATGTCTGCAATTTACTTTAAAATGCATCCAAAGAAAAAAAGGATAGATTAATAGACGGATAGGGGAGTGAATAGGTGATGACCTAGTATGTTTAAAATATTAATGAGTTTTGCTCCACTTTTGACATGTTTTATAATAAAACATTGACAGAAAAAGATGAGAAGATAGCACCAGAGGGAGGCTGCTCTTTGCCTCACACAGCGTAGTTAGGGACCCCTGTCCTGCCCTGGTCTTTTGAGGGGGGGCGGGAGGCCATGAGGGTAGAACTGGTTAGAACTGAAAGCATTTGCTCCCCTTTGGAGCCTGTTTGTAAACCTCTGAGTCATTCCCAGATGTGCTTTCTATCCTGAGGGGTTAGTCAGAGTAATTTGAATGACTGATGATCAGCGATTGTTAGGGTCCCCCAGTACCTACAGAAAGGAATACTATGCTTTGCGTCATAACTTAGTGTACAGTTATATGTAACTGAGACAAAAGTTTCATGAAACTATGGTTTAATGCATTCTGACATTTTCTGTTCAATTTCTGGAAAGATGTCAGTTTTGATCCATTAATGGGTTAAGAACTGACAGTTTGAAAAATGCTGCTGTAACACATAAACCGTGGAGACTGAGAGATTGACATATATCATTCAGTAGTTAACAGTGAACATTATCATAAAAATCATTAGCATTTTCAAATGTTCCTTAGAGCTCAAAGCCCAATAGATCTGGTTTTTATTACATGATTCCACTGCAATTTCTTAGTTGTGTGACCTTGGAAAAGACATTTAACTTTTCATCCTCAGTGGTCATCTGTAAAATGGAGATATTAGGGGAAATACACACTTCATAGAGAGTTTGAAAAGGATCAAATGAGGTGATGTCTGTAAAGTGCTTCGCAGAGTGCCCAACTGAAAGGCCTCGATAAGTGGTAAATATTTTTATCCTCCACAACTTCGTGAACTTGGGTATAGGTTTGAGCCTCAAAAGAAATCAGAATGGGCTTAAGGAATATGATGTCTCTCAGTATCTTCTTTAGTTCTTTTTTCCTATTTGTTTTTTATAGAAGTAACCTTCAGGAGTACCCAGTTGTTGGCTGTAGCACTCAGTAAAACAGTGCTCAGTTTTTCAGCAGTTGGTGGTGATGGCATTGGCAAGAGTGCCATTTGGAAACACGGGGAGTTTTGGCAGGCTGAGTGGTGTTTGTTGTTGGAGACTGCCTTGGCATAATCCTTGGTGAAAGAGGGATGCCAGGGGTTTCTCAGTGATTCATCCCCTTAGCGTGGAATTTTGGATAAATTGCATCTTCTTGGGGGGTGGGCAGGAAGGGCCCGGAGGACCTCATTACAGAGGAGTCTCCTCTTTGAGATTACTTGACTGAGGGATTGTTCCACACCATTTGGATTTCCTTCTTTTTAATCTGAACAATGTTGGCTGCTGGTGGAAATAATTAGACAGAAAATGTTCTGGTATTTTTGGCACAATTAAAATTTGTACGCTTCTTAATTTAATAGACTCTTAGGATTTTACTGCTGGGAGAGCCCTTAGAAGATCAATGCAACTCTGCTGCCTGATCGGTGAGGTCGTCCTTCAGAGTAGGGGCAGCAGCGGGCCTTCTGGCACGAGGTCCCCTGCTCTCGCTCGTGTCTGGCTAGAGAAGAGACGTAGTGCTTTTGCTGGAGAACTGGTACATTTTAACATAGCCAATCTAAGAAAACTATTACTGTTACTACTGTGTGCTCCTGCAATGCCTTTGAATGCACATCTTACCGTCTACTGTATTTACCAGTTGATTACCTAGGACAGCAGCCAATTTAGAAATCTCAGTGGCTTAACACAACAAAGATGTATTTATTGCTCACCTATCATGTCCAATCAGAGTCAGGGTGAGGAATGTCTGTTCTTCTCTGCACAGACACTCAGGGTCTTGGGCTGACAGGGGCCCATCCTTTTATAGCTATTCAGGACACAGGCCTTCCGGGTTGCCATGGCAGGGAAGAGAATTAGCACTCCTTCTTCTGTGCTTCTGCCCGAAAGTGATAGAGTCATTTTGCTCATAGCTCATCAGTCAGAACTGGTCTGACCCTGCCTAACTGCAAGGGGGCTGGAAATTCGGGGGAACATATGGAGTATTTGGTGAGCGTTACCAGGGAGAAGTGGTACGTGGTATTGTTAAAACTGGATATTGAAAAGAATGCAACTTTCTCTTCTCTGGATCTACCAAGTTCCATTACTCTCCCCTTTTTCTAAGCCTCCAGGTGTGTGGAGGCCATGATGGCGGCAGCTTTTACTGATCGCCTGGTGGGGACGGGGAAGCTGCTGCCAGCCACAGTGTGATGGGGTCCCTGAGCGGAGCAGCAGGCAACACAGTAGAGAAAGAGTGGGGGCAGCTGTGACTCCATCTTTGTGTCGTTGGCTAGAAAACCTCCCTCTTCCCCCTCAGAGGATCCCTGGAACCAGTGGATGTTACCTTGGCCAAAGGGGTTATGCAGATGTGCTTAAATTAAGGATCTTGAGATGGGGGATTATCCTGGTTTATCCCAGGGGCCCTAAATGCTATCTCATGTATCCTCCTAAGAAGGAAGCAGAGGGAGATTTGACACAGTGACAGAAGAGGAGGAGGCAGTGGGACCTTGGAGGCAGAGATTGGAGTCCTACGGCTACAAGCCAAGGAATGCTGACAGCCACCAGAAGCTGGAAGAGGCATGGAGTGGATTCTGCCCTGGAGCCTCTGAAGGGAGCGTGGCCCTCCTAACGCTTGATTTTGGTCCAGTGATACTGAGTTTGCACTTCTGGCCTCTGGAACCGTGAGGAAATAAACTCCCCTTGTTTTAAGCCATGGAATTTGTGGTAATTTTTGGTAGCAGCCACGGGAAACTAATATACTTAGGTTCCCAGTTTCTGGGTAGTCAGTGCCCTGAGGAATTGGTGACTGCAGCGAAGACTGGGAAAATGGGTCACTGGGGCATTTAATGGGGTGAGAGTGAGGATTTTCTTTTTACACTTTTTAAATTTGAACCATGTGAATGTTCTACGTACTCAAAAAATAAATAAAATTGATCTTTATAGATCTGTAAACCCTACAGTAGGAGAACGTGGTTAATTTTATTTATTCATTTCCCTGGGTAACATCCGGGGCAGCTTGTCTTCTGTGGAATACACTTTGAGTAATTCTTTTCAAAATGTTATCCCATGGGCCTCATCATCCCAACTCTTCCAATGTCTTCTCTCCCTGTGGTTCTTCTGATGTTTGGGTCTAGATCAGTGGGGGGAAAGAATTATGTGGGTGAAAATGAATGATGGTGTAATAATGACAACTTTTAATTTGAATTTAAAAATGTAACATAATTAAAAATTACCTCAGAATTTCCTCTCACTCTGGATCAAGGATTCCTAACTGGTGTGCCGAGATTTAATTTCCTCAGCCTTGGGTTCGACGGGCAAGGGCCAGGGCGATCAGAACCCCCAGGCTGGTGGCTTCCGCTTCCAGAATACCACCCCTGACGCCAGTATGCTATGCAAATATTATTTTTAATGTGTGCAGTGATGTGGCAAGGTTGGTAAATACTGCTATAGGTAAAATGTGGCCTTATATTTTAAAAATATATGTTGCGTAAAAATAGCTGTGGAAAACAAACAAACTGGTTGGGTCTTTGGGAAAATTCTAGTGATTGTTGCTCCAGTGCTGGAGTCCTCAGCCTTTTTTCCGCTGTGACACTCGTGATGAGCATGGTCATGACCTCGTGCTCTTCTGATGAGGGCATTGCATTGGCCTTCCTGCAGAGCCCAAAAAGCTGGCTCAGCTCCAACATCTCTCACATAAGCCCCATAGGAAAAGAAGGCCAAGTAACATTTTAGGAAGTGATCTTGATTTCACTCTTATTTGCTAAGAAATAAGTCATCGAAAACTTGAGTATGTCCACTGTCTGTAGGAACAAAGTCCTTCTGACCCACCTCATACCTGACATCACAGTTGGGAACCACCGTCCTCACAGAGTAGGTAACATATCATATTGTGGCTACCTGAGTATAAGTTGATTTCAAACCACCAAATAAGTGATAGGTTTTTTTTAACTATTGTTGACAAGCAAAAATAAATTTTAATGGTGTTACATGCAGTATATAATTAAGAACTCTTGTCAAGTTCAATTTTCATTTGAACTGTAATATTTGTTGTTCTGTTGTGTCCTGGTGAGTCTGATGATGTTGGTAATGTCTGTTCTTTCTGTTTTTTTGGAAAAAGTAACTGAATTAGTATGTCAGTGTAGTACTATCTGAAGAAATCTAAGAGCTGTTAAAATGCTTAAAAATAAAATGATCAATTCTCCCTTTGTTCTCTTGACAGGATAATTGAAGCTATCTGCATAGGTTGGTTCACTGCAGAGTGCATCGTGAGGTTCATCGTCTCCAAAAACAAGTGTGAGTTTGTCAAGAGACCCCTGAACATCATTGATTTACTGGCAATCACGCCGTATTACATCTCCGTGTTAATGACGGTATTTACAGGCGAGAACTCGCAACTCCAGAGGGCTGGAGTCACCTTGAGGGTGCTTAGAATGATGAGGATTTTTTGGGTGATTAAGCTTGCCCGTCACTTCATTGGTCTTCAGACACTTGGTTTGACTCTCAAACGATGTTACCGAGAGATGGTTATGTTACTTGTCTTCATTTGTGTTGCCATGGCAATCTTTAGTGCACTTTCTCAGCTTCTTGAACATGGGTTGGACCTGGAAACATCCAACAAGGACTTCGCCAGCATCCCTGCTGCCTGCTGGTGGGTGATTATCTCTATGACTACAGTTGGCTATGGAGATATGTATCCTATCACAGTGCCTGGAAGAATTCTTGGAGGAGTTTGTGTTGTCAGTGGAATTGTTCTATTGGCATTACCAATCACTTTCATCTACCATAGCTTCGTGCAGTGTTATCATGAGCTCAAGTTTAGATCAGCTAGATATAGCAGGAGCCTCTCCGCTGAGTTCCTAAATTAATGCACTGCCAATCAATTCTTGTATAAACTTTGATAGAAAGAGGTGACGCTACTTCATATTCACGCATTTCTTGCTGGGTGAGCACTGCAGTGGTACTGTTATCATCTTGGTAGGGTAAGAATTATCCTTCCCAGCCGAAGGGATAAAACAGTTTACTTATTATGGAGTAAATAGGATTGAAACTGCAAAGGAAAAGTAATGACTCCTAGAGTAAATTTTAAGATCTTACTTTATTTAGATTTGTCTCCTCCATGCCTTGAACAATTACACTTTTTGTGTTTGTTTTGAAGTATATTATTTGAACATTTTAAGACTGGAAGCTACTATTTTCCAAATGTTTTTCCATCTTATGAATTCAGAAGAAACTTGGAAGTTACAGTGTTGTTTTTTGCTGGAGAGTAACATTTTCATTTCTAAATGTTTTATAATCTCTCATATCAATGTCAGAAGTATCCGGGAAACATATGTCACATGCAGGAACTGTTTGACAAATACTTACAAAATTTGGCCAAATTTTAAACTGTATAATGGAGCTAGATACAAGCAAGAATAGTATTTGAAAAACTTTTCCAGCATATTTCTCAGTTCTCTGACATATTCTTTTTCCTGTTATTCACCTTATCATACAGCTTCATGGAAGCTTGTATATGTTCTCTCTTTTCTATTTTGGATTTCTTTTCTCTCTTTACTGAAATGACTCAAAAGAGTATTTCAGAATGAGGAGAACTTGTATTGTTAGCATTTCATTGAAGTTTATTTTTTTATTCATTGCCTTTACTAGGTGATAATTGTCCTCACATTCAGATGTCCAAACAAGAGTATTTCCAATGTAAAAATGATAATAGAAATAGTTTGACATTATGACCCATATTTATCTTCTTCTGCTCTTGAATTTTTCCCCCAAACACTATCCGTTTAATAAGCCTTACCAGATGAAAGGATATTTATATAGGTTTTTTATACCAAAGTCATACTTAGATGTTGCTACTGGATTGTCATAAATAGAGAAATTAAATATTTCCTTACTCTTAGTTGCTATGTAGCTAAGCCAATTTTAAGCCAGCTTAAGGCAATGAATACATAATTATTTGATCTGATCTTCAGCATTGTGAATTATAGTGACACCAAAACTTCTTGTAACAATATTGAATAATATGCCACATTAATCTGGTAGATTATTAGGACTAGACAATGTAAAACTGATGACTCTTTAGTGCTGAATTTTAGCATTATGAGTTAGGATTTTGCTTTGTTGTTAACCAGTTGCCATAAAGAAGTCAGTGTATAAACAAAAAATTAAAATCATTGATTCATGAATAATTTAATGTTGTCCACTGTAATTTAGTGGGGGTGGAGAAGGGATGGGGCCAGGATATATTTATGAAAGAAAGGGTTAGCAGAAGTGTTCCCTAAAGAAATGTCAGCCATCCTCTAGTTCACACCTCAGCCTAGTGCAGGTAGAAAACCAGGGTGAGAGAGGATACGATTGCGAAGGAGTTGGGGCTAAAACCTGGGTCTCTAGAAACTAGCCCAGCTGCTTATTCTTTTTTTTTTTTTCTTTTTAAGATTTTATTTTTTCTTTTTTCTCCCCAAAGTCCCCCAGTACGTAGTTGTATATTCTTCGTTGTGGGTCCTTCTAGTTGTAGCATGTGGGACGCTGCCTCAGCATGGTTTGATGAGCAGTGCCATGTCTGTGCCCAGGATTTGAACCAACGAAACACTGGGCCCCCTGCAGCGGAGCGCACGGACTTAACCACTCGGCCACGGGGCCAGCCCCCCAGCAGCTTATTCTTAACACACCTCTGGGTTTTGAGAATAACCTTGAGAAGCCACACTTCTTTGCCCTTTCCATTGTTGAGGTAATAATAGCAGAACTGTTCCTTTTCCCTAATTTTCTTTTCTGACTCTGTGTGATATTTTGGCCATTAAGAATCTCACTCCATCTTCCCTACTGCTGCACACTGATGTGCTACTTATTACATACTCAGAATAAATTCTGTTACTTGTATATTTATTGTATTTTAATATGTTTGAAATAAATAGTATGGATTTATTTTTTTCTTACCTATTTGGATTAAGGCTTTCTGATTTATGCAAATAATATGCAGATGACAGCATCCCCATATTACTAATAAAAATATGATAGCCATCCATTTTGCTGGCACTGGGAACTCTTCATAGGAATATATCTTATTTCCCCAGTTATAACTATCTTGAGGGCTGGGACCCTGTTTTTTGCACACACCTTCATATCCCCATAGCCTTTATGACAGATTTGGGCACAAATTATTGTGCCTGATTGACTGATTTCAGGGGAGAAACTTCTATGTGAGGAGGCAAGGAGAAGCATACACCCATATGTGTACATGTATAGCCTCATGTTTGAGTACGCACACAGACTTTGAGATTGCCCGTAAGTAACAAGTAAGAAATCTCTTGCTGATGGATGTCAGACTTTGTACAGGACCAAGTCTTATAAAGGAGCATGTTTGATAAATTCTAATAACAGTTCAGCCACTCATTTAGTAAGAAAGATGATGGGGTATGATAGAGTAGTTCATTCGTGAGTGAAAAAAACATATCATGGAAGTTGTAATTTTTTAGGTACAGAGGCACTTTCTTAAAACTTTCCCTGAATGTTACTGCCTTCAAAAAATTGTTTAGTAGGACTTTCTTAGGTGTGCTTTTAGGCATTTCTCATAACTCAGTCTTCATGGCAGAAATGCTTTCATTAGGATCTTTATTAGTATCAGTAAGGCAGATATTATCCTAAGTTAGAATGCCCAACTAGAAAAGAGGAAGCCCAAATATTTGTTCTGATTTTACCACACCTGAGCTTATGTGACCTGATCTTCTATATAACTTGCTTTGTATCCTCTAAAATGGAGATTTTTCGGCCTTTAAAATCCAAAATTAGGGACTATATTTGAAAGTGAACATACTCTAAGAATTCAAGGTCTGATTTATCTTTTTCTTTTATGACTCTATTGTTTCTGTGGATTGCTAGTGGAAACAATTACATTTGCCTTGCTCTTGGGTTTTGCGGTTTCTTGTTTGTTGGCTTGATATTTTCTAGAAGCAGCTTATTTTTTCTTTTTTCCATAGAAATGAAAAATAAAAAACTGGAAACTCCTAGCTCTGTTTTACTATTAGGCTTATATAACTCCAAACTTAGCGCCTAGCTTCACAGAGTATTTCCAGAGCCCTCTAACTCTACATAAATGTACATGCACTTGTGGTATGCAATATACAGTCCAAGTGTGGCATAAATATTTCACAGGGTCATAGGAAATTAGAATTGAAGGGCCCTCGAGACCTTCTGGTCTACCTTACCCCCTTCCTGTGTTCTTTATCCCATCCAAATATTAGCACCTGGGGAACTGCCCTCCTAATGGGTTGTGATTCAGCCATTGTCACCCATAGGGAGCCCAACTTGTCCTGATTTGCCTGGATCTTTCTTGGTTTTAGCCCTGACAGTCCCCCATCCTAGGAAATCCCTTAGTCTTGGGCGAACTGGGACAGTTAGTCACACTAGTGTCCCATCAGACTTCAGAAACTTGGTTTCCAGACTTTTGGTTCGGTACTTTTGGACATACTTCTTTGTTATTTTGTAGCATCAGAAGGCCTGAAGGATTTCTTTTAAAAATGGTTTCTTTTTCAGCCCCTTTTTATAAATGAAAGAAAAAGCAAATGTTGCTTTATCATTTTTTTTGAGGAAGATTAGCTCTGAGCTAACTGCTGCCAATCCTCCTCTTTTGGCAGAGGAAGATTGGCCCTGAGCTAACATCCATGCCCATCTTCCTCTACTTTATACGTGGATGCCTGCCACAGCATGGCTTTTGCCAAGCAGTGCCATGTCTGCACCCCAGATCTGAACCGGTGAACCCCGGGCTGCCGAAGTGGAATGTGCGCACTTAACTGCTGCGCCACCAGGCCAGCCCCCACAAATGTTGCTTTTAGATAGCTTAGATGTCAGGAAGGAGGGGTTGGGACCAGTGTATAGGGAGCTCAGATTTTCAGTAGTGTTTTAATTGCAAAACCTGACAGTGTGCACTCATTCACGTATATACAAATAAGCACAGTGATTTCATAGTTACCGTTGCATTATTTAGAAGAGCCAGGTTGAGAAATGTCATAGCTGAACAGAAAGAAACAAGAGTTGAAGCTTTAATGGAATGCTCTGGAAAAGTTCCATTTTGGTCAAGGAAGGTTGGACACACTTCTCTGTTTGTTCAGCGTGTTTTCGTATGGTGTTTTGCTTCCTGCCTTTCCAGACCCATCTGCACTCAGAGGACTGAGCATATCACTTCTGCCACGAAAAGTAAACTAATGATTTACTGCCCCGTGCTGCAGAGCCTTCCCTAGACTTGTGAAATGTCATCTGAAAGCTGATCGTGTTGTCTCATTCTCTTATTAATTTTTTTCTTTCAGCAATTCCCCACTTATGCCTAAACTTTCATATTTTTCCATTTCTCCCATACATTCTGAATAAGCACTTAAACTTTCGACTCTTAGCATAAGCTCAGTTGTCAATTTATTTGTTTAGGGAACTGAACTTGATAATCTCTATTTATGTTATAATTTAAACAAATTAATTTTAAGTATCTCTGGTGAGAATCCTTTGACATATATTTAAAAATATAAATACTATGTAAAGTGTAGGACAACTTAAATGACATTTAGTGGATGAAAGCCAGAGGAAATAAATATTTTGATTTTGCCTACCAAGACTAAGTACTGCTATGTCATTTAAATCTGAAGTAGTGCTCTTACTTTATTTATGCAACATTGTATTAAAACTAAAATTTCCCATAATTTTATATTAGGAAGGTGTTTCCCCCTAGACCTCAATTATTTCAATTGTTTTGAAATAATTCTATAATTCTGCCCATGACAGAGTAGAGGCCATTTTTGGCATGTACTGTTATAAAGTGTTTTTTTTTTTTAAAGAAACGAAGCATAAGTAATGACAGGTGTTTTTGCTGTATTGATATACAACAATTTGTTCAACTTACATAATTGCTTTTTCACTGTAACCAACTTCATCTTGCAGCCCTGATGGAATCTATGTTTTTCTTCTCTGCAATACAGAGGGCAGGAGAATTTCAGTTCCTTAGTGGAGAACAGTATCTGAGTAATAAATCCTGAATTCTGATCTAAGAAAAGTGTCTTTGCATGAGTGTGTGTGTGTGGCCATAGCTATATATATACACACAATCTTATTTTTTTAACCATAGCCACTCTTTCATATGGGACAGTTGAAAGTAAAATGCAAAATTGCAAAATTGATATAAGGCTTAGCTTTCAGGTCCATGTGAAAGGCTGTTTTTTTTTTTGTAGGACAGAAGTGGAAAGTTTAGATTTTTTTGCTTTGAGATAAACTGCGTAGCTTCTTATCTGTATTTTTATGCATTAATTTTTACCATTTGGAAAGTTTTTTAAAATATAAATAATGCAAATCATATAAGTATTATCATTCAAAATTAGAATAATGGGCCATGGTCCCTTTCTTGATAAGATTTAACTTCTAATAATTTAAGCGAAATCACCTTTTGTTTGCTCGTCCAGTCAACTCAGTTTTAAAATATCAGATAGAAACAGAGCTTATGTATGTTTGTGCCTTTTTCTTAAACACATTCTTTATTTGTACGTCTTTCTGTGCTACAGTCCAAGGCAGAGATAGGAACACTGTATCTTTCAAGAGATAATTAGGTGCATCCACTTTTTGTGATAAGTTGGTTTCCAGACATTTTTATGAAACAAAAAAGGTTAGTAAATTTCATCGTATTTCATATACACAATAATGAATGTGTTCAGGAACTCAGGGAATCCTTTTAACCTGGGAGTCATCCTTCTGTTGCATTATCCTCCCCTAGAGTATGTTTTTTAGATTCTATTTTTCCTGTATATAAGAATGAGAAGGGCATACCTGCATGGGGATCAGAATCCGATCAACTTAGTGAAAAGCTGCTATGTGTGAAATCAGATAAGAGGAATTATGATAACATTTGACATAATCTTGAGGATTTTTATCAACTAATAAAAAGGTGTGGTTTCCTAGTTCCCACAAGTTTTCTAAGGAGTAGCTGGGGATGGTAGATGGACACCTTCTTCTTATTACCTGTTCTAAATCTTTTCTGCATTTCCCTGTCTCAGTTTAGTGACCTACATCCTATTCTGTTTAAAACCACACAAGTGAGGTTAAGCATGTCTTCACCATGCCAAGAGGCAAGGGATTGGCTGGGGTGGCGGGAGTGAGAGATATTTGGCTAAACTGATCAACCAATTGGTAGCATTGTGGTTTTGTTGATAAGCTTTAGGCTATTTTGGAAGACTGGTTAGGGAAGTTAAAAAGTGTAACTAAATATATATGAGGTGGCCCTAACAATGTGTTTTTTTTTTACAAATTGAGATAGAATTCACATACCATAAAATTTATAGTTTTAAAGTATACACTTCTGTGGTTTTTAGTATATTTACAGAGCTATGTAAACTCTAGAACATTTTCATGAACCCCACACTAATTAGCAGTCGTTCCCCATTTCCCCTCACCTGTCTTCTGGCAACCACTAATCTACTTTCTGACTCTGTATTTGCCTCTTCTGGAAATCCCATATAAATGGAAACAGGTGGCCTTTGTGTGTGACTTCTTTCACCTAGCATAATGTTTTCAAGGTTCATCCATGTTGTAGCATATGTCAATACTTGATTCTTTTTATTGCTGAATAATATTCTGTTGTATGGATATATACCACATTTTATTTATCCGTTTCTCTATTGATGGACATTGCGGTTGTTTCCACGTTTTGACTGTTATGAAAAATGCTGCTATGAACATTCATGTACAAATTTTTGTGTGAACATATGTTTTTCATTCTCTTGAGTATATATACCTAGGAATGAAGTTCCTGGGTCATACGGTAACACCGTGTTTAACTTTTTGAGGAACTGCCGTACTGTTTTGCAAAGCAGCTGAACTGCTTAACATTCCCACTGGCAGTGTATAAAGGTTCCACTTTCTCCACATTCTCCCCAACACTTATTTTCCTTTTTTTTGTGTGTGTGTGTTTTTTTTAAATAATACCCATCCTAGTGGGTGTGAATTGTGGTTTTGATTTACACTTTCCTAATAACTAATAATATTGAGCATCTTTTCATGTGCTCATTGGTTATTTGTATATCCTTTAGAGATAAAGGTCTGTTTAAATCCTTTGCCCATTTTTAAAAAATGGATTGTCTTTTTACTGTTGAATTTTGAGCTCTTTATATATTCTGAATACTGAACCCTTATCAGATATGTGCTTTGCAAATATATTCTGTTAGTCTGAGGGTTGTCTTTGCATTTTCTTAATGATATCATTTGCAGCTTACAAGTTTTAATTTTTGATGCAGTCCAATTCATTTTTTCTCATCTCTTGTGCTTTTGGTGTTGTATCTTGAGGAACTCAAGGTAATGAAGATTTACTCCTACGTTTCCTTCTAAAACTTTTATAGTATTAGCTCTTACTTTTAGGTTTCTGATCCATTTTGAGTTAATTTTTGTATATGGTGTGAGGTAGGGATCCAACTTCATTCTTTTGGAGGTGGATATCTAGTTGTCCCTATACCATTTGTTGAAAAGACCATTCTTTGCACCATTGAATGGTATTGGCATACTTGTCAAAAACCAAATGACTGTAGATGTCTGGGTTTATTTCTGGACTCTCAAGTCTTTTCCATCAATCTATGCATCTGTTCTTATGCCAGAACCATGCAGAAGACTAGCTTTGTAAGAAGTTTGGAAATCAGGAAATGTGAGATCCTCTTCTTTTATAAGATTGCTTTGGCTGTCTGGGTTCCTTGTATTTCCGTATGAATTTTAGAATCATTTTATCCATTTCTGTAAAGAAGGCAGGAATTTTTATAGGGATTGCATTAAACCTGTAGATCAATTAGGGCAATATTGTCATCTTAACAATATTAAGTCTTCCAATCTGTGAACACAGGATGTCTTTCCATTTAGGTCTTCTTTAATTTCTTCCACTGTTTTTTTTTTTTTTTTTTTTTAAAGATTGGCACCTGAGGGGCTGGCCCCGTGGCCGAGTGGTTAAGTTCGCGCGCTCCACTGCAGGCGGCCCAGTGTTTCGTTGGTTCGAATCCTGGGCGCGGACATGGCACTGCTCATCAGACCACGCTGAGGCAGCATCCCACATGCCACAACTAGAAGAACCCACAACGAAGAATACACAACTATGTACTGGGGGGCTTTGGGGAGAAAAAGGGAAAAAATAAAATCTTTAAAAAAAACAACAACAAAAAAAAAAAGATTGGCACCTGAGCTAACAACTATTGCCAGTCTTTTTTTTTTCCTTTTCTGCTTTATCTCCCCAAATCCCCCCGGCACATATTTGTCTATCTTAGTTGTGGGTCCTTCCAGTTGTGGCATGTGGGATGCCTCCTCAGTGCGGCCTGATGAGCAGTGCCATGTGCGCACCCAGGATCCGAACCAGCAAAACGCTGGGCCGCCGCGGCGGAGCACGCGAACTTAACCACTCAGCCACGGGGCTGGCCCTTCTTCCAATTTTTTATAGTTTTCAGTGTACAAGTTTTACACTTCTTTGGTTTAATTTATTCTTAAGTGTTTATTCTTTTTGATCCTATTATAGATTGAACTGTGTTTTAAATTTCATTTTCAGGTTGTACACTGCTAGTGTATAGAAATACAACTGATTTTTTGTGTATTGATCTTGAATCCTGTAACCTTGCTGAACTTGTTTATTAGCTCTGATAATTTTTTGAAGATTCTTTATGGTTTTCTGTATATAAGGTCATCTCATCTGCAAAGAGAGATTACTTTTACTTCTTCCCTTCCAATTTATTTTATTATTTTTTAAAAATCTTCTCCCCAAAGCCCCCAAGTACGTAGTTGTATATTCTAGTTGTAGGTCCTTCTAGTTCTGCTACACGGGATGCTGCCTCAGTATGGCTTGATGAGCGGTGCTAGGTCCACGCCCAAGATCCGAACTAGTGAAACCCTGGGCTGCCGAAGTGGAGTACACGAGTTTAACCACTAGGCCATGAGGCCAGCGCCTCTTCCTTTCCACTTTGGATGCCTTTTATTTCTTCCTCTTGCCCAATTACCCTGGCTAGACTCTAGTACGATGTCAAGTAGAAGTGGTGAGAGTGGACATTCTTGTCTTTCTCCTGATCTTAGGGGGAAAACTTCCAAGTCTTTCACCATTAAGTGTGATGTTAGCTGTGGGTTTTTCATAGATACCCTTGACCAAGTTGAGGAAGTTTCCTTGTTTCCCTCCTAGTTTGTTGAAACAGTGTTGGATTGCCACGATATGTTTTGATGAAGAGATAGACAGATTTGGTTGTGAGTTGAGTTATTGTACTGTCTGTGTCAGGAAATAAATTTTGTTGAAGTGAGCTTCTGAATCTATACAGGATACTAATCAATTGAAGCTGTAGAAGTGATTGTGGATGGTTTTTACAGTTCATCAATTGATATATAGTTATTGGTTTCTAAGACTATTAAACTGATTCTCTTCATTAACCCAAGTTAATTTGAGTTTGTGTTCACTTCCCTAAAGATACAGAGACACAGAGAGAAGAAAGAAAAGATAATTTGCTTCTGTTGGTTGGTTTATTTGAATGCCTCTTTAGTACCTGCCCTTGTGCTTCTCATACTTGGATATTCCAGGAGTGCTAGGAGAATGCCCGAGGGTGCGGGTAAAGGCAGGCTCTCTCTTGCTGAGCAGGCAGTGTTAGAGCTGTTGCAGTTCCCCTTCTCTACCTGTCTTGGGGGTACGTTGGTAGAAGAGCTCCTGAAGCAGGAGGCTGTCTGAGCTACCTGGAATTGATTTTCCTAGTGTGTTTAAGTCTCCTTCTTTCTGTGCTACTTCCAGTAAGTGAGGTATCACTGAATTGCTGGAATGGGGAAAAGCCATCTCAGAAACGAGACTTGACCTGCGGCATTACTGTAGGAAAAATTTGTTTTTTTTTTTTAATCCTTTGTGTGCACACAGTAGGAGCATTTGCCTAAAAAATGTCACTGCTGGGCCGGCTCCGTGGCCGAGTGGTTAAGTTCGTATGCTCTGCTGCAGCGGCCCAGGGTTCAGATCCTGGGCACGGACATGGCACCGCTCGTCAGGCCACAACTAGAAGGACCTGCAACTAAGATATACAACTATGTACATGGGGGTTTGGGGAGATAAAGCAGAGAGGAAAAAAAAGGAAGATTGGCAACAGTCGTTAGCTCAGGTGCCAATCTTAGAAAAAAAAAAATCTGTAAAAACAAAAAAAAGTGTCACTTCTGTGCTGGGCCCTGTGGGGTACATGGAGATGACCTTCAGCTGGCCTCCCCCTGGCAGATGCTCTTTGAAAAACCCTTCCTGTTCTGTGCAAAAGACCCATTTCTTTGGTTTAACCTGAGGATTCTTTACCCAGATACTAAGCCCAGATTTTTTAATGTAATCCCTCACCTTGAATATAAACATTCTGAAATTCCTCTAGGAAATTATGTCAGTAAGATAATTGGAGAAAAGTTCAATATTATCTGTAAACAACACTTCCCCAAATGGTTTGGAAGATCACCTACAAGGTTGAGTTTTCCAGTCTCACTAACTTTTAATAGATAGAGCTCTACTGGTGTTTTTTTTCCTGAGTGATATTGCTAGTGTAGTTATCTGACTGAATACTTATAGTTCTTTAGTTTTGTACATATGTCTCAAAGACCTTTGGTTAATGGCTATATATATATATTTTTTAATGGCTATATTTTTAAGAAGTCTCATGAATGTGCTGGACAAATATTAATAATCTTCAGTGCAAATGTGGATATCAAATCTAATGGAGTTACGATCCAACATTTTGGGTATACTACATTTTAATGTTACGTTTTTGCTAAAAAAAAAGATTTCAAAGAGAGAGATACTTTGTTACAAATGTAAAATAAATATATTCAGGACTATTCATAACTATTCTTAGGAATAGTAGGATTGCCAATTACTATTCACTGAATGTTTGAATAATGGCTACAATTCCTAAAATTTATAGAGTACTGAAAATTATGGCAACTTTTTCATAAAAAATAATGTACCAATGTTTTATGCTTCCTTTGTTTTTGCTTAATACTTCAAGTATTCTGAAAATAAATCTCTGACCCTAGTTGATCATCCTAAAAAACAAAATTTGGTGAGAGGAAAAAGATTTGTGACTAGCGGTAACTCAAAAATATATTCTTCTCTCTGTATTTGTAGGTTTATTTGCTACAGGGAACACGTAAGTCACCAGAGGCAGTGAGCGTTTATTGTAAAGACACAGCCAGCAGCTGCCTCACTGAGTCTGGCGGTTCTGATGTCTTTCCTCCTGCCTCTCAGAGTTGGCGTTGCTCTCACTCTCACTCTCTCAGTGGCATCTCTGCCCCTCTTTCAGTGTGTTCTCCCCGTGGTATCCACTGGTTGATCCTTTTTCTTCTTTCCCTGTTCCAGTTCCCGAGTAGCATTAGCTTAGCCTCATCATCACCCGGGTTGGGGAGAGGTTTTCCAAGCCAGACCCCCTGGCTTGCGGGAGGCAGTCTTTCTGAGATGGGGAGATTGTTGTGAGAGGACAGTTTCCCTTTGAAGGAGATGCTGGAAGAGCCATAATATGGTCTGCAGAGACATTGCACAGAACCACGCCCTGTGCCACCACACTTACGGCATTTTGCCGATTGGACATGGTGAACAGGCAGTAGCAAGTCCTTAGTGACTGACCTGTCTGGGGTACTCAGAATAGAAAACTAATCTCACCTGGAGCTCAGATTGTTTTTGTAATTAGCCACGGTTTACAACAAGAGCGAATCGTTCTGTGGGCAGAAGCTGTGGCTGATTTGTGGCTGTCTCTAGAAGTGTGAGTGTTTGAAGTCAGTGGCATGTCCGGTTAATTGCTAAATAGGCAGATTTCTAGATCCCTTGAAATGAAGGAACACTTAACTTGGTATTTACACTTACAGCTCCTCTCTCCCACCCGCCACCCCCCTCCCCCCCCACTATTAACCAATGTTAAGACATTTTTGCAAAGGAGCAACTATCTGAGTTTGGTGGCAGTGAAAACTTGAGGGTTTTTTGTGCCTGTTCTGTAGGAATCAGCAGGAGACCCCGCAGTCCACAACTGACATCACTGTGGAAGTGGAATTTGGGATGTGGATCTTTCTGGTTACTCTGTGTGCAGTTGTTTTAATGGGAACTTCCCTTCATCCATCTGCAATCTTAAATTCTTTTTCTTCATGTACCACCAAGAATGAGGTTACAAAATGTTTGCTGTTGAATTTTCCAAATTTTGGTTATCATTTGTCTTTATTATTTATTCAGTTACATAGTCTAATGTTTTGAATCCCGTTGTTTCCCTTATTTTGATCTAATTTGGAAATTTAATAACCAATTCCTGCTGAACTTCCCCTGAGAACGGTGTTTTTCAAGACTACTAGATTAAATTATTAGGTGAAAATAATTAGAATTTTTTTCTCTTAATATCACTGGGAGTTTGGCAGAGGAAACAAGTATGGTAATTTTCAAACTTTAAAAAATCTGCCTTGTCATTAGTTTACCTTTGTATTTAGGCATAATGAATACTGTCTATTTTCATTTAAAAAAACATTTTTGAGTACAGTTAGTGATCAGATATTTTCATTGAATGTCATTACATCAAACTATTCAATAATTAAAAACACCTAGAGACTAAGTTTTTGGACCAGAGCAGAAATTTGGGGTATATTTTTTCCACTTTATGTAGTATCAATTATTTTTCGCTATTAGGGCCTAAAACTGATGGCTTACATGTTAATGCGCCAAATGGCCTGTGACTAAAGATTTGTATTATCTTTCATTTTATATAGCCATTGACTGGAAATATCCAAAGATAAACTGTTATACTGTTTCTAACTTGAAAGTAAAGAATAGATCTACTTTTGTAAAGGTTACAGAACGTAGATTTTTGAAATATATTATACATAGCAAGTTATGGATTATATTCTATTTAAATTATTTATGTAAAGATAAATGTATATCTGTTTTGCACCAAAAAGTACCTTAGACATTCAACCATTTTTATATCACACTAGTTCAATTTTTGTTAAAAAAAATGAGAGGAAGAATTTTTATTTGATCTATTTTACAATTTGCTTTTTGACTGAGTTTAATTTTGCTCCATAACTTGTCACCTCACTCTCCCTCGTGAGACCAAGTTCTCGCTCTTCAGTTCAGAATAGCTTGAATTTTGATGCACATTTTTGCTTTTTTCAAAAACCAAGTTGAAGTAGCCTTATATAAAAGGCAGCCTTATGTGGAGAACCTTGCTGCAAAGATTTTAAGAGTATTTAATTTCTAGTATTTTTTCTAGAATTCAGAATCTTGGGTATTTCTGGACCTATAAGAACTTTGAGAAGAATTCTCTATTTAGTTATGGGTACAATATGTTAAGTGCGTTGAGAATGTCTTTACACTTTCTGACATTTGTATTTATGTTAAACCAAGTTATACCTCAGTTTTTTGTTGACTTGTGTACTGTCACATGATAAAATTCACCAATGGATAAATTGTTCTGTATGTATGTGATAAAGATACTTGCCTTAAAATAGAGCACTTCTGTTTTGCAAACAGTCTACTGTCAAATTGTTTTTCCAGTTACTCCTCTTTCTGTGTGCCTGCTGAATACAGGCCTAATAAAGACCACGGAGGTAGAAAGAAGATGAATGTCTTTTCATTGTTCATAATCTGAACCTGGATTAAAAAGTATTTTCTACATGTAAAGATTTTGTGGAAAAATAATACGTGTGTGTTGTGGGGCATTTGCTGCTAAAGATAGCAAATACTGAACAGATAAAATGTGTATTGGTTTTAACCATTTTTTTTGACCCAGTTCTCAGTGGGAGTCATGATTTGAATGTGTGTATGGTCATTTCTGCCACTTGCACTACGTATACGTAACCACTGCTGATTGTCATCATCAATGGCCACTGCGTATGTCATGGAGGGGTCAGATGTACTGTATCAACCCATAGAGAAGGTAATTTGGATAGTAAAGATTATATTACAGTTTGGGATTTAAGGTAATAATTATTGTTTGGTAGCTCTTTTAGGAATGATGGTTTAAATGGACATAGCTTTTACCTTCTAATAAAAAATTCTTAAAATCAGCTCAATTTATGTGGCATAATTTTTTTTTCTACTTTAATATGGGAATATTGAAGTGTGCAATCAAATGGGTCATAGCTGTTCTCACTCAGCTGTGTGACTTATGTATTTATGTCAGATCTCTACTAGTACCTATAAATGTGCATCAAATATTTAATTGATTAGTGGTTGAAGCTTTTTAGCATCTGTAGTCCTTAAGGAAATATTATTTTATAAAAAATTAACTTTGTTATGATATAAATATGTTGTATGTACATCTGAAAATATCTGTACAGCTTGAACATTTGAATAGTTAATAAATTTTGACTTTGAGAACCACCTACAGCTCATACTAAATACATGTTACTATCTGTTGATTTCATTTAATTAGTGTAATTCATTCCTGGTGGATTTATTTCCCTTTTGTTCTGAACCAAAACTTCACTTTGCAATAAACTCGCAGTGGATGAAGCACGAAAGGTGTCTCCTGGCTGTGACGGTGCCTCTGATGGTCATGTGGCTTTGAATCCATCATTTGATCTTCCTCTGACCTGCTTTCACATTCTCTTTCTCTTCCTTCTAACTACTCCTCTTCTCTGTGATAAGGGACATAAATAATCCACATTTATATATGAGGTAAGTTTCTAGGCGATGATGATGGCTACCCATAGGCATGTAATATGTGGGGAGTTGAATCAAAAATTGTGGAAAGCGTACCTTCTAAATGCTGCCCTTGTTTACAGCATGTTCTCAGAGACACAAATGCCTGCCAGACCCTTTCAGTTTTCCTAGTGACAAGGCCACACGACCCTCCCCACCTCCCCTTCATCCCTTGTGTCTCTCCTCTGTGTGATCCCTGCCCACACCCCACACTCCACACCCCCACTTCCTGGAGGAAGAGAGTGCAGGTTTGACATTCTTGTGCTCCAGGGGCCCCGTGATTCCGGTGGTGCTTCAGCTCCACTGCTAGAGGCCCCGTGCTCTGGCACTGCCAACAGTGCGGCGGAGTCATCCGTGGGATGGAGGCAGGCAGCGCCTTGGGCAGGGGTTTCCTAAGGGCAGAGGCCCTGCTTATCCCGATTGTCTCAGCAGGCCCTGGCAACGGGCTTAATTGTGAAAAGCACCCCTCCAGGAGTAGATGCAGAGACTTCTGAGGGCAGAGAAGCGGGTACCTTCCTGGACAGCTGTTGAGCCAGGGTCCAACATTTTACTCCAGGGTCTCTGCTGGCTGAGGGGGAGACAATCTAGTCAGCCCAAGAGCTGAGGTGAGATTTCTTTGGATTCAGTGCTATTAAACTTATGGCTTCAAAAACTGGGCATAAACTGTAAAAATAGTGGGGATCATGAGAAATTTGTGATAATTGCATTTAAGATAGGAATCCATTCGTCAGGTAACACTCATGTGCTGCCAATCAGAGTGATGATTTCTAAGCCACAGGGTTTAGCTTCTCAACTGAGCTTTTCTTTGTTTTATTTTCAGAACTAATCAGGTTTTTGTTTTCTTTTAAGGAAAAATAATAGCAGATGTCAGACTGAACATTATATGGTTGGATTGTTTCTCACTAATTTAAAAGAATTACAAGCCAGTGTGTATGGCTGAAATTTCTGATATCCGAGAAGATAATTAATGTTTTGGTGAAAAAAAACAGGGGAAGAATTTGTAGAGATTTTATCCCCCCATCTTTCACTGATTTCTCAAGTTGAGAAGGTAGTAGATATATCACTCAGAATTCCCAGCATCTCCATCCTTTGTAAATCTTAGGCGGGTTCTGTGAATGTACCTCTTCATTTGTGTTAGGCTGTGAATACAGTGAGGTTCTGACGAATGTTTGGCCAAAAATGGGTTTTGGCACTCAGCTCCTGGAGCGATGTAACCTTTTCAAGGCCCAGGAATTTTTGTATGTGTGGGTGGTCCTTCTGTCTGCTGAAAATGTTGAAGTAAGTGCTTCTACTTTGCTCAGTTCTGAAGAACTTGTGGGGCTTGAGGTGGGGGCCTTGAGGAGCCCGAGGGTCCTGAGGAGAGAGGAACTTGACTTGATTTCGGCAGCAGGTTCTTTTATTGGAAAGATTGGACATATCTTCAAAATGAACTGATTTTTAAAATTTATAAAAATAGCATAATCCACTCATTAGAAAATATAGGAAACAGGAAGAGAAAAAATAAGTACATACTTCCTTGTCAGTGTAACAAGTTACCGTAATCATTTGGCTTTATTTTCTTCCTCTTGCCTCATTTCTCTTTGTGGTGGGCTCTAGACACACATGTGGAAGACACGCTCCCTGTCCCTGAGGAGCTTCTGGTGGGGAAAAAGACCAATGATAAAACATTAAAAAGGCCTAGGGGTAAAGGTTATGAAATGGCTGCTGTGAATCCCAGAGGAAGGTCACCTCATTCAGCTCAGGAGTCAAGGAAGGCTTCCTGGAGGAGTGATTCTTAAATTGAGTTCAGGAAGATAGGCCCTTAAGGATTTGCAGCACTTACAGGGTTCAGCATGCACCAAAGCCAGAGGACATGTCTTGTTCTGGCAGTTGCCCTTGGTCCAGAAGAGCACAGAGAAGAGTGTGTGAGAGGTGCTCTAGGGTGGGCAGAGGCCAGATTAGGAAAGGCCTCAGGTGCCAGCCAAGGAGGTGGGCTTTACCCTGCAGGCAGAGAGCCATCGGAGGACATAAGTCAGGGGAGTGACATGGCAGCGTTTGTCCTTAAGGAGGATCAATCTTTCAGCTAAGTCAAGGATGGAAAGGGACTGGGGACAGTGGGACCAACTAGGAAACATTGCAGTCATCATCCAGGTAGGAGGAAGAGAGGAGAGAGGATTCAGTAGCAAAGACGAAAGACACAGGGAGAGAATGAGCAGCTTTTAGTGGGAAAGAGTTAGTTCTTCTTTAGACTTAGTAAATTTGCTGAGCCTGGGCAGCAGGCTAGTGACTCTGTGCCTCCAGCCCTGGGGAGAGGTCCAGTCTCGAGTCATCCAAAAGGTCAGAATTTGGGAATCCTTGGCACTTAGATGGAAATAGAAGCTAGTTTGGAATAGGATATGAGAGAAATTCCTCTGAAAGAGAATGTTGAGGGGATAGGAAAAGTAACCTGGGCTTGGCTCCAGGAGACCATGAAATGGGGCAAGAGGAGGGAAGGAGGTTGAGGGGCCCAACAGGGAGGTGAGGATGGTAAATGCCTCCCAACGCTCAGGTGAGTGGACGACTGAAAAGTAGTCTTTGGTTTCAGCAACTAGGAGCTCTGGGTGGCTCAGATGAAATTTAAACCTAGGTCTTCTAACACTGAATCCTCATTTTTTAAAAATTTAATTTAATTTTCGTTTTTGAGGAAGTCAGCCCTGAGCTAACATCTGCTGCCAATCCTCCTCTTTTTGCTGAGGAAGACTGGCCCTGAGCTAACATCCGTGCCCATCTTCCTCTACTTTATATGTGGGATGTCTGCCACAGCATGGCTTGCCAAGCGGTGCATAGGTCCACACCCGGGATCCGAACCAACAAACCCCGGGCCACCAAAGCAGAACGTGTGAACTTAACCGCAGCGCCACGGGGCCGGCCGCTGAATCCTCATTTTTTTATAGACTGCCCAGCAGTAGTCCGAGGCAGCCTGGGCTCTTGTGACTAGTGCTGGCTTTGAAATCACTTCTTGTATTTAGCCCTGAAGCACTTGACGGCTGTCTCCCCAGTGCTGCTGTTGGTTAGTGGTGAGTAGTTATTTATACTGATGCAGCTTTGTCCAACAAGCCCAGAACATGAGGTAAATGGGAGACCTTCCTTTTAATCAAAGGGCTGAAAGTGCACGTTGTACTGAGTGGAAGATGGAAGCGTCTGAGTGCCAAGGCCAGGCTTCCCAACTCTGATTTAGCAAACCTTTGATTCAAAATTTCCATTTCCTTGAGTCTAACCTTTTCCAAGGATATTAAGAAGCGCCATTTGAACTTTATTCTAATCACCTGGGAAATCGCAGCACAGGAGAACTTCTTGTGGGCCTGTCAGGAGCCGTCTTCCACAGTTTGAACAGCTGAAATCACAGTAGCATTTTCGGTTAAAAACCAAGGGCAGTTACACAGGGTAGCATTTTACTCCAAATGAAGTAGCTGAAATGAAGTGTATTCTTAATCACATTTAGACTCGGAATGTGGTGCTGTAATCTTCAGCTTTGTTCAAAAGGGACTGTTATTACTAATAATCATTAATCATCATGAGCCATAAAATCTGATACAGAAGAATAGGAGAATTAAAGTAGAAAAAAAGTGATAGTATTATGGGCAAGAGTCTCATTTAGTCATACACAGCTTCCTGCAGTGTGATTTTAATGTTTAATCAATGCTCTTCTTCGTTTATGGGGATTCTGAGGTTGTCTGGCTAGTGGAGCCACCCTAAGCTTTTACTAATGATTTTTAAAAACATATTTCCAGTAATTCATTATGTCTCTGGTTCATCCCCCTTCAGACGAAAGGAAGCATTTGTTTTTAAAACTCTTTTTTGGTTTTTTAAATTGCATAAAAATTGTAACAAATTTAAATAATATAAGAATATGTAAAATGAAGAGTAGGGGCCGGCCCGTTAGCACAGCGGTTAAGTTCACATGTTCCACTTTGGCGGCCTGGGGTTCACCGGTTCAGATCCCAGGTGCAGACTTGGCATACCATGCTGTAGCGGGCATCCCACATATAAAGTGGAGGGAGATGGGCACGAATGTTAGCTCAGGGCCAGTCTTTCTCAGCAAAGAGAGAAGGATTGGCGGCAGATGTTAGCTCAGGGCTAATCTTCCTCAAAAAAAACAAAAGTAAAATGAAGAGTAAAAGTTTTCACCATTCCAAATTGAACCCAACAGGCTCCCACTGGTAGTAGTTTTTATTTCAGGCCTTTTTGTATAATAGCATGTATTTGGCTACTACTAAATTAAGAAAGCACAGTAACAATAGCCAGAAAGGTGGAAACAACTCAAATGTCCATCAGTAGGTGAATGGAAAAACCAAAATATGGGGGGTGCACACACACACACATACACACACTGGAATATTATTCATCCTTAAAAAGGAATGAATTTCTGACACATGCCTCAACATAGATGAACCCTGAAAACATGATAGTAAGTGAAATAAGCCAGACACAAAAGGACAAATATTCTATGGTTCCAGTTATTTGAGGTACCTAGAATATACAAATTCATAGAGACAGAAAGCAGAATAGATGTTACCAGAACCTGAGGGTGGAAGGAATGGGGAATTATTTTTTGATGGGTATAGAGTTTCTGTTGAAATGATGAAAAAGTTCTGGAAATGGGTAGTGGTGATAATTGCACATTTTGAATGCACTTAATGCCACCAAATTGTACACTTAAAAATGGTTAAAATGGTTGGGGCTGGCCCTGTGGCCTAGTGGTTAAGTGCAGCATGCTCTGCTTCGGTGGCCTGGGTTCAGTTCCTAGGCACAGACCTACACCACTCATCAGCGGCCATGCTGTGGCAGTAACCCACTTATAAAATAGAGAAAGATTGGCAACAGCTGTTAGCTCAGGGCCAATCCTCCTTAAGCAAAAAGAGGAAGATTGGCAACAGATGTTAGCCCAGGGTGAATCTTCCTCAGCAAAAAAAAAAAAAAGGTTAAAATGGTAAATTTTATGTATATTTTACCACAATAAAAAAAGGAAAGCACAATGAGTATGTAATTTTTGCGTGTACTCAAAACTTAGAAATGATAAAAAAAATATATGATAAAAATACCTTTTAAATGTAGTTTTACTTGACAGCTAGAATTTGTATCAGTCACCTTGGACTAAGTTATGCAGTGATAACCAACAACCCCCCCAAAGCTTAATTTCTTACAACCACAAAGGTTTATTTCTTGCTCACGTTACATATCTTTCACAGGTTGACTATGATTCTGTGCCACATCCTCTTCATTTCGGGATCCAGGGTGAAGGAGCTGCCTTTATCTGGGATGTTTCTATTCTTGTATCAGAGGAGAAGAGAAGATGGTGGAAGCACACAGATGCTTAAAGCTTCTACTTAGAATGTCACACTTCATTTTATTGATAAAGCTGGGTACATGACCCAGCCTGACATTATTGGGGTGAGAAAACATAATCCTCCTATGGGGGGGCAGTGAATATTTGGGAGCAATATTACAATTATTATAGGATTGTAACCAAGAATATGACACATGTCTGTGGCCATGGGAGGAAGGGAAGGCAAATACACGTGTGAGACCTCACTGAGCTGATGCGGAGTCTAGAATCACACTATCGGGATGGGGCAAGAGCCCTGAACCCTAATGTGAGGTCTAGCTGAGAACCCTGCACCTGCTCAGGCTGGATCATAGCACCAGAGAAACCACTTGACAGGAAGGGGTGCAGCAGGGTCAAACTCTCCAGATAAGCTCTCAAGCATAAATTGCAAAGCGCTTGAGGAGGTCCAGCCTTATGGAGGAGGATCAACACATTTAACGATGGGAGAGTTGCTATCAGGAAATAGAAATAATAGGCCAATCCAAAAGACTTTAAAATAAAAAGCATATTTAAAATGCTTAGACATAATGGAGGGACAAGTATCACTGAAGTTAGGATCAAGAGACTAAGAGACAAGAACAAGTATGTGAAGAAGATAGCCATTGAAATGAAGAAGTGCTAGGCTGGACACATTTAAAGAGAGAATTAAGGGGCCGGCCTCATGGTTAGCCTGTTATCTCAAGGCTAATCTTCCTCAAAAGCAAAAATGTATAAGATCCTTATGAAGAAAACTTTAAAATATTGCTGAAGGACACCAAAGGAGACCTGAACAAATGAAAAACATCCTGTGGTCTTGGATCAGAAGAGCCATCATCGTAAAGAGGTCAGTTCTCTAAGTTAAAAAGCTATACAGGAGCACTAACTAGCTAACTCTTATTTAGAATTAGAAATGCTGATGCTGTGATTCACATGGAAAAATAAACAAATTGGAACAGTGTGGAAAACTGAAAAAGTAGATCAGTGCGTGGAACTAGCCCTAGCAGATCTTAAAACACACACACGCTCAAAAATGAAAACAATGGAGTATTGCTGAATGAATAGACACAAAGCAATGAAACAATAAAAACATTAAAATACATGAGAAAATATTTATATATGTTAAAAGGACTGTCTCAAACCAGTGGGGGAAAGAAAGATTATTTAATAAGCTGTATTGAGACAATCAGGGAGCCATCTGGAAAAACAAACTTAAATCCCTACCACAAAGCATGCATCAGAAAAGCTCCAAATGGTTTTAAGATTGAAGATAAATGTACCACATAAAACCATAAAAGGACTAGAAGGAAACAGGAGAATTCCTTCATAACTGTGGAGTGAAGAAGGTCTTTCCAACTTTGACCAGAAAGTTCTGCATAGCAAAAAACAGACAGAGAAGGAAAGAAGCCACCGTAAATAAATCACAGTCAAAAGACAAATGGGCAACTAAGAAAAAACACGGAATGACAACAAAACCCTATGAAACACAAACAAAATATCAAACACTGACGGATGCAGTGCATTTATTAGGAAACAAGAAAGACTGAGCATATTATTTAGTGTTCAACTTCAGTCTGGAGACTGAACCCAACAAATGCAGAAGGGATGAAAGGATAAAGATAAAAGCACGAACTGATGAAACAG
This sequence comes from Equus quagga, assembly GCF_021613505.1. Lineage (NCBI taxonomy): Eukaryota > Metazoa > Chordata > Mammalia > Perissodactyla > Equidae > Equus > Equus quagga. Next base: position 104,119,525 of record NC_060271.1, read on the forward strand.
AAAAACAAGGGAGGATCAATAAAACCAAAAGCACCTTTTTTTAAAAGAATAGGTAGATATCTAGCAAACCGATTGAGAAAAAAGAGGAGGCGGAGATAAAGAATCTTTGGAAAATAGAGTGCACATAACTGTATATGTAGTGGAGATTTTTAAAAATCACGACGAGATGTATTAGATATAGTTGATTGGCAGCTGGCAGTTATTTCCACCTCCTTCGCGTCTGTCTTCCTGACTTCAGAGGCTGAAAGCTGAAAACTGCATTTCAACTAGGTTTCTAAATGAAAATTAGGTTTTGCCAGGAGCTGCACTTCTGTGAGGTTTGGTTGGCAGAAGGGAAGCAGTGGCCATAATTCTGTAGCTTTTGACTCGTTTCTGCTGCCAAACAAGGTTCTGGAGACTTAGAGTCCAGGATCCAGCTTTGAAGGTGTCAGAGTGAGTTGTAGCAGTGGCAGAAGATGGAGTCAGGTGTCTCGAGCTTGTCACAGCTTGAGAGTGGGAGGCAGTTTTAGTGGTTGCTTCCTGACCCTGGATTGCAGCCGTGGTGACGTGTTCTTGAATTCAGTTGTCCTGACGGCAGCATCTGACTCCCCACCTTCCTGATGGTGGCGCTGTTTACGGTTCCTCTGGAGGGTCAGTTTTAGACTGTTCTGAGAGTCATTTCTGGGTATCCCACCCAGAGGTCACTCCTCCTGCCCTTTTAACAATTTTGGAAGCACCCAGTTGCCTGTATTAAATCAGGGGTTCCTATTCTTTGCACTCACACATGACTGATGAGAAAAGAACTATCAATGATTCTGTGCCAAGAAATTTGAAAACTTGGGTGAATGGATAATTTCCTAGAAAATATAAATTACTAAAATAGACCCTAGAAACCATGAATACCTGAATAGACAATAATAATAAACTTATAGGTAGTCAACACTGCCAGCTCCCCTCCCAGCTCATACAAAGGCTACTAGGCCTAAGCAGTTTTATGGGCCAGTTTTCCAAGAAAAAGATAACCCTCGTGCCATGCAAATTGTTACAGAGAGAAGAAAAATAGGGAAAGTTCTTTCAACTCATTTTGTGAAGACAGTATAACCTTAGTAGCAATGTGGATAAGGAGAGAACAAGAAAAGAAAATTAAAGTCCATTCTCAAGAACATAAATGCAAAAATTCTAATTAAATTATTAGCACATTAAGTCCAGTATTAAAAACATCATCAAGACCATGCGGGGTTTATTTCAGGATAATATTGGAAAATATATTAAATTAATTCAATACATTACATTAACAGATTTTTATGCCAATTTTAAGTACAATTTTAAGACATTGCATTTTCCACTTAAAATACAGTGCTTATTTACAAAGTGCAATGTTATTTCTTTTCCCTGTGCACATAGTCCGTACTGAAGTATCAAGAATGCCCTGTTATTTACTGTAGCAGCTCAACTTTAAAAATGCCATGGAATTTGCTACAAATTTGGGTCCTTCGATGTTTTGTGTAGAATAGTGCTAAATCTATGCTTGGGTTGGCTTAATCATGCTCTTCAGTGGTGGACCCAGAGGAGGCCTGCCAGGTGGCGGAGCGCCACCACCAGGGAAGCCCCCAGGCTTTCCTCCTGGCAGGCTTCCTGCACTTTGGTACAGCTTGGTAATGGTAGGGTTGCAGACTTTCTCCAGCTCTTTCTGCTGATGTTCAAATTCTTCCTTCTCTGTAGTCTGGTTTCTAAACAGTCAGTTGATTCTTGTCAAGAATCTTCTGTTTGCACTCACCGTTGATCTTGCCTTGAAGTTTACCTTCAGCACTTGCTTTCATGTTGAATCCATAGGATTCAAGGGAATTCTTGGAATGTCCCGCTGCTTCTCATCTTCAGCTTTCTACTTTTCAGCTTCCTGGACCATACTCTTGATGTCTTCCTTTTGAAACACCATATGATTTAAATAGATTCAGAAAAGGCATTTAGCAAGATTCAGCACCCATTCATGATAACATTTCTTGGCAACTAGGCATCAAAGGGGCCTTCTTAACTTGATGAAGGATATCTACCGAAAGCCCACAGCAGATGCCATTCTCAGTGGTTAAACTTTGGAAGCAGTTCCGCTAAACTCAGGACCACTCTAATAGTGGTTCTAGTGACACAATAGTACCAGAAAACCCAAGAAACCAGAAAACTAGTAGAATTAATAAGGATGTTTGCAAGGTAGCTGCTTTCAGGCTCAACATAAAGAAATCAATAACATTTCTTTGCATGAGAAATAGCCAAAGAGAACATGTGTAAAAAAAATGAGAGAGAGACACACACACCATTCAGATTAGCAAGATGGGTAAGATACTTAGACATGAAATGCAAACTTCTATTAAAAATTTATGTAAATACCTTTAAAAGACACATAAGAAGAAATGAATAAATCATGTTTATGAAAGGAAAGACTCAGTAATCTCAAAATAGCAATTGTGCCCAAATTGATCTATAAATTCAACGTGATCCTAACAAAAATTCCCAATAGATTTTTTTTTGTATGGGCCTTTGAGGCACATTGCTTAAATTCATATAGAAGATGAATGGCTGTAACAATCCAAACCCAATTCTGAAAAAGAAGAATAAGTATCAGAAATCAAGACAGTGTCTGACTAGTGTAATTAAAATGTTGGATGTCAAAGCAGGAATAAACAAATAGATCAGTGGAACAGAACAGAAAGCCCATAACAGAGCTCAGGTACTATGAGGTCTTGGGATGCGATAGGCGTGGTCTCATTAATCAGCGGTAAAGTGTGGATATTTAATAAATGGTAGTAGGGAAACTGGTTCTCTGTAAAAAGATAAACACAAATCCCTATCTGATACCATACTCAAAATATAAATTCCAGACGAATTAAAAATCTGAGCATGAAAACAAAACTTTAAAACTACTAAAAGGAAAGCATTTTTTTAAAAAATATGAAAAAGGAGAAAAACAGGAGAAAAAGAATAAATTTAACATCAAAATATAAAATATTTTTATAACAAAAGTCACTATCCATAAATTAAAAGACAACAGTTTAAGAGAAGTCGAATATTTACAGTAGATGTGTCTTAGTATATTAGATAAGCAATAATTGTGAAATAATCAAAGATAAACTTTTTGTTTTTTTGCTTCTATCCTCCTTTAAAAATCTCAATGGGTTGATCTTTTCCTGCTCCTAGATAAAAACTCTGGCAGGTCCCAGACTTTTCCGTTCATTCTTAGATAATAAAACATCTTAGGGTCAGTTTAAGCCACAGGCATAGTCTCAGTTTATAAATGTTATCCATCCAAGATCTTAGTTAAAACTCTGAACTTGATTAAATGTCAAAATTTCTTTCTTCCTCCAACTTAGACCTGCTTTGGGTGGGCAGCCTGTAGTGAGAAAGGAGCGGGGAGGTTGGCATTTTACTCTGGGTCGTTGTCTTGGGCCCTCTCAGCACCTCCAGCCCTGAGCTTGCTGCCCAGTTTTTGACTTTCCATGGCCCAGGGTAGGAAGGGAGAGATGGTAAGCAGGTCCATCTCATCATAACCTGGCTTTGAAGTCTGGGCTTGGCAGACTTTATGTTTTTTCTCTTGTGGGTACTTTCATGGCCTCTTAGGAGATTCTCTTACTAGGCATCTCTTTCCTGCAGGTCCCTCGACCTTGCCAGGTGTGTTCTGTTGAGAGTTGTGGTATGTGTCTCCTTCTACTTTCTTGGAACTGGGCTTCATCTCTGGTCTCTTGCTGCTGGGTTCCCTTTGCTCCCTCAAGTAGCCCCAGTTGACTGGACCACAACCACCCACACCTGCCCTCTCCACAGTGCCCTTATGTTGTCCATGGAAACACTCGTGCATCCTTTGTCCTGATGAGCTCGGAGAGCAGGAGGAAACAGACACAGCAGCAGTCTCCTGCCTCTGCCATCTAAGCAATTCATTCTCATCCCTGCTCTCTGGGTTTCCTGGCAGGAGTCAAATGTGCCACCAAGACCCCCAATTACAAGGACACACAGATCAAGCTCCTTGAGTTGTGTCACAGAAGCCCATTCTTTAGGACTGAGGAAAGGAGGAAGCAACCCTGTACCCCCAAGCTGAGATGGGTTAGGGACTACTCGTAGTACAGTAACGAGTCTCTCCAAAGAAACCGCTTCAGAAGTTTCTCTTCTTTCTCCACCCTCTGACCCTTTGATTATCCTTGACCTGACTAAGGGGTCTAAGGATTATTGAACAAGTTCTCTGAAATTTCACTTGTAAATTCTGCATATGGAGAGGTGGCCTCACAGCCACGTTGATAATTGGTTTGGAACGTATCAGTAGGTCTGACTGAAGGTTAGAACTGAAGCAGGAGGAGCCCTATTTTAACATCCTGTTACACAGAAGACTGGTATCCAAAATAGAGAACTTGTGCAAATCAAAAGGAAAAAGACAATCCAGTATTTTAAAAATGGGCAAAGGATATGAAGGGGCAATTCACAAAGATGAACCTTATCCGGCAATGAACATAGAAAAGATGCTGAGCATGCCACGTTTCCTGCCCAGACAGAACTCCCAGAGGCTGGGGCAGCCTCTGTCTCTCCTCTTTGGGTAAGTATTCTTCACACTGCCCTGGGTCAAACTTCTTTCCCGTTTCTCTCGGGCGCTCTGGGATCCTAGTGCAAGCAAGACTCCTGGGGATCTGTCCTGTTGGCTCTGAGTCCCCAGAATTAGCCCGCTCTCTTGCCCCCAGGACATGTGGGAACCTTTTCCCCTCCATCGCCCATCCTTGCTGCACACCTGAAGCCCGTTGGCCTCTTGTGGATCCCCTCACTTGCAGAGCAGGAGGGGTAAACCTACCATTGCAAACTGTATTTGCTCCAAGGCCTTTTTAGAATTAATAACCAGATTACATGTGTCAAAAATACCCAGTGCTTTAAATTGTGATGGGATTTCCTTTGGAAGCAGCTGCTACATCTCTCAGACTCTTTTTCTGTGTTCTTTTTCCCTAAAGGATTGACTTCTGTTGGAAGATTGTTTATTTAATTTGGAAGTTTATAATAATTATCAAAGCCATTCTGAGTCTTCCATGATGTTGTGTGTCTCAAAAACTCATTATAGAACTTAAATTTGTCATGGGTGGTGGAACCAAATCCCAGTTCTTGGGGTTTTTCATGGGAGGCTGTGAACTCACCTCTGGCCAGAGGAGGAGATGGATGCCCAGAAGTCAGGACTGAGCAAAACGAAGGCCACCGGAATGATGGAGGAAGCCACAGAAAAGAGCACTGATCTCGGAGCCCAACACCAAAGTGCTGTTATCTTGCCTTGATTTTAAAGGCAATGTCTGCCTGTTGGAGTTGTCGTGAGAATTAAATGACAGGGTAGGCATGGGAGTGAACTGTAGACTCTAAAAGGGCCGTACACGTGCAAGGTTTTCTTATACAGAGCATAGTCAGCCATGTCTTAAAAATAGATTCTCCTTTTTTCCATTATTAAATGAAGTCAGATTCATGAAAGAGAGTTTTGAAAATACAAGCGAGTAGGAAGAGGAAAACACTCAGTCCCACCAGTCAGAGCAACCACACAACATTGTAATCTGTGTCCTTTGGTCATTATGCTATGCGAAGGCTTGGCCTTATTTGGTCATACTCTTGTAAACATATGGAACATAGATGTGTCACGTTTGTACCTAATATCACAATACTTTCTCACATCATTTCATTCTTTGTAAACCTATTTTTTTCTTTTCAATTTAATTTTTCAGTTATGTAAACCACGATTCCAGAGTTGAACCCATATAATAGGTGTATGTACAAGGAAGCACCCATTCCTTTCCTTTTCCACCCTGTTCCTACCTTCCCCCATAAGTAACCATTTTTTTTTTTGTCTTTTCAGTGCTCATATATGCATGTTAGTATTTTCCCCTCCTTCCCACATGAAAAGTAACATACTATATATAACATACCTTGCTTTTTTTCATTGAACAGTATATCCTGGAGCCATCCCATATCAGTAATTAGAGTTTTTCCTCATTGTTTTTTATGGCTGGCCAGTGCTCCATGGTGTGGCTGTACTTTAGTTTATTCAACCGGCTCCCTAAACAATGGACATTTAGTTTCTTTTAAATTTTGCACTGTCACAAATAATGCCCCAGAAATGACCTTGCGTGAATGTAATTTTGAATGGTCACAGATTGTGCCTAACCTTACCTGTCCATCAGTTTTCAAAATAGTTGCCTGAAATCCTGTCCTCTGTCCTCCTGCGCTGAGTTCTCTCCGCCATGTTCTGAATCATCCCTCAGACCCCAGTCTCAGTCCCTGGCCCGAGCTTGAGGTTTGGGTGTGGGCTCTCCAGGATGGTAATCTTGAGTTCCCAGGGGTCTCAGTTTGGGGCTTCCCCAGCTCTTACCGCCTGGAGGAACCCACTGCCCCACCGCCCCCACCCTTGCCTGGCTTCCTTCTGGAAGACTTTGAAGAGGTTACACCACAGTTTATTTTGCCATTCTTTGATTGTTTTTTGCTTGGTGGGTTGGTTTTACTTTTTATTATAAAAATTTCAAACCCAGAGGAAAAGAGAAAGAATAAGACAATGAAAACCCAATACCTTCCTTCACCTAGATTAAAAAATTGTTAACATTTTGCCCTATTTGATTCTCTGTATATTTTTCCTGCGCTATTTTAAAGTAAATTATAGATATCACAATGCTCCACATTTAAATACTCCTGCATATAATCTAAAAAATAAGGACATTCTCCAACGTAAACACCATTACCACACCTATCAATAATAAACAGTAATAAAAAGGAGTAAACTAATTCCCTGGTTTCTAATACCCAGTCTATATTCAAATTTCGCTGGTTGTTCTAAAAATATCTTTTATAACTTATGTTTTAAACCAGGATCCAAGCAATTATCCTGGGTTGCTTTTGGTTGTTATATCTCTTTTTATTTAGAACAAGTCCCCCTCACACTGTTTTTCATCAAATTGACTTGTTGAAGAGACTTGGCCAGTTGTCTTGCGATGTGTCCCACATCCTGGATTTGTCTGATTGTTTTCTCAAGGTGTCATTCACTTTGTTCCTTTATCCCCTGAATTGCCCCCTCCCCCCGCCCTTTTAAAAAAAATATTTTGTTCACCCAGCGTGGTCTCCTGGTTCGCTTTGATTTCTTCCCATGAGAAGTTTTCCTCTAATGATCCCAGGCTGATTGGAACCCCTGCTGATTGCCGATTATTTACCTTACTATAGGTCCTGTTCTTATTGGCTGGGTCCTATCCTTAGATGCCCCCTCATGTCACTAAGTCTCCTTCCCCAAGAAGATGCTTCCAATTTCCTGCCTGGAGGGTGAACACCTGGGAGCCAGTGGGGGAAGGAGTTTGGGGCTTTCGACATTCAACACATAAACATCCTTCAAGCCCTCTGTGTTCTGACTGAAAACACATTGTTGTTTCTCAGACCGGAAGCCCTCTGTTCTTTCCTGAAAATAAACCTCTAGTCTCTGCTGGAGCAAGGGAGAGACTGCCGCCTGGGAGAAGGGATCTGAAGGTTGAACTGCTTCTACACACCCTTTTCATCAATCCTCCTGCTTTAGGCTCCACCTTCACCGTTATTACCAATGGTACCTGTTCCTGCCAATCCCCGAGCTTTTGGGGTGCCCTGTAAAAGGGATTCCTGTTTGTTTTTTCTACCTGCCAGCTTATAATTCGGCTTTCTTGGAACTGCCTGAATCACTCACCACTTCTCCATCTGCTTTCCGGTTTCCAAAATATTATTGCTGTTGTCTCCTCTCCTGTTCTCTTTGTCCTCTTGGTTTGTATCCTTTACAGATTCCTTTGCTGATGCTAGAGGAGCGTGAGTAGGGAGTGGGAGTAATACATGTATTTATCCACCAGCTTTCCTTTCTTTGACTTAGAAAAATGCTTTGATTGGTCTGATGAGCATTTTGGCTGAGAAAGACTTGCCCCCAGCCGTACGGGGCCCCTGGGCCCTCAGATATAGGTGAGGGCAATGCCAAGGGGCAGCCGAATTGCCCAGCATTGCACTGAGGAGAATTTTGAATTTCTGGAGAGAAGGGAGTGGTCTGAGACTGGGGGGAAGGGGGAAGATGTGAGACAGGTGCAGGTGACAAAGGTCTAGAGAGAGGCGCTAAAGTGACACAGGTGAGTCAGTGCAGGAGGAGAGAAGGTAGCTGATGGACACTTCCCTGTGGGGGGCCAGCTGGGGGCCTTTGGAAAGACACGCCTGATCTCCAACTTTAGGTTGTTGTGCTGTCGTGTTGTGGCAGAGACTGTTCTCTCTTCCTTCTTTTACTCTTCCCTTTCTTTTTCATAGTTTTTAGCTGGGCACATTACCACCTGGAATAAAGAACACACTTCCCAGCTTCCCTTGCAGTAAATCATGGTCATATGACCCAGTTCTGGCTAATAACATATAATCAGAAGTGTGACCAAGTTCAGACCAATAAATGTAAGCTGAATGAAGTGTTAGGTTGGAAGGAATCCCACTCAGCTAGGATAACCTCTTTTTGCCCGTATGCCTTTCTTTCTTCTTCCAGACTGCAATTTGGAAGCAATGACTGGAGCTCCAGCAGTTATCTTGTGTTATGAGGTAACTTGGGGAGGGAACAGAAGGATAGGAGTCTGGGTCTCATAATACCATGAAGCTGCCATACCAGCTTTGGTCCGCTTACCTCTGGACTTTTGGGGTCTTTTGATGTAAAAGAGAAATAAAATTCTTTGGGGTTTTTCCCCCTTGTTTTACCATAGCAATCCCCTATCACATGCCAAGTAGTGTTCTAAGTGCTTGGCTTATATACTAATTTAATCTTTGCACCGCCAACCCTATGAAGTAGGCGCTGTTATTATCTCTGTTTTACAGAGGAGCAATGAGGCACAGAGAGTCTAAATAACTTGCCTGAAGTCACATAGCTAGTAAGGGCTAGTAAACAAGGCAGTCTGGGCTTGTAAGCACTGTGCTACACTGAATAAACTTGGCCAAGCCCAATCCTCACTGTCCTTGTGCAAGACAACCCCGGGATCTGCCACCCACCACAGTCATGTATGGTCGGTGATTTTTCAGTATTCCTGGTGAGTGATTTACAAGACACGAGGCAGTAAGCACACTCCCACCCACCCGCCGGTTCCCCGAGTCACCCGTCTCCTGACGCTGATGTGAAGGAAGGAGACCCCGGACTTTCAGGTTGTAACCAGCAGTGGTGACAGCAAAGGAGCAGCAGAGCCTGCAGGAAGAAACCAGGGGACCTGGAAGGGCAGGGAGATGTGGGCTGCAGCAGGGGCCAAGAGCCGATTTCCCCAAACACATTAGAGGAAGGTGCAGAGAGAGACGCTGGCATTCACGCCCGTAAAGCATTTCCAACATTTCGCCTCGTTTCCTCAGGACTGATTCCCAGGCGTGGGCTTTGGTACATCTTGACTTCATTTGAGCTGAATTGATGAAAGAATGCTTTAGCCAATTTCAGATGCTCTACTCATTATGAATAAAGCGATTCCCACAGATTCTGCTATATCCCTGGTGGGTTATATTAGGGGCCTAATTTTACGATACTAATAAGAGCGCTTGGTGCGATAAAACCGTCTTTATTGGTTGAATTAATCAAAGACAAGTGATAGAAAGTGTGAAAAACAGAGACGAGTGTGTGGTAGACATTCACCCCTTTGATGAATGGGGAGGCCCAGAGGTGCAGCTTTCTCAGGAAGCCGCAGTGAGAAATTTGGGCTGTTTCTGTTACTCCCTTATGTCTCTGAAACTTCCAGGACTCAGGGGCATAAGTTCCAGTCCTGGGTCCCCAAGCTGATTGTAAATAGGCCAACCTCAAGGACACCTTTGCAAGCTAGAATGTGCTTGAGGCAGAGTTTGAGTTCATGCTAATTAGCTGTGAGTTATAGGGCTGAGCAGGTGAGTCACTTTGCCCTGGGTCCTTAGGCAGCTCTCTGGGGCGTGTCTCCTGGTCACAGAAGGAGAATAGGCTTCTTGGGGGGCTCCACGAGAGGGTACAGGATCAATAACACTGTCTTAGAGATGCTCTTCTGCTTTGATTTTCCTTCTTATTCTTAATAAAGACACAAAATATAATGAGGCAAATAGGCCCTGCATTTGGAAGGCAAATCTGGCCTGTAGAGCCACATCCTGGCAAAGCTGCCGTGGGAGGAAACAGCTCTCACTGGAGTCCTTCTAGAACATTCCCCAGGAGAACCATGAGGTTGGCCCATAGAGCTTCCCTTCTGAATGAGGGGACCTGGGGGAAATCCAAAGCCAAAGCTGGACTGCCCAGAGAAACAAATAGATATCCTCAAGGAGCCTTGCTGAAATGAGTCCAAATTGGACTCTCAGAGAAAATGTGAGAAAATGAAAATATAGGCGAATCGATCATGGTTTCAGACAGGTTGGGGACTTTGAAGATAACTCAGCCTATGAATGCTGGTTCAAGAATTGCTCTAATAGCTCACTAAATATTTGTTCAGTTTTTGAGTCGCTGAAGAGGAACGGGCTTTCCTAAGGACAGAACAAAGACGTTCAAATAGACAGTTCTGAGAGCTGCTCCACTAGATCAAAACGGCCTTATTCAGAGGAGTATGATAAACAACCCAGCAGCATTTTCTTCTCAGCTTTTATTTTCTCCTTCCTGATCATTGGTGTATTTCATGACTTCTTTCATTCACTTTTCCCCATGGGGAGAGGGTCATGGAGCAATCAGGGATCCATCCAGGAAAGGATATTAAAGATGCCATCCTTGTTCTGCATTAAAGAGAGAACATCATAGAGCCACAGAAAATGAAGCAAATCGTTCACCTAGGACGGCTCAGAAGAGATCATTCCCCAGGCTCTGTACCCACCATTCATAAATGAATCCAGAGCTTTTCTACAGGAGTTTAAAAGATTTTATTCCTAATCCATTTTTTTCCCCTAGAGTTTTGGAAATATGGCTCTGTAATTTAATGATTACAGGAGATGAGCAAAAGAATGAACTAAATAAGATAGCATCAGCCTGCTTTGTAATGAAAGGCCAATATTTCCAAATATAGAGCAAAATCCAATTGTGGTGCTGTTGTTTATGTTTCCTGCATAACATTGATATGAGACCCACCCCCCCCCCCCCCCCCCCCCAGCCCAGGGAACACATGCATGTCCTTTCCCACATAAAGAGCCCTCCCCTTGGCTCTTCACAAAGTTTGGAGAGGTAAACCTCAACAGTCATTTTCTCCAAATCATCCTCATTGCCCTGTACAACAGTAACTTTGCTGATGGAACAAGCATAGGCTGGATCAAGTCATACCCGGAAGCAATGAACAATAACCAACAGTTAATGTTAGACGTGGCAAGCCCCCAAACACCAGGGGACTTTCTTGTGGTCAATTAAAAGTAAAATTTTAAAAGTGATGACACACAAAACACAATGAGGTGTCCTGGATTGAATCCCAGAATAGTAAGAGGACCTTAGTAGAAAAACTGGTGAGATATGAATAAAGCCTGCAGTTTAGTTAATGGTAATGTACCAATGTTAATTTCTTTTCTTTTCTTTTTTAAAGATTGGCACCTGAGCTAACAACTGTTGCCAATCTTCTCTTTTTTTTTTCCTGCTTTTTCTCCCCGAATCCCCCTAGTATATAGTTGTCTGTTTTTATTTGTGGGTCCTTCTAGTTGTGGCATGTGGGATGCCGCCTCAGTGTGGCTTGATGAACAGTGCCATGTCAGCGCCCAGGATCTGAACCAGCGAAACCCAGAGCCGCTGAAGTGGAGCGCGTGCACTTAACCACTCGGCCATGGGGCCAGCCCCCCAACGTTAATTTCTTAGTTTTGACAAAGGTACTATGATTGGGCAATATGTTAACATTAGGAGACATGTTGGATGAAGGGCATATACACCTTGTCTGTACTCTGTACTATTATTGCAACTTTTCCACAGATACAAATTTATTCCAAAATAAAAGTTTTATTAAAAAAAAAGTGAGGCCATATTTTCATTTGCTACTAGTGGGAGTATAAATGGATATAAATGCTCTGCTACTACTCATCAAAGGCTTTAGAAGTATGCATACCCACTGACCTATAATTTCACTCCCAGGAATCTGTCCTGGGGAAATAGTCAAGGATGCTCACCCCAGCCATCTCTGTAATGGGGAAGTCGACAACAAACTACAAGGCCAAAATTGGGGACCATAGGAATAATGATGTAGCCACACAGAGGAATTTATGAAGTTGCTAAAATCAATGCCAGAGAAGTAAATTCGATGACGTGGAAAGACTGTCACCATATATTGCTGAGTGAAAATAACAGGCTACAAAGTAATCTTTACGGTATGGTCTCATTTTTTTTTAATCTATGTGCTTAGAAGAATGGGAGAAGATATACCAAAATATAGAGTGAGGCTGTGGGTGCTATGGACTGAACTGTGTCTCCCTCAAATTCATACATTGAAGCCCTAACTCCTGATGGGACTGTATTTGGAGAGAGGGCTTTTAGGAGGTAATTAGGTTAAATGAGGTCGTAAGGGTAAGGTCCTAATTCTATAGGAGTAGTGGCCTTGTAAGAAGAGGAAGACAGAATGAGATCTCTCTCTCCATGCACATGCATTGAGAAAAGGCCACGTGAGCACAAAGCTGGAAGGCGGCCGTCTGCTCGCCGAGAAGAGGACTCTCACCAGAACCCAACCACGCTGGTGCCCTGATGTCAGACTTCCAGCCTCCAGAACTGTGAGAAAATGATTTCTGTTGTTTGAGCCCCCCAGTCTATGGCATTTTGTTCTGGCAGCCCGAGCTAAGACAGTAGGTATTCTAAATTTTCTTGGTTTTGCTCACTTGCTTTTCTGTAGTGAATCTGAAGAACAGTCAATGTGAAAATTTTCTTCTTAGGGTTTCACTTTACTATTGACAGAGAGAAACAAAATTCCCTAGGTCTCCTTCTGGAATAGTCCTTGTGAGGGGATAGTAAAATCACCCAGAGATCATTTCCTTCACGGAATCAACCTGCTATCAGGCTCCTTGTGCCCCAGGTCCTCAGGGAGAAGACAATCCCTTTCTCCCTGTCATGGTCAGGAATTTATAGTTCACTTTTTATGGTGACTTGCAGTTTAAAATGCACATCTGTGTATATTATCTTAGTTGACTGCCATAAGCCGTAAGCAAGGCAGATAACGATGCTCCTTGTGAGTGAGGTTTGAGGAGGTTAACGGGACTTGCCCAAGGTCACATGCCTAGTGTAGGTGGAGCCAGGACTGGGAAACCAGCCTCTTGACCTCAAGATCAGTGCCCGTCTCTGCTATCAGCTACTGCCTGTCTAGCTCTTTCTTTGCAGCAGTCCTGGGCCATCTCATGAGTAGGATTCAGATAGCTGGCTTAGTCCTCCAGAGTCCCACCCCAGGCGAATTCTGGTCCTCATAAATTTCACATTGGAAATAGAAAGATGTTACATTCTCCTACTTCCATGCCAACCACGAGCTATTTCTGGGTCGTTTGTTTTCCGGAACCTCAAAGGCTGTGCAGGCTTTGATAGAGTCTCGAGCTGCCAGCCTTGACTTATTCTGTGCATTCACCTGGCTGCATGATGAAGCCTGAACGCTGGGCCCCAGGAGGAAGGTGGCACTTTCTGACAATGGTTTTGCTGGAGCTGGAAAAGCCAGGATCTGTCAGTGTTGAGACCTACCTTCAGATTTATCTATTTATGTATTTGTTCTGCATTGGCAAGTGTGAGCATGGATAAACATCTTTAAATCCTCTTAGGGATTTTGCAGCTTTTGCGTTGGTGAATGAGAGCAGTTGGAGATGTTGGTACTATTTGCTAGATTTCTTAATGTTCAGAGAGTTAAGTAAAAAATGTGACTAAATGGAAGCACCAGGAAGAGTTTGTATCAGCATGGGGATTGCTTCTACTCTCTTTGACGACGGACCTTAAAAAGCCAGTTGACTTATAAAGCAGGAAAATAAAAAGAGCATTGTACTATCTGAGCATTCAGCAGACATGTTGGCACTTGAAATGTGCAAGGCATTGTGCTAGGCTTATAGATGACGCAGAGCTGAACACAAAACTAACACCTGCTCTCAAGGTACATCCAGCCCACTCAGAGAGATACACATGTTCACACATTATTGTTACCCAAGACAGTCAGGATTTCAATCCCAGAAGGTAGTTGGAAATGTGAGGGGAATTATTTTATTGTAATTTTTTTAAAGAGATTTTTAAAAATTGAGGTATAATTGACATAAAACATTGTATTAGTTTCAGGTGTTCAACATAATGATTTGATATTTGTACATATTGTGAAATGATCACCACCCTGAGTCTAATTAACATCCAGCACCATACATAGTTAGAGAATTTGTATGTGTGTGTGTGATGAGAACTTTTAAGATTTACTCTCTTAGCAACTTTCAAATACGCAATAAGTATTATTAGCTATAGTTGCCGTGCTATACATTACATCCCCATGACTTATTTACTTTATTTACTGGAAGTTTGTACCTTTTGACCCCCTTTACTCATTTTGCCAATCCCCTACTCCCTACTTCTGGCAATCACCAATCTGTTCTCTCTATCTATGAGTTTGGGTTTTTTGTGGGTTTTTTGGATTCTACATACAAGTGAGATCACATGGTATTTCTCTCTCTATCTGACTTATTCCACTTAGCGTAATGCCATCAAGGTCTATCCATGTTGTTGTAAATGGCAAGATTTCATTCTTTTTATGCCTGAATAATATTCCACTATATATGCACACCACATTTTCTTCATCCATTCATCCGTCAATGAACACTTATTTTTCCCCCCCACATCTTGACTATTGTAAATAATGCTGCAATGGACATGGAGGTGTGTGTATCTTTTCAAGTTAGTGTTTTCATTTTCTTTGGATAAATACCCAGAAGTAGGATTGCTGGATCATGTGGTAGTTTTACTTTTATTTTTATTTTTATTTTTTTATGAGGAAGATTAGCTCTGAGCTAACATCTGTTGCTAATCTTCCTCTTTTTTTGCTTGAGGAAGATTGGCCTTGAGCTAACATCTGTGCCAGTCTTCCTCTGTTTTGTATGTGGGTTGCTGCTACAGCATGACTTGACGAGTGGTGTAGGTCTGCACCTGGGATCCAAACCCACAAACCCAAGATGCCAAAGCAGAGTGCACTGGACCTAACCACTATGCAGTGGGGCTAGCCCCATATTTTTAATTTTTTGAGGAACCTCCGTACTGTTTTCCATAGTGGCTGCACTAATTTACATTCTCACCAATAGAGCACAAGTGTTCCCTTTTCTCTACATCCTTGCCAACACTCGTTATTTCTTTTTGACAATAGCCATTCTAACAGGTCTGAAGTGATATCTCTTTGCAGTTTTGACTTGTATTTCCCTGATGATTAATGACGTTGAGTGCCTTTTCATGTGCCTGTTGGCTATCTGTATGTCTTCTTTGGAAAAATGTCTATTCAGATCCTCTGCCCATTTTTAAATTAGATTGGTTAGTTTTTTGCTATCGAGTTGTGTGAGTTCTTTATATATTTTGGATATTAACCACTTATCAGATATATGATTTGCAAATATTTTCTCTCATCTGGTAGGTTGCCTTTTCATTTTGTTGATGGTTTCCTTTGTTGTACAGAAGCTTTTTAGTTTGGTGTAGTCCCAGTTTTCTGTTTTTCCTTTTGTTGCCTTTGCTTTTGGTGTCAAATCCAAAAATCATTGCCAAGACCAGTGTCGAGGAGCTTACTGCCTATGTTTTCTTCTAGGAGTTTTATGGTTTCAGATGAGGGGGATTATTTTAATTGTTATAATCACTAGGGGTCATGTCTGTCATTTGGGCAGGTCCAGTGATGCTGAACATCCTTCAATCTTGGGAAGATTCCATACAACAAAAAGTTGTCTGGCTCAAAATGCTGAGAGTGCCTTGAATGAGGATCTGGAGAAAGGATGAGCACAGTGCTGGGTGGAGAGGCCGAAGCTTCTGGAGAGAGGACACTGAGCTGATGCCTACAGGAGGTGGGGTTCTGACAGGCACAGAGGGGCAGAGGGATATTTTGTGTGGAGCGACAACATGAGCCAAGGCCAGAAATGAGAACACGCAGGGTATAGTCTCAGAATGACAGATAGCTCAAGGTTTGGGGAGTGGAAATAAGAGTGGGAATATATCATCGGTCTTGAAGTGCCATGCTTAGAAGTTTGGATTTTTTTCCTGGGGAGTGGATAGGCTCTAGAAGGCAGTTCACGAATGAGACAATGAACAAAAGCAAACTTGTGCCTAGGAAGGCTGCACCTGGGAGCAGTGCGTGGGATGTGGTGGAGAAGTGTGCTCCACCGCTTCTGAGGGCTGTGGCTTTAGGCAGCTTTATTTTGCTTCTCTTGGAGTTGTTTATCTCATTTGCAAAATATCTAGCACAGCAATTGTTATAAGGTTTAAATGAGACATAATGCATGTAAAGTGGCCAGCACACGTTACATAAGCCCAGTAAACAGTGGTTGTTATTGTTTGTGGCTTCAGGTTTATTGGTTCCTGCTGCTACCACTCCCAGCTGCTGGCCGATAAAGCTGACCATAGATGTGCAAACTGGTGTGTCTTGGCACACAGGCGTGTTAGTGGCCGTGAGAGGGACAGGTCTGGTCTTTCCCCCTTGACCTTCCTTCCCACTGAGGAACTAGAAAGGCAGAGTGAGAGCCCATATCCCATCCCTGTCCCCAAATGGACTGTCCCTAAATCATGATGGAGCACTTAGAGCGGGACAGACCTCAGAGGTCTACTTGCTCAGCGCTCTCGTCTCCAGAGAAGGAAATTCAGACTCAAGCGGGACTGGGAGGACGGGCCTGCGGTCCCACAGCAGAGCAGTGTGATCAGAGTTGGACTGACCCAGATGCCCAGACTCCCCACAGGTGAGGAGAGAGCTGGAGGCCGGGCAGGGACCCCTCCCTACTTTACTCCTCATGCTTAGAGAGTAGGCCCTCAGCAGGAGCAGGAGGGAGGAAGCAAGAATGATCTGATGGAGGCCTTCCCCTGCTATAAACTCCCCATGGCTGTCCCAGACAGCAGAATCAGGCTCAGCGTGGCCCCCTAGACCCTCGCTGAGCGGCCTGACCTGCAGACGCAGCCCAGCTCTCTCTGCTCCTCTCCACACTCCCTGCTGGCTTTCCTTAAAACCCTCCTGCATTTTGCTGACCCTGGGACTTTCCGCATCACCATCCTGTGTCACCTTCTTTCCCCTGCTGAAATCCTGTGCATCTTTCTCAGTCCAGCTCAGCTGCTTCAGCCTCCGTGAAGCTTTCCTCTGTCTCTGCCTTAGGAAGGGCTCCCTCTGCTGCCTCGCAGCACTTGGCTGTGGCCTGGCCTCTTCGGCCTTGTGTCACAGAGATTTGATGAGCACCTACCATTTGTCTATGGGGCTATATGTTCCTTGTGGGTAAGGACTGCATCTTTCGTCAGCCTCTCAAAGGCAGCTCCTGTCACATCTGTTTTGGCATCCTCAGGGCCAACCTCCATGCCTTTCACATCCTTGGTAAAGATAAATATTTCTTCACTGGGATTAAATTTCTCTCTCCTTCACTGTTTGACAGGCCAACAAATCTTTGTTGAATTGATTTGAGGAAGGAATGAGGAAAGACTAGCATTAGGGAGGCATTTGTTCCCCCAATTATTTACAAGAAATAGCAGAGGCCTGAAGTTATAAATGACACCTGGCAGTCCCGCTGATGGCCCATGTGTCCCAGCTTCCTGGAGCTGCAACGGCAGCCTTGCTAACTACTACTCTCCAGAAACTGGCAAGGCTGGCACCCTGCAGAGCTGGGGGGAGGCAGGTGGGCAGGAGAAGGGAAAGGAAGGCTTGGAGAAGCACCCAGCTGCTATATTTTCAGAAGGGATGCAAGCATTGCAACTTGAACATTACGACATACTCTTCCAACATTTCCTCTCATAAAGCCAGTAATAGAATCATTAATGATGGTTTTTAATTTCGACAGTCCATTTTACCTGAGCAATTCTGAGGTTTAATGACCAGTAAGCTGATGGCTTGGGAGGTTGCTCTAATAACTTTATTTTCACAAAATGAAGGAAAACGGTCCCCCCAAACTAGATGGTTTTTGGACAACTGCACAGTAGGGTCAGAGTCAAACCAGGATTGGATGTCCCACTCCAGCTCCCTGTAATAGCAAACCCACAAGACTGCTGTGGTCTGGAGGTCTGAAAGCTGTTGTCCATCTGTTTAAGAACTAAAATGCATTGCTATGTGCCTTGTGCCAAATTCTCAGGCCTTTGCTTTTCCCCAAGGCTGTCTCCGGAGAATCCCTGAGGAGGAATGTCTAGGAGGGCAGCTTATTGACCTGCAGTGGAACTCTGTGTGTGGTCCTTGCCCCAAGGTGTCAGGCCTGCAAACACTTTGGGTGGCGCTTCTGTTGGTGTGGAAGCACCAGCCCATTCACAGCCCTTTAGTGCTTTCCCCCCTACCCCGTACCACCAGTTTGGCCAGCCAGGATTCTGCATTTACGAAACCAAGGCTCAGGGGTTTCAGGCTCTGTTTATCTGACCAAGAGGTGACCAGAGACCAGAGAAGGGGCTTGAGCCTGACGTGGGGACTTGGGATGTGACTTCCAGTCTTCCTTCTCTAAGGACAGACACAGGGCAATGACAGACCCATTGAAGTCGACCTTTGAATGCCACCACTTGATTTCCAGGCCAAACTGGCCTCTTCCTCTTGCAAAGCTTGCTATGGACCGCAGCTGCATACCTCAAGGCTGTTGGAAAAAGTCATTTGTTCTGAAAAAAAAAAACTCCTTTTTTGAAAACCGAAGTGCATCCCACCACCCAGGGCGTGTGTCATGGAACAAATGTGGGTCTTTGTGTTTCGGGCCATTAACTTAATGGCTCTGGTTCTTGGAAGCTCTGCTGAGGACAAGAGTTACCCCGTTACATAAACATATTCATCTGCCTGAAAAACACGTGTTATCGTTTTCTGAGTATTGGTGGTTTGAAGTAACGTGTGTGCTTTTCTTGTTGTGAACATTATTTAGGCTCCTTTGGAAAAATGGTAACAGCCCCAAGAAGCTGAAAGAGCTACAGAATTTCCTTTCCTCCAATCAGATCCAGTATTATAATCATCTTGCACCAGTTGAGGACGGATACCCAACCATCACTGCTGAGAAGATAATTAGGAGATAATGTCAGTGGCAGCTAAACTTGTCAGAGCAGAGTGGTCTCCTGCCGCTCCCCGAGTGCTGAGCGTGGATGCCGGAAATGCGGGGGGGAGCGAAGTCCTTAGTGGAGATAAATGTGGAGGAAGAGCCAACTATTTCGTTGCCACTGAGGAGATGATCATCTTGCAGCAATATTCTGCCAGTGGCATATCCTACCAAATGCCCATCTCGGCCCCCCTTGAACTGCTTTACATAGCTATGAGCGGAGGGGGGCGTCGCTGATTATTACAACGCACAGCTAAGATAAAGAATTAATTGAATTTAATTCACTGAGGAGGCAACCAATTTTGTGCCGAAGCTTAACTTCTGGATGGTAAATATTTTGCACTAGATGCTCATCGCCTGAAAACTGAATGCCAACTGTTTTTGCAAGACAGACCGCGTTGTTGAAGGGCAGAACGCTGGGCAGTCAGGGAACAGCTGGCAGGGGACCCGAGGCCTGGGCTCTTGCCTGTGTTAGTGGGTTGGCCTGCTCACCCTGCTGCCAGGGCCTGCTGCATGAGGGACACATGCGTGACGGGGTCCAGGGTTTGCCAGGCAGATTTGTGATGAGACTCTAGATTCGAATTTAGATTTGCCGAAGTAAACAAAAATGCAACCCTCGTTTTTCACTGTATGTGACAGGCTAGTAGAGTGTTCTGGAATGTGTTTGTGTGTGTGTTGGGGGGGGCCCACGCGTTATGCTTATTTATGGAATCACTGTATTCCTTCAGATTTTAGGGAGTATGCAATACCACGTATCTAAACTTTGTCGCCAGTGGTCAGCAGTTGGCAGTTGGCTGTGCCTTCAGTGTGTTTCTTGGGTGGGGATTGTTTACTCCCTCTCCTCTTTTTTCTATTTCTTCCCCACTTTCATTTGTTCCATTTCAGAGCTGACCATATAGCATCCCAGGCATCACACATTTTATTCCTCCTGGGAAAAGTAATTCACATTTCATCTTTGACTGAGTACTTAACACAATACCTGGCTCGTAGTAGATATTCAACAAGAATTTGTGGGATAAATAAATGAAAAAAAAGTTTTTTGTATTCTTTCTCTTTCTCTTCAAGAAACTAGGCTGGAGAGGCGACTCCACTGCCTTTGGGCTGTGATCCTTGTGGTTTGATCCATGAAACCCTTACCCACCAAAACTGGGATGTCTCAGGGAGGGCTGTTGTTCTGTATTTGCAGCTGGGAGCAGCCACAGGGACTGCTGGCAGAGACTGGCTATTTAGTCACTGTAGACTCCAACTGTTGGCATTCCACTGCTATAGAGCCCGGCAGTTCACTTGAGTTCTTCATACTCCAAAGAGTCCTGTCACTTATGACAGCTAGCTGGATGGCCTTTTTCTTTTCTTTTTTTTTTTTTTTTTTGAGAAAGACTGGCCCTGAGCTAACATCCGTGCCCATCTTCCTCTACTTTATATGTGGGACGCCTCCCACAGCATGGCTTGCCAAGTGGTGCCATGTCCGCACCCGGGATCTGAACCGGCAAACCCCGGGCCGCCAAAGCAGAACGTGTGCACTTAACCCCTGTGCCACCGGGCTGGCCCCTGGATGGCCTTTTTCATCATGGCCCGAACTGAAGAACCAAGGAGTGAGGGCAGATACTCACAAAGATAAGTCCCAGTGTGGGATATTCATTGTCTGAAAACAGCCAGATAAAAACAAAATTAATTATAGCAAGAAAATAAAATTAAAAAAGAGTTCATCCTAACAGAATGAATTAGATGAGTTTATAATTACTGAGATTTATTTTCTTTTGAGAAGAGACAGTTATCAGAGATGGACTCTGATGAACTGTGACTGGAAACTGATAACAGTATAAAGATCGTAGTGAGTGACTGGGTGAGAGAAAGAGGAGAATTTTAGTTAACCAAAGTCAGAAATGCCAGTGGGATGTTTGTGTACATATATCAGACTAGGAGAATCAAGATGGCAACTGCCTTGGAGGCTGAAAACCAGTCATTCTCGCGGGGCCCAACCACAGAGTAGGACCTTTAGGGATGGAGAATGTATACTTCCTACAATTATCTATATTTTTACAAAATGGAAATATTCCTCTCTTTTGTAGAATTTCATAAAATATTAAAATAATGCAAAATTAAAGTTGAAGATGTATATCCATGTAATCCCATCTCATAGTAATAACCACGTTGAGCAGACAACGTTGGTGTCCCATCGTATCCCTTTGGGGCCCACCCCTCGGGTCACCTCTAACAGGTCTCATATGCACAACCCAAGCAAGGGACAATGAATGTCCCTGTAGATGTCTCTGTGGGGCAACTCTGAGGACCCCACAGGAGGTTGAGCCCCAGGTGTTCTCAGCGTCTATCAACACATCCTTAGGTGGCTTCACCCTGCCAGTCTCATTCTTCCACTCTCTCTCTGTGCTTCCTGGATCATCTCCTAAAATAAAGTGCTTAGACCCAAATCCTTGCCTCAGGGTGTGCTTGGGGAACCCTGCCACACTCGTAACCACCTCCTAGAACTACACTGTCTGCACCTAGGACCCAGGGAGGGGCCGTGCCGTGGTTTGGGGTGCTCCTGCCCTTCCTCCTCCTTCTTTTTTCTCCCAAACAAGCCTCTCTCTCTGTCTCTCTCTCTCTCTCTCTCTGTGCTCCTTCTGCTGCTCGGCTCTCTGGTCCAGAGCCCATCTCTCTTCTCACTGAGTCACGTTCCCACCCAACACACATTTTCTTGTTTATTTCCAACAAAGAAATACATTTTAGAGGCACACTCTAATTTATAATTTAGTATGTATTCAATCATCATTTGCTTACAAACTTGTGTCAATCATCGTTGTGTCAAGCATAGGGCAGACTGAAATGAATAGCTCTTGTCTCTATCCTTAAAGCCTGAAAGTAGGGAGACGGAGACAGACAGATGTGAAATAGTTACAATATAGTGTGCCAAGTGCTCTGATACAGATTGAGGAAGAAATTTGGTGTTGGAGTTTGGAACTCAAAATGCCTTTTGCAATAGAAACAATGTAATGTATGATGGTTGCCAGGCATGTGCAATAGGTTGAATAATGGACCTCCAAAGATGTCCACATCCTAATCCCCAGAACCCATGAATATGTTACTTCACATTAAAATAGACAGCAGATGTAATTAAATTACAGATCTTGAGATGGGGAGATTACCCTGGATTATCCAAGTGAGTCCATTGTAATCACAAGAGTCCTTAGAGAGGGAGGTAGAAATGTCAGAGTCAGAGAGAGAGAGAGATTTAAAAATGTTATGCTGCTGACTTTGAAGACAGAGGAAGGGGCCATGAGCCAAGGAATGAAGGAACCCTCAAGAATCTGGAAAAGGAACCAGCCCTGCCATCACCTTGACTTTAGTCCAGTGAAACTGATCTTGGACTTCTGACTTTCAGAAATATAAGAGAGTAAATTTGTATTATTTTAAGCCACTAAATTTGTGGTAATTTGCTACAGCACCAACAGGAAATTAAGATAGCAAGTTAATAAAAAAAATCGTGTTACCAGATAAAATACAGGACATTCAGTTAAATTTGAATTTCAGATAAACAACATATAATTTTTTTTAACAAAATTTTTTAGTATAAGTATGTCCCATGCAGGATTTGGGACATACTTATACTGAGGAATTATTTGTTGTTTATCTGAACTTCAAATATAACAATGCTTCATGTTACTATTTGCTAAACCTGGCAAGCCTACCAGTAGCAGAACTGGGACAAGTGGCCCCATCAAAGGTGGGCCTGCGTCCCCAGGCTTCCTGAGACCCTCCCTCAGGTCCACATCCCTGGACAACTGAACCCTTCTGATCCTCAAGTACCTCAAGTGACCTATCCTTTAAGCCCAGTCACAGGATGGCCCTGAAGATGTAGAAGGAGAGGCCAGATGACATGCAAGGCCCCCCAGAAGCACAGCTGTGCAAGTACAGGTCCTTCCCGGGTCGGCCCTGAGGAGCAGGCAACTGCCTGCTGAGGTTCTGCAGAGCCCTGTGATCAGATTGGCGTGCGACTTGCACAATCTGCTGGCCAAATGAATACATCGTTGAGAAGCCAGCAACACCCTTAGCAGAAATTGCCGTAATCATCTCAGTGGTTTAAGAAATGCAAATTAAAACAAGAAACAAAATATCATTTTTGCCTACCAAATTAGCTAAAATTTGAAAGGTAATAATGGCAGCTGACTTTCTGGGGTGCTTATGACATCCCAGGCACTTTGCGATGGATTCTCTGATGCAGCACCCACAGCAACCTTTGATGTCACTTCTGTCATCCTCATTCCTGACAGGGCATGGGACTTAGTGAGGCTAAGCAGGTGCCACAGGCACGAGGTGGGCCCAGAGCTGAGGCTCCATGCTGCAGTCTGCACTCTTCCCGCACAGTCCGGGCTGGGGGAGATGGAGGAATGGCTGCAGCCTTTCTGGAGGGTACTCGACAATACCTAACAAAATTTAAATGCACGTTGCCATCAACCCAGCAATCTCACTTGTAGTATGAGTACGTAAAAGCATGTGTACACAGGTACTTATTATAGCACTGTAATGAAAAAAAGTGGACCGCAACTGTTCATCAACAGGGGCTTGATTAAAATAAATTATGTCACATTCATAAAAATGGAGTATATTGATAAAGGTGTGTGCATGCATGCATGCATGTGTGTGCATGTATGTAAAGAGAGAGATCTTGACAACATATGAGTATTGTTGAGGAAATAGAAAATTGTAGAACAGTATAACATCTTTTTATTTTGTTAAAAAAGATATATTTATCTTTCCATCTATATCTAATCACAAATTCTTTAATGAACATGTATTATTTTTGAAGTCAAGGCAAAAAACGTTAGCATATTTCCTGTCTAATTATTTGAGCATCTCTGAACGTCTGCCTCATTTCCTGCCAGGCGGAGTCCTTGCAGTGCCAGCACAGCCCTGGATCATTTCACCTCAGGGCCTTTAACCACACTGTCCCCAGGACCCGGAGTGCTGCCTGATTCCCTCCCCAGCACACTCATTTAATTAGCCTCATCCTTCAAGGTCAGCTCAGTCTCCACCCACCACTGTCACCGCTACTCCAGGAGAGGTTGCCAAACTGTGGAAAGCTCTGGGCAATCTTGTCTCAAAAGAGCCTAGATCACACCCACGTCCACAATTGCACACTTTTGTGAAGTTCTCTGTGGTACCTTCACTGTGTTCTGTGTGAGCATCAGCATCAACAAGACTGTAAACGTCATGAAAGCAGGTGTGCATCTTACATTTCTGTAGTCTTCCCTTTTGCCCCTACCAGACCCTGGGAGTGGCGCTGACTGTTTCTGAACAGAGAGGCAGAGCCACAGTCAAGAGTTATTTCTTCTATGCCTTTGCCAAGTAGGATGCAGTGGAGCAGTAGAAAGGTTTCAGTTCAGATGTTTGTGGGTTTCATCTCTTGGTCTGTGTTTCTTGAACCTATTAGCTTATGAAATTAAACATAATTGCAAATGTTCCCAAGGTTGTTTTAAAAAAAGATCTTTCTTTTTACAAAAGCAACACATTTATTATAGAAATATTGGAAAATACAGAAAAATGCAAAAATAAAAGTAAAACACTTATCATTCCACCCCCTTATCCTCCCTTTTCATGAAACATGTAAAGTAAAATAGGAATAGAAAAGATCCTCCCACTGTCCCAGAGCTAAACCCTGTGAGTTAATGATTTGGCACAAACCAGGCTAGACTTTTGTTTCTATGCTTATACTAAATGTAACATCTCTCCATATTCATCTATCTATCTATCTATCTATCTATCCATCTTATCTCCATAGAAAGACAACCTTGTCTTCTCTACTCTCAGCACTTCTTGTGTCCAGAACCCAAGGAGTTTCTTCACATTCTCCCCTTTGTATTTGCTATCAAAAAACTCCATGGAACAGGAAAAGATGCTCAACATCATTAGTCATTAGGGAAATGCAAGTCAAAACCACAATGAGATACCACTTCATACCCATTAGGATGGCTATTTAAAAAAGCCAGAAAATAACAAGTGTTGGCAGGGATATGGAGAACCCTGTACATTGCTGGTGGGAACATAAAACTGTGCAGTGGCTGTGGAAAATAATATGATGATTCCTCAAAAAAATTAAACAGAATTACCATATTATCTAGCAATTCCACTTCTGGGTATATATCCAAGAGAAGTGAAAGTAGGAACTTTGACAAATATTTGTGTGCCTATATTCATAGCAGCATTTTTCACCATAGCCTAAAGATGGAAGCAACCTAAGTATCCATTGACCCAGGCATGGGTAAACTTAACTGTGGTATGTGCATACAATGGAATAATGTTCAGCCTTAAAAAGGAAGGACATTTTGACACATGCTACAACATGGATAAGCCTTGAAGACATTATTCTAAGTGAAATAAGCCAGTCACAAAGGACAAATATTAAATGATTCCTCTTATATGAGGTTCCTAGAGTAGTCAAATTAATAGTGACAGAAAGTAAAATGGTGGTTGCCAAAGGGAATGGGGAATTATTGCCTAATGAGTACAGAGTTTCAGTTGGGAAAGATGAAAACTTTCTGGATATGGATGGTGCTATTGGTTGTACAACAATATGAATGTATTTAATGCCACAGAACTGTATACTTAAAAGTGGTTAAATGTTAAATTTTATGTTATGTGTTTTTTAACACACACATAGAGCTTTCTGAAGAAGTCAAGAGTGGTGATCTGTTCCATAAAGAAGTGCCGCTCTTCTAGTAATAATACCTACCATTTCTGAGTGTTCAATATGAGCCAGGCGCCTAAGTAAGCAGTTTATATACATTATTGTATTTTATTCTGTCCACAACCCTAAGGGAGGTACTACAATTATCTTCATTGTCCAGAGCAGGAAACTGAGGCACAAAGAGGTTTAAATGACTTGCTCAAAGTCTCCAGCTAAGAAGGCGCAGTCGGGACTGGAACCCAGGGTGGTTGGCCGCAGAGCCCCATCGTTAGCCCTCATGGTACACCCTCTTTCCAGTAAAAGAGAAATCCATTGGCGAAGCAGGCCACAACTCTTGCTAAGGGGCTAAATGCAGATTCTGAAAATGTGAGCACCAGTGGAGGCTCACATTCGGGGCACTTGGAAAAAATCCCATGTGTTTTGACAAGTTTTAGGTTCTCAGTCCCTCCACATGGATGTTTGGGGCAGAGATGATGGTGGTTCTCTGTACTTTTCGCCATACACTATGTCACTACTGCAGCTGTCACTTCTCCCCTGTGGCCCCCTCCCTTCTCCAAGAACCCACTGCCTTTTTGACATGAAAAATGGACTATAATGAATCCACTGGCTAATTAATTAAAAGGGAAAAAAATCCCAATCTTCAAATATGAAATGATTAATTACATAAGTATTAATGCCTCGGCACACTCAGAATGGCACGTCTTCAATTTAAAACTTTCCCAGGACATTATTTTCTGCCGACGTATGTGTTTTCTGGCCATACAAGGCCGATTTCTCATACATCCCAGTCCATTTCACAGTAAATGGCCCCAAATGCTGTTTATCCTGCTCTTTAGGAGCCTGTATCAATTAAGCAGGCCTAGCTCAGCTGCCCATCCAGACCTGTACATCCTGGGCTGGTATGTCTGTGCTCTTTGCACCCATGGGCTGGCTGGGACATCCCACGCCCCTCCCCACCACTTAGGGGCCCTTCTGCTGCAGGGCCATCCTCCATGCTTTTCCCCAGACCAGGACAGAGTGCTGACATCAGAGAGTCTGTTGTGTGCCTCTTGCACTTTATGGATTTTTAAAAGCTTATTGTCTGGCTCAGACACACAGCTCCAAGCTGCTGGCTTACTGGATCTCTCCGTTTTTCTTTCTTTTTTTTTTAAATTTTTTTTTTTTCCTTTTTCTGCCCAGAGCCCCCTGGTACATAGTTGTATCTTCTTAGTTGTGGGTCCTTCTAGTTGTGGCATGTGGGATGCTGTCTCAGCGTGGCTCGATGAGCAGTGCCATGTCCGCGCCCAGGATTTGAACCAACGAAACACTGGGCCGCCTGCAGCGGAGCGCGCAGATTTAACCACTCGGCCATGGGGCTGGTCCCAGCTGTTTTTCGTTTTTGACCAGAAGACCTTCACCCAGTCTGCACCCTGCTTTGGGTGACTTTGTTCCATCTCACTCAAACCACCCCTGCTTGACCTTTGCCCCTTGCAAGGGGTGAGGCCAAGGGCTTCAGGGCCTGTTCTGCAGGGACTGCTGTGGGCTTGGGCCACCGGTGGGCAGTAGGGAGGCCCAGGCACTGCCCCTTCTCTGGTGCCCACTGTCAGTGGGCAGAGGCCACTTCACCCTCAGGGGATTTGCCCAGGCCCAAGGATGGCGCTCGGATCTGCTGATGAGCGCTGGTTGTGGAATGACGGTCAGCAGCACGTGAAACATTTCTCAGAGGAGTAAGTTGCCACTTCACAAGCAGAAATGTTGAAATGCAGTGAACTACTGGATGGAGGGGTTGCCTAGGTCAGGGTGGGAAACCTGACCTGTCATTAGCATTAGAAGAACTTGTTTATGCTTCCGGCTGTAAAAATCAAAACATGATGTTAGCAGCTTACAGAGGCAAAGCCCTACATGGCTTGGAGATAGAGACGTTAATGGTGGGTCTATGCTGAGAATGACACTTCCATTTTCCAGAAGCATAAAATGGCATTTTTTCCACTGAAATTGTGAAAAAGAGAAGCTATTATGGTTCAACATTTAGACAGGCATGAAAGCACTTTTCAATACAAGTTGAAATTATTTTTGTACTCCTGTGGCCTGAATTCATTAGCAAATGAGTTAGATTTCCTTCTTTCAGGATTCGGACAAACAGGGAAGTTGTTCTTATGTCTCCTTTCTCTTTCCCACCTTGATCCCCTTGAACCTGTGTCATCTAGTACCATAGCCACTAGCCGCATGTGATTATCTAAATTAAAATCAAAATGGCGTGAAATGACAAGTTCTTCAGTTGCACTAGCCACTTTTCAAGTGCTCAATAGCCACACGTGGCTGGCGCAGATATAGAACATTACCATCACCACAGGATGTTCTATTGGACTGTTAATCTATCCTTATTATCAAAGCTCTCTGTGCATTCTTTTTTTTTTTTTTTTAAAGATTTTATTTTTTCCTTTTTCTCCCCAAAGCCCCCCGGTACATAGTTGTATATTCTTCGTTGTGGGTCCTTCTAGTTGTGGCATGTGGGACGCTGCCTCAGCGTGGTTTGATGAGCAGTGCCATGTCTGCGCCCAGGATTCCAACCAACGAAACACTGGGCCGCCTGCAGCGGAGCGCGTGAACTTAACCACTCGGCCACGGGCCAGCCCCTCTGTGCATTCTTGAGTAGTATTTATTGAATAGCATTTTTTTCCCTGTAAGTAATTTAAATGTCAATAAAATGCTTTATAGTTTTTTCCTGGAAATCTCCTTCTCCCCAAATCCCACCACACGCATTCACCCCATCACCCAGTGCCTCAGCTACATGGCTACATGACGCTCTTCTTTCTTACGTGGCCCTTCTGAGAAACGAAAAGTTCTCCATGATTTTCTTTTTCTTTCTTTTTTTTTGGGGGGGAAGACCTGCCCTGAGCTATCATCTGCCACCAATCCTCCTCTTTTTGCTGAGGAAGATTGGCCCTGAGCTAACATCTGTGCCCATCTTCCTCTACATTATATGTGGGATGCCTACCACAGCATGGCTTGCCAAGCAGTGCTATGTCCACACCCAGCATCCAAACCGGCGAACCCCAGGCCGCCGAAGGGGAATGTGCGAACTTAACTGCTGCGCCACCGGGCCGGCCCCTCCATGATTTTCTAAATCAGAGGTCTGCAAGATTAGGAGAAGGTATAAATGTCTGATGGCATCAGACCAGCATCTGGTCATTCCTCAGCCAACTGCCTCACTGTGTCAGGGCCACTGCTGCTGTTCCCCTTCCAAATGCCCCAGGATTCACCCTAGATCCTTCTCAGCCTGACTCCACCCATTTTCCCTGGGGATGCCCCTTATTGATGAGGCAGTGTCAAAGTGGCTAAAATTTGGTCTGAGCAGCATGCTCAAGCCATAAGGGCAAAGCTCCATTTGTGCCCACAAGGTGCTGCTAAATGGCTGCGGGCCTCCAGTGGCTGTCAACTCAGGTTACACATGGCTTCATCAAGGCAATTTAATGGAAAGTGATTCCTTCGCTACAATATTTACAATCAACATAAAAGTAGGTTTGGTCTTTCTCACTTTGTTTTTAATTCTGAAGCAAGAAATCCTCATCGAGTGTAGTTGTGCTTGCACCATTTAACTTTAGAATCCGACTGAGCCACTCACCCTGAAGCTTGCAGGATAAATGGCACTTTTACAGCCCACCGGAAATTAAGTGCTAGTTGACTGACAGCGTTACAGCTCTCTTGGAAAAGTCTGTGGCCACCACTCTCAGTTCCCTAATTTGATTAGCTCCTGGAGTGGGCTGGCTGGGGATGGACAGCCCCCAGGACTCCTAGAGCTTGAAGGAAGTAGTCTTGCTGGCCTGGTTAGCATTCCTGTAGTTAAGACCTTGTCCTGAACACTGAATGTTGGCTGGACAGGCTTTCAGATCAAAAGTAAGTTCTTCTGTGGAGCTTGGTAAGCTCTCCCAGGGAGGGAAAGATTTGGAGGCCCAAGGCACCCAAGGGGCCTCCTAGGCCTTCTCCAGGACTGGCTCCGGCTTTGCTGGTCCCCCTTGTCCATTTCTGGACTGAGGAGGCTTCCCTGTACCTGTTGGTGCTGTGGGTAAAGTCTGAAAAGCCCTCCTCTGGCTGAAAGCCCTCTGGAAATGCAGTCTTATTAGCCTATTGAAAAGCAGCAATACGCTGCTGTTTCTGAAAGAATCCCGGCAATTAGAGCAGGCAGAGGAGAAATTATTATGGAACTAAGTTATTAGATCCGTTCCAGGGAACATTTTTTAAAAACCAAGCTCGTTTTCCAGAGAGAAAATTTTATGCAATCGCTCCCTCTTTTAAAACACCTGATGCCACCATTCCCTGCCTTCAGCAGCAAGACAGCTGCCAAAAACAAGCGGACGTCTTTGTGCTATGTCACAGAGAACATGCCTGAGAGTGTGTGCCAGGCGGGACAATGCCGAGAAAGACAATGAGAGAAAAAACAATAAAGTGAGACACACCTGGATGGTAAACACAGCACGAGAGCTCAACAAATACACACACCCCTTCCAGGGTTCCACGGACAGCAGTTCTGCTGGGGGTGGACAGAAACTGCTGGGGGCCCGGGGAGCCTGGGCACTAACCAGGGTTCTTAGCACCATGGGAAGTCTGAGAGCCACCATTTGTTGGGTGTCTGCTCTGTGCCACGGTTGGGGGAGGTGCATGCCAAAGGAAAGGATCCATAGGGTCTGACAAAAGCCTACCCCACCTGTCCATCCAGTCCCACGACTATTAGAATAACAGTATCAATAACAGTCATGAACGGTTATTGGTACTACCGGTTTCAGTTTAATGAGTGCTTACTATGTTCAAGGCGCTCAATCTTCACAAAGTAGATAATATTCCCATTTTATAGATAAAGAAACTGAGGCACAGTGAAGAATCTTGTGGCAAGCGCATAAACCACTAATTAAACCCTGCTGCTAATTAGAACTTCCAATTCACTGGGTTAAGGTGTCTTCATTGCACAATAATGGAAAAAGGAAAGTGATTTTTATGATTTGGGAGCAGTCGTTATGAGCTTTTTAAACAATACGTAATATTCAAATTCAATTGTTACCTGTGTTATTCATTTTACTAAAGCATTTATTTTGACTGAGTAAATGGAATTGGTTTAGAGAGACACTTATTGTAACTTATTCTTTAAATTTGTGGAGATTTTGGTAACGCTCTCAATGTTTCTTTTTGGTGGGTGTGGGAGGGCTGGGGACAGGAAGGAAGGTGGGGTGTTAAAAGGCAAACATAGAAAAGATTCTTCATAAAAAAAGAAAACACGCCTAGAAATGATTGCTCCATAAACAAAACATGAGTGCACACAGCAATTTCATGTTCTCCTTCCACCCACTCGGTTGTTCTTAATGATTCAAGAACAGAACTGCCTGGGAAGGTTTACAGGCTTCACGTTCCTGACATCTGTGCCAAGACAAGGCTACATGTGTTTGCAGAGCGCTTGCTTCTGCTCAGGGGAGAAAACACAAACACCTTGATTTGATTTTTACCTTTACCATGATTTAAATGAAAATAGACGCAGTTATTCTCCAATGTGCATCTGTGGGCTGTTGGAATCTAAGAGTGGGCTCCAGGAAAGAGGATGGGGTAGCCTTGAAGTCTGGGGGTTGAATGAGATGTGAAGACCACACAATTAAACGCCAACAATCATGTCTTCTTCCAGCTCTCCCCCATGTTGGAAAGCCTGGCTTCCACACAAGCCCCCTACTGGAAACCTTCGGGTGGTTTGCATTGGTGCTTTAGCAAATTCCTCTCCTGGGTCAGTCAGTGGAGTGCAGGGGTGTGGCTGGGGTTTCCAGGCCAAGGGCCAGGGCCGCTTGACTTGGACTTTCTGATTTTCTCAGCTGTGTTCTTGGGAATGTCATACTCTCTCCAGTCTCCTTTCTTTTAAGGAGGAGATTTGCCTTCCATTAGACACTTTGCTCAGCTTTATAACTTCCTCCTACCCTTTTTTCCATGGCCTTGCTTCTCAGACCGTAATGGTGATAGTCATAGGCCTGTCCATTTCTTGGAAGAAGACCCAGTCTGACCTCCCAATCCTCCTCCCCAAGTCAGCCATTCTGGAATCACCTGGCAGGTTGGTCCCAGGTCCCAGGTACTAGTGAACACAGTGAACACAGGTACCTTTGCTACCTGATAATGCACTGACAATCCTGTGATTTAGAACCTTCGTCTCACCTGTGAGACTCAGCTTGGAGAAGTAATTTTCCCAACGTAATGGAGCTTGTCAGCAGGGAGAGCTGGGGTTCAAACCCAGGCTAGTCTGTTGTTACAGCCTGTGCACCTGTCACCCTCTTCAGAAGGGGATCTGAAGTGAGGGCTATGGCTTTGGGTTTCTATGTAGCAGAAACTAAAGAAATGCCAAATCTCCACTGTTTAAGAATCTAAGGCAGAAGAGGTGGCAAGTAAAATTATGGTTTTGGCATTTGAAATGATGTGATTTTTTATCTTAATGCAGATGCTGAAAGGTTGGCGATTATTTTAGTGGGACACTCAACTCCTCTCTTGGGCCTTCAAGCTTTAAAGAGAGATTCCACTTCTTTGGGGGCTGTTTTCATACTGGATTCCACCTGAAAGCTCTGCTCTGGCTGTCCCCTGGCCTTAAATGATATTTATGACTTTTGGGGAACGGTGAAAGGAAGTGGAGAGAGGAGAAGGGAGAAGGGGATAGGAATGGAGGAAATGGAAAGACTTCTAGGTTACAATTTTTAGTATAACCGGCTAACTTTACACAAACACAGAATCAATAGACTTAAAATTCTAATGATTTATATCATGCCAAATTAATTCTTGGTTTGTATCAGTGACTATGGATCCATTTTTACTGTTTTTGCTCAATATTATTTTCCATATAGATTTCCATATATTTACATATTTTCTTTTAACTTTTTCAGCACATATCATTTTATTTAATCCTTGCAATCACCCTGTTAAATTGAAATTTTTATTCTGTGGCCCAGAGAGGTTACGCAGCTAGCCTAAGGTCATAAATCTAGTGCAGGACTGGGATCTGGACACAACGACTATGGAGCACCCCATGTTTTTTGGATAGAGTCAGATAGGTTTTTTCCAAGACAAAAGTTCTGCTACCTCAAAAGAAAATGACCCATCAAGTTTCATCTTCTTGAGACCCAGGTGTATAGCTCTTAATCTCCTTTCACACTTTTTTTTTTCCCCAAGGAAGATTAGCCCTGAGTTAACATCTGCCGCCAATCCTCCTCTTTTTTTTTTTTTCTTTTGAGGAAGACTGGCCCTGAGCTAACATCCGTGTCCATCTTCCTCTACTTTATATGTGGGATGCCTGCCACAGCATGGCTTGCCACATGGTGCCATGTCCACACCCAGGATCTGAACCGGCGAAACCTGGGCCGCTGAAGCAGAACGTGCGTACTTAACTGCTGCGCCACCAGGCTGGCCCCTCCTTTTACACTTGACTACCAATTTTCATGTAATCAGGATGCCCATGTAAACAACTACCCAGGATGGTTGCTCACTTCTCACAGCAATGTGTGGAGGTGATGTTAATTCGTTCATTCATTCATTCATTCATTCTTTTCTCTAACAGTCCTGTGAAGAACCACTATGGTGTTTACTCCAATGGGCAGGATGGCCCTCAAGTGACCCTTCGTATGGCTTAACATTTGGAGACTGTCGTTCAGTAGGTTCCTCCCACCTACACATCTAAATTAATTGGTAGTTTGGGGTATAATTAAATTAATTTTATAATTAAATTTTTAAAATTCTAATTTTTATGCCCTTTAGGGGTTTTGTCTTATTTGTGTCTGTGTATGTGGGCTTACAAAAGTCGTGCATGCTCATTGTAAAATATTCCAACACTGCAGACATATACGATGCAGAGAGTGAGAATCTTCCGTAATTAGGAAACAGCCTCTGACCCCAAACTGGAGAAGGCCACTGCTCATCCTTTCATTCTATGTATAGGACAACATTATACATACTGTATTTTTATGGGTGATGTTAATGTAAAATCTCATGACTCTTGTTCTGGATCTCAACTTTTTTCTATGCATAATTAAGTGTATTTAAAATGATTTAAAATAAATTATGAGTCATACCTCAGCCTTTCTTATCCAGTGAAATGAAATGTGATGTGTCAAAATTGAGTTAAATCCATAATCTCTGTGGATGTGCTTTTGACTTGCACATAAGGAAAAGCAGGCAGCCAAAAGTAAGGCAGCTTCACACACCATATTAACATTCAACAACGAGAAGGTCAGAGCAGGGAGTTGATGTCAATATGTTCATCCTGGACTGCAATAAAGCTGTCCCGGCAACCACAGTCCCAGCTGCCACTTCCCTCCTTTGGGTGAGAAATGCACCATTCAGACCCTCAACTCCTTTGCTATGAAAAGACCATGCTTTAACAAAGGTTTAATTGTTTTTCAATAGGATCAATATAATCCAGATTTCAGGTTTCAAAGACAAACAAAATTTCCACATCAGACAGGACTTTAACTGACAAGAAGACTAAGAGATGACAGCTGAGATTTCTAATTCTTCCACATGAAAATTGCCAAATAATTGTATGACAAGTGTTATCATTCCAAGAATCATAAAGTGTGTGCAGCTCCCCATTTTGTTTTCCAATATTTTCCTGGGGTTGCTTTTTGTGGGGATATCACTAGCAGTTTTCAATGTTGGGAAATGTTTTCCCTCTGTCTTCTTTCCTGCCAAAGAGAGGGTTGGCACAAGCAACAATGAAAAAGATAACACTGCACTGTAACATAATCCTATTATAGTCCATTTTCCATCACGGGAAACTGAGAATGAGCAAAATCCATGTGCACAAACATGCTTCCCCAGGTTAGAAACATTCTTCAGTTTGAAGATTTGGCAGCAAAGAAACAGTAAAGTGGGGGGAAGTCAGGGCTTCCTGGAGGCCTGTATCCCGGAGATGCCCTCCCCATGGTAAATCAGCCTGGAATAAATGTTCGTTACTCATATTTCTGCTCCCAACTGGTGACACCAAAGCCAGGTGGTATATGAAGCTTCCTGAAGATAGAGAAGGATTGAAGGGATCAAAAAGAGAAACCCACAATGATCTCAACTACTACAGGGCCTACACACTTTAACCCGGCCAGACCCACAAAGCGTCAATTTTTAAAAAGTCAATTCTCAGAAAATTGGAGAATTGAAAAAATTAAGAACTATTTCACAAGGAGGCAGTTCCTACCTATATTCAGTACAACCCAATTTCAATTTATATTGGTCTTCCATCCATTCCCCGGTGCTTTCACAGAGCGGCTTGCCAGAGACCATTAACACACAGTCCTCACAAATGGAGGAGCAGCAGCATCTGATTCACCAGGAGCCAGACTGGAATTTGCACTCACTCAAATCACTTGGCGGTTGACAGGCTTCCCTGCACTGTGAATCGTGGTCACTTCTCCTCAGAATAGGATCCAGGGAACAACCTGAAGGGATCATGATATAAAGAAAGATCATGCTTTGATGCTGGGTGGGATATGCAAATAAGAATGAGAATAGGGTGCTTTAGTGCTGTCAGAGGATGCTGTGTTTTATTTGGGAGATGAGACAAAATCTTCCTGTGATCAGCCACTCCATGTGACATCCCAACCCACACTCTGGTACTGACATTTTATCTCCCACTGAACAGCCTGGCTGTTGTAACATTTTCAGGATTCTTAATTTATGTCTTGCAGGATCTAAAATCAGATGGCAGGAACTTTAAGAAAGTAACCAGTGTTGACAGGCACCTTTCTACTTCAAGGAGCTAGTACACCTTAGTGCTGCTAAAAGTTGGGGAATGTTCTCTACTTTCTTCTTCCAATATACGTCCAAAAGAGAGTGGGATGGAGACAGGGAGCTGTCCTAAATCATTTAATTTCTCTTTTCAATCTAAACTCTATGAAAGACCTTTCCTTCCACTCAATATTAGCTGGCAGGCTCATTCCTCTTTCTTGCTACAAGCGATTTCAGCATTTTAAAAACAAAGTCAATCAATTGATTTAATTAATTTAAATTAGAGTAAGCAGGAAAAATTAACTAAGATTCTTATATATAGCCAAGAACTATGGAAAAGTAAAATGATTCAAAGGTAAGATCAGCAACTTAACATTTGTGCAAGCTTTATAACTTACTGAACTGTTGATTCTCAGAACACTAGTGAGGGAAGATATTAGTATGATGATTCCTACTTTACAGAAGAGGCAAATGAGGCTCAGAAAATGGAAATGAATAGTTGCAAATCACTCAGCCTTGAAAAAATTGTGACTGGAACTCAAATCGCATGTTCTTTCCATTATATCACAATGTTGCTTTCTAAAAGCAGCAATTTTGGATTGACTGAGCGGATGAATGTGCTGAAGCCTTTGCTCTTCATCGCATCAGCAGGGCTGAACACCTGGGGCTCTTGGGCGTACACCTGCCAAAGTCAAGATGCTGGTGTACACCCTAGGTCTGAATTCCTCAGCCTTCATAGTCCTCTTCTCAGAATGGATTTATATCTATTTATCTATAATGTAGTGCTTAAGAGTACAGACTTTCGAGCCAGTTGACCAGCTCTGCCACTAACTAATAGCTGACCTGGGCAAGCTACTTAACTTTTATGGGCCTTACTTTCCTGTGCTGTAAGATGGAGATGAGAATAGCACCTGCCTTATAGGATTGTTGTCAAGATTAGATGAAAAAAAAAAAGATTAAATGAGTTTATTTAAGGAAAATGTTATATAAAGGGTAGTATCACCTATCAGTTTGCCACAGCCTTTCATAAATGCACTATAAATGCATCCATAATATGCTTGTGAAAACCTCTAGTTAGATGATAAAGCTAAGAAAAGCCTTGCTCCATCCCTGGAGGTAGGAAACCAGTATACTCCTTTTATGCAGTACCTTGCACATAGTGGAGGCTTAAAAAACATCTTTAAGTTGAACTGAATTGACTACTACCGGAAGTGAAAGTGGTAGTCCTGGATCTTTCAGGCCCAAGGTCCAAATTTTTCAAGTATTTCTAGTCCACCTCCCTTCCACTCCCCACCTCATTCATCTCAAAGGGCAGACGCCAGGAAAAGGATGAGTAACCAGTTCCCATAAAACTCAGGTAAGAGTAAAAATCAGTTCTGAGAAACTGCAAAATTTACGTCCTGGTGCCTGAAGTTTAGATCACTATGTATTTCTTTTGCCCCGAAGCCCAGGAGGCTATCTTTATATTATTGGGGCGAAACCCCTAATAGCCCTTGATACTAAATAGATCTCAGTAGGTGGCTTCCACATTTTCTTATTTGCTTTCTCCTCCCAGGTTGCAGGAGAAGCCCGGCGGACAGGTCCAGGCTCCTGGACCGACGGAGTAACAGCGTGGTGCTTCACGAGGTGACCGAGGTAGGGGAGGCAAAAAATGACAGTAGGAGCAAGTTAAGCTCGGCGAATCACTAGTTCTCCCCGCCTGATGGGGAGCTCTCATCCCGCGCAGCCCCGCCCGCCTCGCTCCAGCCCCGCCCCTCTCGTCCCAGGCCCGGCCCCGCCCAGAGTCCGCCCCACTCGACCCCGCCGAGTCCCTCAGCCTCTGGCTTCCTTCGCCGGGCGCTTGCGTATTTCTTAAGGTGCCTTAGTATTGCCCGAATCTAAATGGGAGGGAAGAGAGAACCTCGTGTTTTCTACAGACCCCGATACAGCGGCTTTCTGAGCTCTCCTATAGCTGTTTTCGCCTTTCTTTGTCCTTAGTTCCCGGCTTCTCCTTCCCTTATGTGACTTAAGCGAGCATGTTTTAAATTAGGCGCTCTCCGGGCAGCCCGTCTGCTGGCGCAGGGTCCTTGGACTGAGCCTTGGGAGGACAGCCGAGGAGGCAGGGTCCTTCTCCTGAGCGGTCGCGCAGGCAGCGGCCGCTAGAAGCCGGAGACCGGGCGTCATGTATTACAAGTTTAGTGGCTTCACGCAGAAGTTGGCGGGAGCATGGGCTTCCGAGGCCTATAGCCCCCAGGTACGGGTAGCGCCGCGCCGGCTCGGACAAGAGAAGTGGCGGCCCGAGCTTCTGCGCTAGGCAGTCGCGGCGCCGGAGGCGGGCGAGGTTTATGTTTGTGGTTCGATTTAGTTC
Organism: Equus quagga; assembly: GCF_021613505.1. NCBI lineage: Eukaryota > Metazoa > Chordata > Mammalia > Perissodactyla > Equidae > Equus > Equus quagga. The sequence continues at coordinate 104,157,363 of NC_060271.1, forward strand.
GCCCTGCACCTCCCGGCGCTTCTACGCACCCATTTGCCGCGGCCATGGAGGCTCCTCATTCCGTAGCTGCTCCCCCGGTGGGGCTGGCCCGGCGCGGAAGTTGGGCCTGGCACTCAGCAGGGGTCAAGGTGACCCCCGGGGTCGTTGCCTGTGGGTCGTGGGGTGGCTCGTGCTATCGGCGGGGCCCAGAATGTGACCCGGTGGAGTCCGAATTTCGCCCCTCTGCTTTGTAAGGAGGTCCGGCTTTCGGTCTCCTCAGTCTCCCATTGTTACCCCTCTGCCGCAGCCCAGACGGCAGCCTCATCCGAGCACGAGATTGGAGAGCTAGGATGACAGTACCGAAGGAAAGTCTTAGGGGCGGGAGGGGCTGTATGATCAGAATTAGGAGACTTAACGGTGCGTTGAGATACCCAGATGAACCTGGGCAGTTACCTGCAACGAGCTTACGCTTTCCCAACTTTAGAATGGTTGAAGGATGCGCATTATTTGAGTGGTCTGAAAAGTATTCCGATTTCACTCAGATTTTGCTAATTGGCGTTCCACTCTTGAGCTTGTGGTGTAGAGATGAGGTACTTGAGAGTCCTAGACTCTTAGTATGGGCTCAAGTCCTGGCTTTGCTGCTTTAATTTTATGATCTTGACCAAGTCAACTTATTGTGAGCTCAGTTTCATCTAGGGCAGCTTTAGTACAGATTAAATGAGGTGTGTGTCAGGTGACTAGCACGCCTTCGCAGGTAGTTGGTGCTGGATAAGTGTTAGCTATTCTCCAGAAGCTGAGTCTGAGATACAATCGTATTAATTCCTTCTCATAGAGTAGTGTGGGAAGGGTTGAATGCAGTTGGAAAACCGAACTGGAATAGTAAGGGGCCCAGGTGGAGTGTAAAGGATGCTCCATTATTGTTACCTCCTCCTTTTTCGGTGGGTCACTGCAACTTGCCCAAGGGGGAGGATGTTTAAGAATGATTTCAGTCTGCGATTAGATTGCTGTTAACTAGGATAGAGAGGGCAAGAAGAGCAAGTTTTTGGGGGCTGTGGTGATCGGGAGGAACGGTCCAGGTTTATAAGTTTTGAGCCTGTGATATGTCATGTGTGGTAGCAGCTAGATTTATGAATAAGGAGTTTAATAGATCGGGATGGCTGCAGCCCATAGGTGGTGGTAGAATCTGTGATGGGGAGGATATCAGGAAGAAAGGTGGGCATATGATAAGACCCAGAAACATGGGAGGGTAGAGGAGGAGAACTTATCAGAAGAACAATCCAGGACTAGAAGGGAAACCAGCGTGGTGTCACTGAAACCAAATTTGTAACGGGGTTTAAAGAGGGAATTTCAACAATGATTTCTTTTACAGATTATAGAAAAATAGCCATTTCTATCATATGTGCTTCTACTATAAAGAAAGTGTATTTTCAGTGCATGGGTCTTAAATGTTACAGTTTGATGAGTTTGACAAATGTACACGCTGTGCCACCCACACCTTTATTAATATATAGAGCATCACATTATTCTTGGGAAGTTCCCTCTTACTCTTGCCCTGTCAATCCCTGTCCACCTTGCTATACTGATTTTTATCAATATAAATAGATAGTTTTGCATATTTTTGAATTTCATATAAGTGGAACCACACAGTACTCTTGTGTAAGGCTTTTTTTCCTCAGTATTTTTGTAGTTCATTCATGTTACACGTATTAATAGTTCCTTTTATTGCTATGTAGGGTTTCATTGTATGAATATACCACAATTGATCTATTCTGTTGGTGGTTGTAGATGTTCTTTTAATAGGTCTTAGCATGATTTAGGTTTTGTTACCTAGTAAGGAAAAAGTGAAGTTTTAGACTAAAACTAACACATATTGAAATTAAACTGGCACTCAACACAGAGATTATCCTGAGATGCATTTGGTACAACTAGGACCTTCAGATTTCTAGCACCTTTTAAATTGTGTTTCTCTTGAGAATTTGAACTTCTTAGTACTTAAGGATTTCTTAGGTTATGTTGAAAGAAGTGATGTTGTGTAGGCTTTATATGAATTACAGATCTCAGAGTGGTCTTGATAGGCATCCACAAAACCAGGTATTCTGACTTTGGTAATTAGAAGTACTTCAGATTTTCCTTTCTTTGAAACGTTAGCACACTGTAAAATGTAGATATTTGTGACTTTCAGTGTTATGTACAGTCACTAACCTAATGTGCATTGAATAACCTGATATGGAAAAGCTGGTTCTCTAATGATAGTATAGGTGGAGGTTTATAAATCAACTTGATGGAAAGTAATTGTGGGGAGGGCATTTTCCAGTAGTTGATGGAAAAGTGTTTTCCTTACTTTTCTGTGTCCCGTGTCAAAAATAAATTGAGGCCAATAAGCACATGAAAAGATGCTCAACATCATTAGGCATTAGGGAAATACAAATCAAAACCGCAGTGAGATACCGCTTCACACCTGCTAAAATAAAAAAGACAACAGGTATTGGTGAGAATGTGGAGAACCTGGAACCCTACTTACATTGCTGGTGGGAATGTAAAATGCTGCAGCCACTTTGGAAATGGTTTGGCAGTTTCTTAGAAAGTGAAACATATTTTTACCATATGACCCAGCAATTCCTCTCCTTGTTAAGATGACAGACTGATATTGTAGCTGGGTAAGGGGAAATGTGAGAGTGAGGGAGGGGAGGGGGGCTGCCAGGGAATTGTTGAGTAGGTACCTTTGGCTGTGGTAGATAGTGGTAGATCATGAAGGGCTTAGGATGGTAGGACCTAATTTTGTGAGAAATGAGTAGGAATTGGCAAAGCAACTTGATGCACAGAGTTGTGGTAGAGTCTTGTCCAGAACAAGGACAGTCGTGTCTTGAAACAAGGGCATGCTTCTTACCTTTAGTTTCCTGGAAGGTTTGTGATGGAGGAGCAGTATGCTGTGCTTTTTAGTTTTTTTTAAGGTATGCTTTTTGGTGAGGAAGATTGGACCTGAGCTAACATCTGTTGCCAGTGTTTCTCTTTTTTTTTTCCCCTCCCCATAGCCCCAGTACATAGTTGTATATCCTAATTGCAAGTCATTCTAGTTTGTGGGATGCTGCCACAGCGTGGCTTGATGAGCACTGAGTAGGTCTGCACCCAGTATCCAGACTGGCGAACCCCGGGCTGCCAAAGCAGAATGCATGCACTTAACCACTCAGCCACGGGGCCGGCCCCCTAGAGCTATGCTTGCAAAAGATAATCTGACTGGAAGAGAGCAGTGCCAAGGATGCCTGTTATACTAATAAGGTAGTTCAGGGTCTTCTGCGTAGGAATGGAGAAAGTGTCAGAGGTCTGGGAGATAAGGACTTAATGCCTGATGAGGGGGATCTTGAAGATGAGGAAGGAGGGCACCGAGATGACTGGGTAATGGGGGATGGTGGTGCTTTCCACAGAAACGGGGAACTCCTGACTAGGCTTGTGAGAAACTGGATGAATTTTGGATGTGCAGAGTGTGAGGTGTCAGGGAAGCACAGAGGTGGTGATACTTAGCAGGCAGTTAGAAATGAAGAACTTGAGTCACTGAGGATTGAAGCTTGTTTGTAGTCCAAAATCAGAGTGAAAGAGTTCATAGATTTCTATCGAAGATTAAAAAGCTTTTGGATAATTCTGTTATTTCTCCATCCTCCTTCCTCCTCTGACACCTAAAAGGTAGAAGAAAAGGAAAACTTTGGGCCAGTCAACTTTGAGGGGAAAAAATCATCTTTACTTTTCTCTTTAAAAATTTGGAGCAACTAAGAGAGACTAGGAAGAACTCAACTACTAAGTGTGGTTGTGGTTGAATGGCTCTTAATCAATCGTAGGGGTAGAGATTGTGTAAACAGCTAGGAGGTTCAATATAAAAAGCAAAACTTGTGATTTCTACTTGGTCTGCAGTCCAGTTATTTTAAGAACAGCTTTCACTTGTCTTTTTGTTGCTTTGGGAGGTATGGGAGGCTCTGCCATCAAGTGCTGATTTACGTGACTTTGGTTCTGAAATATGCAAGTCTGCATTTGTGGTGAACCTGTTGACTTCCTGAGCTTATTTATACATTCAACAGGTATTTTCTGGATGTGCTCTCTATGCCAGTGGCTTTTCTAAGTCTTGGGAAATAAGAGCAGTGAACAAAACATGCCAAAATCCTGCCCTCTTGGGGCTTCCATTGCAGTAGGGGGAGAGACAGTAAACGAAGTAGATTATAGTATGTTTGATAGTGATAAGTGCTGTGGAGAAAAATAAAGCAGGAAAGGGGGATAGATTGTTAGCAATGTAAGGAAGAGGACATGCAGTTTTAAAAAGGGTAGGGGCCGGCCCGCTTGCGCAGCAGTTAAGTTCCCACGTTCTGCTTCTCAGCGGCCTGGGGTTCACCGGTTCGGATCCTGGGTGCGGACATGGCACCGCTTGGCACACCATGCTGTGGTAGGCGTCCCACGTATAAAGTAGAGGAAGATGGGCACGATGTTAGCTCAGGGCCAGGCTTCCTCAGCAAAAAAAGAGGAGGACTGGCAGTAGTTAGCTCAGAGCTAATCTTCCTCAAAAAAAAAAAAAGGGTAGTAAGGGTGAGTCTTACTGAGAAGGTGACATGTGCGAAGACCTTAAGGAAGTGAGGGTGCCAGTCAGGTGGATACCTGGAGAAGAGCATTCTAGGCAGAGGGAACATGCCCTGGTGCCTGGGAGTTTTAAGGGGCTAGTCCATTGGGCTGGGGCAGAGAAAGGAGATGATGTAAGGGGGGCAGGATTTGAGGGGTGCATCTTGTAGCGCCCTGGAAGCCATTGTAAGAATTTTGGGTTGTGCTCAGTGAGATAGAAGGCCTTTGGGAGGGTTTGAGCTGAGTAGTGACATCCTCTGTTTTAACACTGTCACTGGTTGCTGCATTAAGAGTAGACTGCAGGGCAGCAAGGGTGGAAGCAGGCTGACCAGTTAGGAGGCTGTTGTAAAAATCCAGGGGTCTCTACCAGAGTGCGGATTGGTGAAGATGAGTGAGAAGTGGTCAGATTGTGAATATATTTTGAAGATAGAGTCAAAAGGATTTGCAAATTTGTGAGTGAGAGGTATTAAATATAATTCCAAGGTTTTTGACCTGAATACCTGGAATGATGGCGTTGTCATTTATTGAGATGGGGAGAGACATATTTGAGGCTCATAATTCTTCTAGGTTGGGGCAACTGCAGCCCTGAAGGAGGCATAGGTGAAGGGATTTGCTCTAGATCCTTTCCTGTAAATACAGTTTCCTGGTCAAGTCCACTGTTGAGAACCCTGGTGCTAGTCCTGTCTAGCTACCTTGAAACATTGGAACTATGGACTGCTCTTAAATTGTTAGGAGGTTTAATGATGGGTAGGTGAAGTGCCTTACCACCGTATCCATTCCTTTTACCTGTGGGGCCAGGACAGCTGAATTATTGTAATAAAAACAAGTGGGTTTGAATCTCATCTTCCTTAGGGAATTTCTACACTTTGTTTTAATCATCTGTAAGATGGACTCATATCTCATTCACAGGGTTAATGTGAAGAGTAAATTTAGTTATGAAGATTGTGTAGGAATCTGAAAAAAATGCTTATTATAAATGAAAAAAGCAGAATGTAGAATTTTTACACTATGACTATAAAGATATTAAAATATACCTGTGGAAAAAGATTGGAAGAGAATATATAATTCATAACAATTGATGAGACAAGATAATGGGATTATAGGTAACTTAAAAATTTTATATTGTAAACTTTTACAATATTATAACAGAAATATGGAATTATTTAAAACTGTTAAAATGGTTGATACTCCTGTTTTCAGATGATATTGTTCAAAAACTTTGCTGTAGTTTTGAATCACTTGCTGGGTGAACATGCACAAAGTAATTATGTGTAATCCTGTCTAAAAATGCTCTCACGTTAGTCCTGTCAAAACATGAATTTAATTTCAAACCATTTTTGGAGATGCTTGGTAGGAAGGGTTTTTTAATTTTTCGATTCAAGGGGAAATGATCATTAGCAGAAAATACAGAGAGCTCACAGAATGATTAAGGGAGTGTCTAAAATTCTCCAATTCAAAGAGAGATCCATTTTAACTTTGTTATCTAGTGGTTAGGGCCCCTCTTCCCATCTCTGACTCCTGAGTCTCTGGGTGTGTTTTATATCAAATGTAGGCTAATAGCTTACTGACCAAACTTTCTCTTTACGTGGGTGGTTGTTTTTAAGCAGTAGTTGAGAGGCGGTGGTGGGTGCAGGAGTGGAATACTTAAAAGCCAGGGCTCTGCACTTTAGAGAGGCTGGAGTTTCGAGATGTGGCTCTGTCTTTTTGCTCTATGATCTCAGGCTAGTTTCCTTCTCTGATCCAGTTTCTCCTCTGTAAAAAGGGAATAGTAACATCTCCCAAGGGTTGCTGTCAGGATTAAATGTGATGGTGCTTGTGAAATGCTTAACATGGTGCTGGACGCATCACAAGGGCTCAGTTGATATTAGCTGCTGTTATTCTGTAACACTAATATCCATAATGGCAGAGATTTTATCTGTCTTATTCATTATGTATTTTCACTGTAGAGTAAGTGCTCAATAAAATATGTCTAATGAGTGAATGCAGTACAGAAAAAAGGCCATGATTCATTCCCATTTACTGGACTAGGTCAGAAGAAATAGAAGCCAAGTTTACTTTAATACTTTTTTGTTGCCTTTTTGATACTAATGCCTTGCCTGCTGGGAGTAACATTGAGGTTTTCAATGTGTGTCTTTAGAATAGGTCTTGTTATAGGTAAATTTATATTTCTTTGAAGAGATCAAGAACCAGGGGTCTGATGACTATGTTAATTTAGGCAAAGGATTTCCGTTTCCATCTGTAAAATAGAAAAGGCTGGACTTGAACTCTGCTTTCTAACTTTAAAATTTTATTCTTCCTAGGTAGAATTTGATATAAAAGGATGTGATTTTATTGGTTTGTAATTCTCAGCTCCTTATTTTAATCTGCGGGTTATTTTGGAGAACCGTCTATATGTCTGCCACTGTAGGTTTACTCCTTCAGATAGAAAACCAGAGTTCCTTTACCTTCCTTTTTTTAGAAAAATAGCATTATTGAGATATAATTCCAAACCATACATTCACTCATTTAAAGTGTACGCTTCAGTGACTGGCCTGGTGGCATAGTGGTTGAGTTTGCAAGCTCAGCTTTGGTGGCCTGGGGTTTGTGGTTTTGGATCCTGGGCATAGACCTACACCGTGTGTCAGCCATGCTGTGGTGGCAATTCACATACAAAAAATACAGGAAGACTGGCACAGATGTTAGCTCAGGGACAATCTTTCTCAAGCAAAAAGAGGAAGGTTGGCAACAAATGTTAGCTCAGGGCCAATCTTCCTCACCAAAAAATAATAATCTTAATAAAATAAAATGATCACTTCACTGGTTTTTAGTGTATTCACAGATAATGTGCAACCATCACTACATTAATTTTAAAGCATTTTCATCTCCTCAAGAAGAAACTCATGTCTCACAGCTATCACTCTCTGTTCTACACCCCCCAGCCCTAAGCAACCACTAATCTACTCTCTGTCTCTGTAGATTTCCCTATTCTGGACTTTCATATGAATGCGATCATATATGTGGTCTTTCGTGACTGACTTGTTTTACTCACCATGATGTTTCAGGGTTCATCCATGTTGTAGCTTGTATTAGTGCTTCATTTTTCTCCCCTCTTAGGTTCTTTTTAAGCCTATGTGTTTGTCTTTCTTTTATCCATGTGGCTGAGGGAGCTGCAGATAGTAAACCTATGTTAACCCCCATGTCTCATTCAGTTTGTATGTATTGAGTGCCTGCTGTGTGCTAGACACTGCTATAGGCACATATTTATTATTTCATGCTGTCCTTTCAGCAGTAGGTACTTTGTGTGTGTAATACGTGTGTACTCTCACACACACATCACAGATGAGAACACTGAAGTTTCCTTTTTATTTATACTCTGTATGTTCATTCACTTACAGGCTTGTTAATGCTGGAAAGTTCAGTTGCTCTACCATAATTTTTTTGTTTTTTGTTTTCTGGTCCTGAAAGACAGGCCTCTTACCATTACAGGCTCTTCCGCATTGAGATATTTCTTAACTCTGTGTTTGGAAAGTTTCTGAAGTTCACTCTGGGGTTAGAGATTCCATGTTAGGACATCATCTCACCCAGAGGAGAAGAGGGACAGCCAGGTCTCTTTTGAAATCTAACCAATAGTTCATACAGATTATAAATGTTTTACTCGTTTGATAAGAAGGTAGACACAATAGGTATTTCTGGAAGCTCAGATTAGGCCTTTGTTGTTTGCTCCTTTCGCCCTCTCCTCCTCTCCCTTGTCTTCATGGTGGGGAGTTCTTCTTGATGGAGTTTGCTCTGGGAAGGTGGACGAGGGAGTTTTGTTGAAGGTTTAAGGACTAAGCCTTAAACTGAAAGCCCTTGTAATGCAGAGTCGGAGAGACTTTCCTTCCCTCTTGTCTGGTTGAATGACTGCTTCCACTATTCCAGACAGCCTGCTCCTTGAAAGCTTTGTTCAGATGCGCAGACATACTTTCAACTTAACATTTTCCTTTTTTCCTCCAGGGATTAAAGCCTCTAGTTTCCACAGAAGCACCGCCTATCATATTTGCCACACCAACTAAACTGACTTCTGATTCTACTGCATATGATTATGCTGGGAGAAACAAAGTTCCAGAGCTGCAGAGGTTGTTCCAGGTGAGAGAAGACAGTCTAGAACAGAGAAGCTTGTGAAATAAGTAGGCTTAAAAAAAACCTTATGAAACTGAGTCTTAATCTAGTTTACTACTCACTTTCCCTTTTTCCTTACATAGAATTCTCTTGATTTTAGTTTGAGCCACAAACTAGTAGAACTTTATGTAAGTAGAAACTGATAAAAGGAGAGGGGGTGATGAGTTTCCTCATCAGCATTTAAGGGTATGCAGGTTTTCAGATTGCATATATAGTTATTGATCATCCATTGGATGGAGGAAGCAATAGCATGTGTAATGAATAATAACACTGAGTAATCCAGTATGTGTTTGGCTTCATAACGCATGCAGTGACTTTTGGCAACAAGTTTTCTTGTAATTGTTTTTTGCTTGCTTGATATTAAAATTCACTGAGCTGTTGCTAGTAGAGTAGGAGGCTCTCTCGGGTTTGCTGATCAACCGAGAGAAGCCAGAATTGGATTTTAAAATAGTATTAACATTAATCTGCATACAGATAATTGAGAGGTTGGTGACCTGACTACATACATCTCAGGCACCAGGGGAGTTGGCAGCGCCTGTTATGCTGTTGCTGGAAGGTAGCTTCCCCCTCCTGAAAAATTTGTCCAGAGTCAGGAGCAGCTTGGGAACTTTTGATCAGTTTAATCCCTTTTATCTGATAAGTAAGACTTGAACGGGCATTTGGGATCTTGAGTTGTGGTGGGCAGGGATTTTGGAGACTGGGCGAAATAATGGATTAAACGTTTTATATAGGCTCATTATTAAACGGAGATTTAACAGCCTAATGAAAAGAAGGCAGTTGAATACAAAATGGACTTGAACCTATTAATTGACCTAGTATGCTCAGACTTCATCCGCTAATGCTCACAAGTCAAACTAGATGAAGAACTAAGTGTGGAGCCTTTCTCGTGCCTATAATTCTTTGTTTAGCTGCTGATTACCTTTGCCTTTCAAAAACATTCACCAGTGCTGCTTTCCTAGTTAAGCAATATATGATAAATTCCTTAGAAATTTGCAATTTGTTGCATGCATGTTCCTGAGGCTGCATGTTGAATGACTTTGGACTTAGACACTTTAGCTACATTTATAAGAAAATACACCAATATTTCAGTTAGCATGCTAATGGATTAGGGCTTTTCCCACTGCAGTGTGTTGATGGATTAGTTATATAAAGTAGAGACATTTGTTCTTGATTAGCCTAAATTGTAAAATCTTTTTCTTATCAACCATGTCCTTGATAATTCTTGCTTTCAAGAAATCCGATGGTGTGCCCATCCACCTGAAACGAGGCCTGCCTGACCAAATGCTTTACCGGACCACCATGGCGCTGACGCTGGGAGGGACCATCTACTGCCTGATCGCCCTCTACATGGCTTCACAGCCCAGAAACAAATGAGTTGGGCTGCAGAGGACTGGTTTGCTTTTTGGCATAAACCCTTTGAATTTTCATTTTTCATTGTTTCTGTAAAATTTTTCTTTTTTACTTGAATGGTCTACTTAACATTTTGCAGGAAAAATAGGAAGATATTAAGACGGTATTTTGGTTTGTTTATGAAATGCTCATGGCCTGTCAGAGCTCATTCGACAGTTAAAACTGTTGTTTAAAGCAGTGCTGCTGCTCTCCGAGCTTGGGCTCCTGATTCCCCGGGAGGTTCTGCATGAAGGTTGCACGCAGGCTCGTGAACAGCAGTCTGTGCTTAGGGTCTTGGGGACTTAGAGTGGGGTTTTGAGCATGGGGTGCTGAAGCCTTTCTAGGTTTGGATGTGAGCGGGGAAGGAAGACCGAAGTGAGGCCAAGCACATAAACTGAGGGATTTGAGTTAGTGGTCACCTTGGGGATTTTTCCATCTTGCAGTAAAATGTTAACAGAAATTATCTGCAGCCTGTCTCTATTCATCAGGCAGTTTGTTTCTAAGGGTTATTTGCCTCATCTCAGATCTTTAGTGACGTTTTTTGTGTAATTGTTGTGTATTTATTCCACCATGGGAACAGAGAACACCTGTTTAGTGTTGCACTTTAGACTGATGTCTGTTTTATTAATGCAGCTGTGACACAAATTCCCCTTTACCTTTTAAAAATGTTATGGCTTTAAATTATGATTTATTTTGATTGTGGAATAAATACATGGATTAAAAAATCTCAAGTTTGAAGTCCTTTTAAATGACCTTTCAGAATAATTTCAGAACACCAGAGGCGTCTTAAATCGAACTTCTTTCCTTTTACTTAGGCACCAGATAATCTTTACAAGACGGTTCCTCACAGTCAGGTAATAGGAGGCTAATGGCATAGTGATGATTACCATATGGTTTCTTATAAGAAACCTGCTTGTTCCTTAGTGAAATATGCCTGTAACACACATTCATTTAGACGTAATTTCCTGTGCTGTCACAATTGGTAGACTTCACATACCCTATATTAATGCTGAAAAATGGTGGAATTTTATTATATATAAAGTAGTGGTCTGTCTTGCCATAGCAAAGAACAGTGATGTCTTACTGAGGATAAAGTATGGTGTTTGAAAACATTCACTATCATTCTCACAGGCTAGGAAGCCCTTATTTGTCTGTACAAGTCTAAACTTTATTCTTGTCTAGTATTTCTTCTTAGTTTTGTTTTGTTTTTTAAAGATTGGCACCTGAGCTAACAACTGTTGCCAATCTATTTTTTTTTCTTTCTGCTTTTTCTCCCCAAATCCCCCCAGTACATAGTTGTCTGTTTTAGTTGTGGGTCCTTCTAGTTGTGGCATGTGGGATGCCGCCTCAGAGTGGCCTGACGAGCGGTGCCATGACAGCGCCTAGGATCCGAACCAGCAAAATCCTGGGCTGCCGCAGCAGCGCGCATGAACTTAACCACTTGGCTATGGGGCCGGCCCCTCCCTTAGTTTTTATTGTGAAAAATTTCAGACTACGAAAGATTATAAGAGTAGTACAATATACACCTAGATATCCATCACTTAGATCACCAGGTATCAATATATTGCCACCTTTACTGTTTCTTGCTCCCTCACAAACACTGGCACCCACAGTGACTGTTCTGTACACACATTTGGTTTTTGCTGAATCATTTAAGATTAAGCTGTGGAATTATGGTAATTCAGTCATAAATACTTTAGCCAGTATCTCCTAAGAATAGGGACATTTTCCTTTATAACCATAATACAGTTCTCACACTCAATTTAACTTTGATAACAGTACTACTATCTAATAGATAGTCTATACTTCAATTTTCCCAGGTATCCCAATAATATGTCTTTATAGTTGTGTTTTTTAAAATAACAGCTTTATTGCAATGTAGTTCACATACCATACAATTCATGTATTTAAAGTGTACAATTCACTGGTTTTTACTGTATTCAGAATTGTACAACCATTGCCACAATCAATTTCCAAAAGTTTTTATTACCCTAAGAGGAAATCCTATGCCCGTTAGCAGTCATTTGTCTTCCCCACTCCACCCCCTAGCCCTAGGCAATGCTAATCTATTTTTTGTCTCTGTAGATTTTCCTGGACGTTTCATTTAAATATAATCGTACAATATGTGATCTGTTGTCACTGGCTTGTTGGTAAAATGATTTTGAGGCACACCCATGTTGTAGTATGTATTGGTACTTCATTCCTTTTTATGGCTGAATAATATTTCACTGTATAGATATACCACATTTTGTTCATCATTTGATGTACATTTGGATTATTTCCACTTTTTGGCTATTACGAATAATGCTTCTGTGAACATTGGTGTACAAGTTTTTGTGTGGATGTGTCTTTTCATTTCTCTTGGGTATATATCTAGGAGTGGAATTGCTGGGTCATTATGGTGACTTCATGTTTACCTTTATGAGGAACTGCCAGACTGTTTTCAAATGCACTGCAGCATTTTACCTTCCCTTTAGCAGTTATAGTTGGTTTTTGTTTTTGTTTTGGGTCCAGGATTCACTCAAGGATCACATGTCACATTTAGTTATGTCCCTTTAGTCTCCTTTTATCCAGAACAGTCGTCAGTGTCTTTTGTGACATTGACCTGTTTGAAGAGTTCATGCCAGTGTTTTGCAGAACATCCTTCAACTTGGATTTGTCTGTCTCCTTATGATTGGATTCAGGTGAAACATTTCTGTCAGGAATTCTTCATCTGTGATGTATCATTGTATCAGGTGGTACTTGATACCAGTGTGTCCCATTGTTGGTGATTTGAAGTTAGATAATTTAAGATGTTGTCTGCCAGCTTTTTCCCCTTTGTAATTAATAAGTAATTTCTGGGGTGATGTTTGAGACAGGGAATATCCTGTCCTCAACAGTTTTGCACCCATCGTTAGTGTTCATTGGTGATTCTTTGACTGAATCATTTATTACTAAGGTGGTTGTAAAAAAGTGATTTTCTATTTTATCTTCCTTCTACATTCTTGCCATTTTTCTGTGAAGATGTATAACACCCTTTTAAGAAGTTTCAGTGTAATTCTCTCATTCATTGTAATAACCGTCTCTGTTATTATTCATTTCAGTACTCAAATTCAGCCCAGATTTGGCTTCTGTGTCCTATTGACAGGCCTGTCAATCTTTGAACATTTCTTTACTTTCTGACACGCAAGATGCTTTCCATGCTGACCTTGTGTTTTCTTCACCCGAGTTCCCTCTGCTTACTTTCAGGTATGTTCTGTTCATATATGTATATTGCATTTTCCTTCTCTGCCTGTTTTATTTTTGCCTAAATGGTACTGTTTATTCCTGCTACACACTCATAGTTTGGAGATTGTTCTCTGCCTCATTTTTTTGCACTGTGTTTTGATTTACAAATACACCATAGTTTAACTAATCTCCTTTTGATGATTATTTAGTTTTAAATTTTTTGCTTTTACAAACACTGCGTTAATGTATAATCTTCTTTACCTGTCATTTTACATATTGTTGAATGTATTTGTAGGATAATTTCTAGAAGTGAAACGTAGTCGGCAAAGGGAGTGTGCGTTTCCAATTTCAATAGCTATTCCTCACTGAAAGAGATGATGCTGATGTACGTTCCTGTCTAGCTGTGATGAGGTTGCTGGTTCCTTCTCCCCTTTGCCAGCAGAATGCATTGTCAGACTTTTCATCTTTGCCAATTTGATAAGGGAAAAATTTCTTTGGTTTCACTTGCCTTTTTATGGTAATTAGTGGTGTTGAATTATCTTTCTTTTATTTAAAATTTATTTTTATCTTTTCATTTTTTGTGAACTATCTATTCATGTACCTTGCCCACTTACGTCCAGGTACTTTTGATAATGCCGTAATGTCATTAGTCCATCAGGCTGGCTTCCTCAGGAACAGCCTCTACTGACTCCAGTCTGAGCTGAACCTCTTCTGATTGCAGTTCCCAGCAATTCATTAAAACCAGCCAATGCAGAAAGGGGGATTTTCCAGAACCCAGGTGGACCTGGGCCTTACAAGGACTGCTTTGGGACCAAGGCGGTTGTCCTTTCTGTCACCCTGTTGGCTGTGCAGCTGTTTAATTCTCTGTTTCTGGGGACCAGCTTTCTCTGTTTCTTGTTGCACATGGTAGGAAATGGTTGTCCAGCCACTGGAAACCAGTCCCTAATTTAGGAGAGAGAATCACTGGGCTATTTTGGGTCAGGTGTCCCCCTACTGGGCCAGTCACCTGTTTAGCGCCAGGCCGTAGGGGCGGATGCAGAGAAGGATAACTGTCTTGTTCTCGGGTCTTAACTGACGGCTCCGAACCTTTTGCTATATTCTCAGAGGATTATTCCTTCTAAGCACTTTACTTTGAACCCTTGCCAGGTTGGTTTGTTTACTCATAGGAGCACCATCCTGCTTGTCAGTGCTGTCTGGATGAGGTGCTGTCAACAGAGGGACATTCACCCTCCTCACCTCCTCCAGGCCATGTGGTTAGTCTTTACAGCAGTGGTCTGGGCTCCCATACCCCTGGGGGTAGGAGAACTCCATGGGATACCCAGGCAAGGATAGTTTTGAGGGGATCAAGTTTTAGGTCCTCAGCTTTCATTACACCTACTAAAATTGAGCTGCCTGAGAACACACCTGCCTAAGGGGTCCCTTATAATCTTTTTCACTCTATGAAAGGAAGGCAAACACCTCACATGTGCTAGTCAGACCATGGTGTGTTGCCCTAGAGTGTAAAAACCATCTCTAGGGCGCAGTGGGGATAATCCCAAATATTGGTAATGTTGAGAATATGACTTTAATGACTAGGTAACAAATCCTTTTACAAGTTATAAGTTTTCTGAGTCTTTGCTTTTAACATAATTGAAGGAGGAACCAACTGAGTTGTCAGTTGATGATTAAAAATAATTTTGTTAATAGATCACTGCATGACTTCTGTTGTATAACTGAGGAGTTCAAAGAATTCAGAGATGTTGCTATTACAGTTTCCATTCCCATCTATCTATTTGTGAAAACAAGGTTTCTCAGTGCTTACTATCTGTAAAAATAAAAAATAGGAATGGAATTGGTACTAAAATTGTCTTATTTTAAGAGTAAGCAAGATTCATCCGTGAACCAGCTTCCTCTCTCTAATTAGGATGCATTTCTAGTAAAATATTGCTCATATTTAATAATTAGCAATATTTGTATTCTTTCATTTTGATCAAATATGTACAAAGAATAATTGTAATTGGTCCAAAATAAAATATTTTTTAACATTAGAGCTTATGATCACAGGAAATTTAACCAAAATTTAAATTTTAGTATATTACAGTGTGATTTTTTTTTTTTGCTTTTTCTCCCCAAATCCCCCCCTGTACATAGTTGTATATTTGTTTTAGTTGTGGGTCCTTCTAGTTGTGGCATGTGGGACGCCACCTCAGTATGGCCTGACAAGTGGTGCCATGTCTGCGCCCAGGATCCGAACTGGCGAAACCCTGGGCTACTGAAGTGGAGCGCGCAAACTTAACCACTCAGCCATGGGGTCGGCCCCTCCATTGTGATTAAGAAGAGACTTTCAAGCCTAAAAATATATCACATTATGGTAAAATTTGGGGGGTAAAATTCTAGGTGGAGGAGTGAAATAGAAATATAAGTTCAGGGGCTGGCCCGGTGGTGCAGTGGTTAAGTGCACACATTCTGCTTCAGTGGCCCGGGGTTCGCCAGTTCGGATCCCGGGTGCAGACATGGCACCGCTTGGCAAGCCATGCTGTGGGAGGCGTCCCATGTATAAAGTAGAGGAAGATGGGCCCGAATGTTAGCTCAGGGCCAGTCTTCTTCAGCAAAAAGAGGAGGATTGAAGGCAGATGTTAGCTCAGGGCTAATCTTCCTCAAAAAAAAAGTTCAGGAGGAAATTTCTGACTGTTAAATAGACATTTGTATTTTTAATTAGATGAAGTTAGTTGTCTAGTTGCAATGGTATTTACATTCTACTGGATATATTTATAAGAGTGATGTAACAGTTGAAGCTAATATTTACAGGCCACCAGAAACTACACTCTTTGCAAGTATTTAAACTTACGGGGAAAAATTTTAGATGTTCAGCTTATGTATGCAAAAGGGTACACATAGATTTTCAAAATTCTTTTAGCGTACACAAGAGTAGGAAAAGTTGGAAATGGCTATCTGTTAACTGGCCAGATTTCTTTGATTTATGTACTTTTCCTCCCCTTTATGTGTGTGACTCTGGCCAGGCTCCCTGGGCTTGTCTGAGGTTAAGGTGTCTAATCCCCAAGTCCTCTTTTGGACTTTTCTTGGAAGCTGTCAGAAACCTCTCACTTTCTGGCCCATTAATCTTCAATAGCTAGAGGTTACACCAGGGGCAATAATGATTGATTGCTTAGTAATTCTGATACTAACTGGTCCCATTGATTCAACACATTTATTTGACATTTTGTACATATCCTGGATTGGATCACTCTTTAATCTAGCACCAAAGACTGCCCAGGTTGGGTTGGTTGAGAAGCGGGTCCTGTCCTTCATGTTCCTCTTGTCAGGTTCATTGGCCATCATCCTTGGATGTCCAGGGCCTCCTTTGATCCACGTTCATCAAGGAGTTCCACCAATTCTCTGTTTCTTCCAGATATTTAATTAGTGTGCAAAAGCACACACTATTAGCTGCCAGGGACCCAGAGATGAATCAGATACCTTTGCCTTTGTAGGCAAGCACTGTGATTGTATTTAAGGAAATTCCTTGAAAATTTTTAGGTCCTTTTCAGGGTGTATCTCAACCTCTTAGAGCTGGTAAACCATATAGCCAAGAAACTGTTGTTATGGAGGAATTCCACTGTTATCTCTCCCCTGTTCTGATCTGGGAGCTCCGTGGGACTGGTGGGGTTTGATTGCTTAAGATAGGCTGGCCCTGGGTGGGTATGGTTGGGGGGAAGCCTGGTTGCAGCTACTGTTCTGGAAAATTTGTTGCACTGTGGCTGTAGCTGGTTGACCCTCAGTTGTGATGGCAGCATCAGCCTCCCCTTGCTCTCATTACACGAATAGAGCAACTGGGGTGAGTGGCTCAGCCACCTCCCAAGGTAGGACAGGAGTGGGATGGGTCATTTGCGGTCTCTGCTGTCTTCAGCTATCACTTGCATAAGCTTTAGTCAGGAATTCTGAGCTTGGTGTGGCTTCAGGGTGCACAGGGTGCTGTGCTGCCGCAGGAGCTGTTGGGGTGGGCGGATTGAGACCAGATGATGCTTGCTCAGGGTCCAGTGTCTGTTAGAGCCGATTTCCAAGGGAGCTGCTACAAAATGCTAATGCAAACTGGGCAAGCACAGTGGCTGGGAATAGCATTCTTTAGATAATATTTTTATCCTCAAGTTCTGACACAGTTCTCCTGGGACATGATGCATTCCTTGCCCTAACCTTGTCCATGACACTGAGCTTTGTCATGGTCACATGGCTGTACCTCAGGGCTGAAGCACAGGCCCTTCACACTGTCCAGCATGTGCTAGCCAGATTGGAATCTTTGCCAGCTCCAAATACCACATTCTGATGGAAATTGGCTGAAGCTGCCCTAGGCTGTCAGAAACGGTGGGGTTGCCTCCCAGTCAGCAGAGAAAAAGGGCCTTGGTATGACTCCAAAGTACAACTGACAAAATTAGGGACCTGGGTTTTCAAAAGCAGAAAAGGACAGGTTGAGACTGCAGGCCAGTACCGGGCGCCTGGGTCAAGTGCTAGGAAGTTGACTCGGAAGGAGGGGGTTTCCTGAGGGCACCTAGCCACAGGAAGGCCACACCAGGGCTCCTCATGCATTTCAGCACTCCGAAGGGGAGGGAGAGAAGTGGGAAGAGGGCAGGGAGGAAAGAGGCGCTTGGGCAGGGGTCTCCTGGCCCCTGGGCTCACTTCAGGGTCTGGCTGTACCAGGCTGACGCTTATGTTGTTGAGAGAGTGGAGCCTGACCCCGGGATTGTGGAAAAGCCGAGGAAGGAGGCAGCTTGGTTGCTCAGCTCAGCCCGAGCCCCTCTCCTCAGGGAGGCCCTGGCACAGGTTATAGAAGTGCCTTGCCTCCAGAGAGGGTGGGGGAAAGATGTAGGATGTTCCAGAATTGGTTAATACCTGTCAGGCTTCTAGCCACCTTCCCCTCCCCCACAACTCTCCTGCTTAGGCCATGAAACCTCCACGTTAGACAGCAGATTCATATGAAAATTGAGTTGCAGCTGGTTGAGTTGATGTCAACTTCAAAGTTCAGAGGTATTTAAAACCATTGCGAGACTAAACCTGCTCCCAGGAAATTATTCTGACCGAATAGTTAAAGAGAATAAAGGTTAGATTGTATTTCTGGCTAAGTCTGTGTTGCAATCGGCATCTCCAAAACATGAATTCCATTAACCTTTCATGAACCAACATTAAATTGCTTTCAATTAGTTGTCATTCTAATTAGAGTCACACAGAACAGCCTTTGTTTATACTTGATGTCTGTTCCCTTTTCTCCTCTGGAATTTTGTCCTTGAAGAAACAGTCATTTGGAAAATTGGAAAACTTGATGTGCCTGCCCATTCCTCCCTTAGTCGGGAGCCGTAGAGTGTCAGAAAGAATTGCACCAGGGGAAGCAGGCGCGGCTGCAGCAGGAGGTCTGGGGTAAGTGAGCACTGCTGCGGGGGGTTGAGGTGTATAATTTGCAAAAATGTGTCCTGTGGCCGTGGGAAATCAGCAATAGTTTAGGTAACCCACCCAGCTCAGGGCAGCTTGGGCAGGCCTCCAGGACCTCTTGGGGAGGTGAGGTGAGGCAGGGTCTTCCCAGGAGGGCCTTGTGGGTCGGGAGGGCCTGTGCTGCCCTTCGCAGTACGTGACCTAGCTCTGCCTGAGCCATTATGCCTTGAGTGTAGGTGGCCCTGCTCCTGCCAATCAGACCTCATCTGGGCCTGTCTGCAGCCTCAGTGTCCTGCTAGAGCCAGCAGTCCCAGGCTCCTGTCTAGTGGCCACAGCAGGAGGAGCCAGGGAGGATGATGGGATCCACCACTGTTCCCTGCTCCAGGACTTACCTATACTTTGTCACCCAGCATATTTTTTCTGTTTATTTCCCTGAGTGATTGTGGATGTGATGTGTTATAGCCAGGAAAGAATCTCTAAGCTAACCCGGGATTCCTCAAGGCGGACCATTCTGGGCTTCCAGTACTCAGGAGGCAGGGCGGGGAGATCTGCTTTCTTCAGCTCCTGGTGGGCAGAGGTCAGAGGTGCTGACTGTACCCTTACTTGTGTACCCTGGGGATGTGAATGTGTGGTGAGGACACTTGCTGGTCTTTGCAGAGCTCCATGCTGTGCTCTGGGCATAGAAGAGCCTCACTGTGGTCTGGGATCTGGGCCCGATGCCGTTAAAAACAGAAGGGGCGGCCTGCCTCCACTTGCCAAGACAGTTGTGCTTCAGGAGCAAGAGCAGCTCAGGCCTGGAGTTTCCTAGTGCTGCTAGCCGACATGGCCACTTCTGAGCTGGCTCTTGAAGTCTTGTTGGCTCTTCTCTTTCCTGATTCCCCAGCTCGCTGGGCTGTCTCTGGTCCCCACAAGTTTTACATTCTTCTCTTAAGGGCCATCAAGTGCCCTGTTATCCTTTCCCACAGTGCTTTTCCATGAGCAGATCTGGGGTTACCTGAGGATAGGCACCCTGTGTCCCTGTCATACTGGGGAGTTGCCCCATCTTCACCATCAGTAATCCAGTAACAGCACAGACCATTCATTCTGTAGGCGCTGTGTGCCAGATTCTGTGTGGGGCAGTAGAGACCAGAGAGAGGTGACACTGTCCCTAGCCTCTGGAGCTCACAGAATGATAAGCACAACCAAAGTACAACAGAACTGTCCAGAGTCAGGGCCGGTGCCCAGGAAAGCGAGGGGAGGAGTGGCCGAGATGTGCTCAGAGGGGGCACTGTTTAAATTGCATAGTGTGTGCTTAGGTGGTTTCCAGGAATATACAGTGGGGAGGGACATTTGGCCTGAGGGATGAGTGCATGCTGATGTGTGAAAGCATCCTGGATGTACATGAGAGGAGGTGGGAAGAGAGAAATGGCAGAACCTATGACTTGAAAGGGAGGCTCAGGACCAGCTCACAAGGAACCTTCCTGGGGCTGGGCCAAAGAGAGCTTGGACTCTACTCAGTAAGCAATAAGTGTGTGGTGTCTGTGTGTGTCATGGCCACAGAATAATCCAGTGTTCTTTTTGTTCTTTGGAACCCATGGTGCCAATATGGAGGACAGATTGGAGAGGGACAAGACTCGAGGCATTTGCATAGTTAAGTGTTAAGAGAGTTCAGCTGAGAGATAACGAGGGCCTGGGGAGCAGTGGCAGTGGGCCCAGAGGGAAAGGAATGAATCCCAGGATGTTAAGAAGGCAGAATGAGCAGTGTGACAGTTGGTTGGACATCGGAGGTAAGGGTGAGGAAGGCTTTCGGGTGCTCCCAGGATGACTCAGCTTGGCTTCTGGGTGAGTGGAGGTGCAAGACTCGGGGTAAACAAGGCAGGGCATGTTTTGTTGGAAAAAATGGATTGCTTGTGAGACCTCTAGGCAAAGAATTCCAGTAGACACTTGGGTCTGGAGATGAGGCAAGGAGTCTGGACTGGAGATAACAATTGCAGAGTTAGCAGAATACAGGGGCAGTGGCAGCCGTAGGCATCTGTTCCATTGTTAGGGAGTGTGTGTAAGAGTGAGGAAACAGGATGGGGGAAACAAATATTTCTGGAGTGGGTGGAGAGGAAGAGAGCCTGTTACGACTCACAGGGGTAAAGGACAGAAGGAACTCACACATAATGTTGTGCAAAGGAAGCCAGACACAAAAGAACATGCTGTATGTTTCAGTTTATATAAAAGTCAAAACCAGGCAAAACTAATCTGGGTGATTGAGGTCAGAATAGAGGTTCCCCTTGTCAGGGAGTCCTCACGGGAGGAGCTGTAGGCAGACTGCTGAGTGCTGGAAAGGTTCCAGATCTCCATGGGGTGGGTGTGTTCATATGGATACACACACACGGGTACACTGAAGTTTGTACATGTTACTGTAAGTTACACCTAAAAAAAATCTTAAAAAGGAAGGAAGATGGAGTGAAGGAAGGAAAAATAATTTTCCTTCCACTCTTCTGAGTTCTTGGCTGAGACCTGTAATAAAAGACTGATTAACCAGAGAAAAACAAATGGAAGTTTAATAACATGTATCCTTCATGTGTACAGGGGAGATACCCAGGGGAAAATGAGTCACTCCCTGAGGTACCTTAGAATTCAGGCTTAAATACTGTCTTAATAGAGGAAGGGGAGGGAGAGTAAATGATTTTTCGGGAAGATTAATGGGCCCTTGGAGGAATAGATGGGAGGTCTGATAGTTTGCAACCAGGTCTGTCTGGGTGTGGTGTGGACTTTCAGTCTCCTCCTGTGGGAAGAGTCAGTCTTCCCTGGTTGATGAAACTCCCCAGGAGGAGATTTGTGACAGCTGAGTTCCTTTTGGAGGCTCCATCTTTAGGCAGATAAAGGGAGTTCAGACGGCCTGCCCCGGCATTGGCTGTTTTTTAAGTGCCTACTGCTCAAAATAATCAATATACCAAAGTGGCATATTTTGGGGTGCCATATTCTGCTACAGGAAGGAAGGGAAGGGAAGGAGAAGGGAATGGAGGGGAGGGCAGAAGGGAAGGAAGGAAGCTGGAGCCAGTGGTGTCAGGAGAGCATGGGGTTTTCACGAAAGAGGATGACGACCAGTGTCACTCACACCCAGAGGTTAGGCACTGGGCTGACTCTGTGGAGTGGCATGGATATATGGGCTGTGTCCTTTCACTAGTGTGTGTCCCTAGCGCTGTTGAATGCATGGCATAGAACAGACCCTAATATTGAATCAGATTAGGGGAGGAGCGAAGGTCCTAGGTCAAGGGCATACCTGAGAAATCTCCCATGCCTTGTCCATAGCTCCCAGCAGGGCAAATGGCCACATCTTTGGTTTCCTTAGCGCCCTCCCAGACAAATCCCTATGTTTAAGTTCAATAACGTTTAATAAAAAATGTTATTAACTACTATAATTTAATTTAAAAGAACTTCCTTCTATTTTAATGTGAGGGTTTCCCATAGAAACCACTTCAGCTTTGGCGCCTGTGAATGGCAGGTTTATTAAGGGAGCCATCTGCAGGCTTCCCTAGCTTTCCTAACAGTCTGTCACACTGCTCATTGCTTCCAGTGCAAACACTGCTTTTTGTGATGGAGGCCCCAGCCAGTCATCTGGAGGAGACTGCCTTTCCTGCTCTCTGTTGCAGGGACTGCTCATCTCTTTCTTTTGTGCTCCTTGAATGCTGGGCCTTCACAAAGCAGGGGCAGGCAGAGCCCGTGAGCTCAGCAGATGTCTCTCCCTGTGGATCAGATGCGCTTGGTGGGCAAGGCCCTTAATCTCTTTTTCAGATCAAGACCAGGGAGATGGGGTCTTGGGGCAGCACAGATAGTACCTAAACTTACCAAAACCCACGATGAAAATGCTTTTTTCATCGCAGCCCCTAGTTTTTCATGTCAAATTCCTCACTTGCCCCTAAGGAAGGGCTGACCCATCATCAAGTGGGAAAGGGGTTGGTGCTCCAGGGTCCTGTGAGGGCTTGAGTCCTAACACATTCTTCTGAGAGGGAGGGGACTCTTGGCTCAGCTCAGAATTAATTCATCTTCTAAATGGAAATGTCGAAGCCTGGCAAACATTCCTGTTAAATTCATGGGCAGCAAACAGTAGGCCTCACGAAAATGAATTTTGCCGATGAAGCTGGGGGCCTGTCCCTCTCAAGGGAGAAAGCCTGGTCACCTAATCTCAGTTCTGCAGCAGTTTCACAAGGGCCCTGCTAAAGAGTGGAATTCTTCTTTTCCTTGTTGTTTTATTAATTCTGAATAGGGGAAGGTGGTTCAGCCCAAGCGCTTGAGGGAAGGCAGCAGCAGGGTGGCTTCAGCACAGGTTTCCAAGAAAGGGAGTGAGTACCATAATATACAAAGAACTCACACTGCTTAACAACAAAAAAACAAACAACCCGATCAAAAAATGGGCAGAGGACATTTCTCAAAAGAAGATATGAATATGGCCAATAGACACATGAAAAGATGTTCATCATCGCTAATCATCAGGGAAATAAATGCAAATCAAAACTACACTAAGATATCACCTTACACCCGTTAGATTGGCAAAAAACATCCAAAACCAAGAGCGACAAATGTTGGAGAGGTTGTGGAGAAAAAGGAACCCTCATACACTGTTGGTGGGAATGCAAACTGGTACAGCCACTATGGAAAACAGTATGGAGATTTCTCAAAAAGTTAAAAATAGAAATACCCTATGACCCAGCCATCCCATTACTGGGTATCTATCCTAAGAACCTGAAATCAGAAATCTCAAGAGTCTGTTGCACCCCTATGTTCATCGTAGCATTATTTACAATAGCCAAGATGTGGAACCAACCTACATGCCCAGAAACTGATGATTGGATAAAGAAGATGTGGTATATATACACAATGGAATACTACTCAGCCATAAAAAAAGACAAAATTGGCCCATTCACAACAACGTGGATGGACCTCGAGGGTATTATGTTAAGCGAAATAAGCCAGTCAGAGAAAGACGAACTCTATATGACTCCACTCATAGGTGGAAGTTAGTATATTGATAAGGAGATCTGATTGGTGGTTACCAGGGAAAAGGGGGGGTGGGGGGAGGGCACAAAGGGGGAAGTGGTGTACCCACAACATGACTAACAAAAATGTACAACTGAAATCTCACAAGGTTGTAATCTATCATAACATTTATAAAAAAAAAAAAAAGAAAGGGAGTGAGTACCAGTGACTCTCAAATCAGAAGCGAAGCTGGTGAGAAGCGAGTAGGAGGACGGGGGGTTACAGAATGCCCCACAAAATGGGGAGGACACGGAAGGCTATCTCCTTTTGTGGGCGGTGATACACCAGCTGCCCCTCATCACAAGGATGTGCCAGCAGGTGAATTCTCAGTGCTCCCAGGTGGTCTCTTACCCCTGCTATCCCAGATGCTGAACTTTCCAGCCACACCTCGGACAGCACCCCTCCCTCGCCTGGGGTCCTTCGTTCCCACACTGGAGCCAGGACTTCTCCCATAGACTCGCGTGGGAGCAGAGTGTGGGTGGAACAGCATCAGCACCGCAGAGCGCGCTGCGTTCCACCATCAGAAGTGTTTTGTTTGACCTGTAGGTGCATATCTCGAGTGCACACGGACAGAAATTGTATTAAAGTTTTGTTGTATTAAGGTCCATTTTCTTTTCCACATTTCCTTCCAAAGCATAAAGGGAAGACAAAATTTCTATATCATCATTATTTTTAAATTTATTGAGGTCACACTGGTTTATAGCATTATCTACATTTCAGGTGTACATTATATTTCTACTTCTGTATAGACTGCATTGTGTTCACCACCAAAAGTCTAGTTGCCATCTGTTGCTACACCTGTGCCCCTTTACCCCTTTCACCCTCCCCCCACCCTTTCCCCTCTGGTAACCATCAACCTGTTGTCTGTATGTGTGTGTGTTTGCATGTTTATCTTCCACGTATGAATGAAGTCATAGGGTAATTGTCTTTGCCCAACTTATTTTGCTTAGCATAATGCCCTCAAGGTCTGACCATGTTGTCGCAGATGGCATGATTTTGTCTTTTTTAAGGCTAAGTAGTATTCCACCGTATATATATACCACAGCTTCTTTATCCATTCATCTGTTGATGGGCACTTGAGTTGTCATTATTTTGTAAACATTTTAAAATATAAACTCATATAGGAAGTTTCAAAAATAGTATATAGAGTTCTATGAACCCTTCTCTTAGCTTCTCCCAATGGTAAGATCTTCTATAATATGTAATAGTAAGACCAGGAAATTGACATTGATACCATACAGTAATCCAGACCACAGACCTTATTCAATTTCCCCCAGTTTTGCATGCATTTATGTGTGTGCTTGTGTAGTTCTCTGCAGTTTAATCCCATGTATAGATTCACAAAACCAATCACAGCCAAGATGCAGACTGTTCATCACCACAGAGGAACCCCACTGTGCTACCCTTTTATAGTGACATCCTGTCCTCTCTGTACCTGTCCCCTGGCAATCACTGATCTGTTCTCTCTAGTTTTGTTATTTCAAGAATGTTATATAAATGGAAATATACAGTTGGTAAATGGAATTTCAAGATTGACTTTTTTAACTACATAAAATGCCCTTGAGCTCCACCCAAGTTTGCACGTATCAGTGGTTGGTTCCTTTTTATTTTTATTTATTTTTTTTGAGGAAGATTAGCCCTGAGCTAACTGCTGCCAATCCTCCTCTTTTTGCTGAGGAAGACTGGCCCTGAGCTAACATCCGTGCCCATCTTTCTCTACTTTATATGTGGGACGCCTACCACAGCATGGCTTGCCAAGGGCGCCATGTCCGCACCTGGGATCCCAACTGGCAAACCCCGGGCCGCCGAAGTGGAACGTGTGCACTTAACCGCTGCACCACCGGCTGGCCCCTGTTCCTTTTTATTAAGTAGTATTCCATTGTATTTTCTACATCAGTATTTTTTGGGGGGTGAAGATTGGCCCCAAACTAACATCTGTGCCCATCTTCCTCTATTTTTGGTATGTGGGACGCTGCCACAGCATGGTGTGACAAGCAGTGTGTAGCTCTGCACCCAGGATCCAAACCCATGAACCCCGGGCTGTTGAAGTGGAGTGTGCGAACTTAACCACTACACCACTGGGCTAGCCCTTACATCCATATTTTTTCAATATCAAAATTTAATCTTTTTATGTATCTATTATAGAATTTGAGCAATGGATAGGTGGTTTCAATAGGTTACCAATCCAAGATTCCTTTGTAGGAGTATTTACTTTTCACATTTCAAATCATACACTATAGCATGTAGTTAAAATTTTCTACTTTTGAGAGAACCTGACTTTATGCCAATTTTAAAAGGAATAAGGCTTGTCTTAAAAAGCTTCTGTATGGCAATCCACTAACTGGGAGAAAATATTTGCAAATCATATATCTGACAAGGGGTTAATTTCAAAAATACATAAAGCACTCATATGACTCAACAACAAAAAAATGAACCACCTGATCAAAAAATGGGCATTCAAGAATGAAACGGGATGACCAGGTATGAGGGCTTTACTTTTATTAGAAAGTTATTTTCCCTCCCTGAGGCCATTTCACCAAGCACCGTGTCTGCAATTCCTTTAGTGAGATATGGTGAAAGTAATCTCCGCTAGCAGGTGAAATCTGCCTCGGGAGCGAATTCTGCGTAATCCCACTGAGATGTGTAGTCATCGGCACCAAGTTATGGATATTCATCTCTGTCAGTGGATGGCTCCTTAGGAAACTCTATTTTCAGGACTACGTGTTTACATTGCTGAGACAGAGGAGATGCAAGATCAAAGAGCCCTGTGGCTGAGCATGGAGTTGGCAGAACCTCCAGGCTTGCCATGGGAAGTGTGGGATGGGGAATGAGGACAAAGTGGCAAAAGCACTTGGCCACTGACAGAAGTTTCTCGGTGAAATGGAAATTACCCAAAGGTTGGAAAATAAGGGAGCAGCATCTCCAAGCAAATAAGTTTAAGTTGTGCATTAGGGACTGAAGACACGCATGCCTGACCAGGGCTAAAGAAGGCAGGAAGAGCAGGCAGTTGCTGGCAGGAGGTGCCACAGTATGGTCAAAGAGGCTGGAAGCTCCTCTGCCCCATGCTTCGGTTGTAGGGATGGCAAGAGAGGGGGCTTGTGTATGAGAAGTGTCCCTTCAACTTTGTGACACTGTTCAGAGCGCAATGCCTAATCACTTTCTGTAGTTTTTCCTTATGTCGTAGATCCCTCCTACCAGTTTAACCCAGGGGCCGGCCCCGTGGCTGGGTGGTTAATTTCGTGCACTCCGCTTCGGCGGCCCAGGGTTTCACCACTTCAGAGCCTGGGCACGGACATGGCACCGCTCATCAGGCCCTGCTGAGGCGGTGTCCCACATGCCACAACTAGAAGGACCCACCACTAAAAATAAACAACTATGTACCGGGGGGCTTAGGGGAGAAAAAGGAAAAATAAAAAATCTTTAAAAAAACAAACCAGTTTAACCCATTTCATTCTTTCTTTTTACAGTCATGCTCCACATGACGTTTTGGTCAACGACAGTATACACAACAGTGGTCCCATAAGATTGATTAGTACCATATAGCCTAGGTGTGTTAATAGGCCACACAATCTAGGGTTGTGTGAGTACACTTTATGATGTTCGAACAATGATGAAATTGCCTGATGATGTATTTCTGAGAACATATGCCCATCGTTAAGTGACACACGGCTGAATTGACAATTACTAAATTACCGTTCTACAGCAAACAGCTGCAGTGCACTAGCAGTAGAGCCTGGTGGCTAGCCACAGGGACTGTGGAGGCAGGAGGACCTGGCTTCAAATCTTGGCTCAGCCACTTGCTACTAGTGTAACCTGGCTTCTCTGGTCCTCAAGTTTCTTCGTCTGTAAAATGGAGATAATTGAATTTAGGATTGTTGGAAGGATTGAATGAATTAATACATGTAAAGCACTGAAATGTTAGCTATTATCATTGAATATTTAGTCATATGGACGTGCCACATTTTAACCATTAAGCACTTAATGTCTTTTTTGTTTTTGCCCATTTCTTTATGTTTCTGTCCTTTGACATACAGAAGTGGTACCCTTAAGTTTTTCTGCAAGATTTCTGGATTAGTAAATTCTAAAAAAAATTTAAAAAAAAAGCATTCAATTCAGTCACCCATGGATACAAAAATGAAAAAGGCTGACATTTCCAGAGGAAACAATGCAGCTTTCTTTTTTCCATTTGGGATTCTCTTTCTATTCCTTTGGCTGGGAAGTTTGTCTTCTTTCTGTCAGAGCATTTAAGGTTGTTGTAGGGATCATTAATGAGGGTAGAGTAGAAAATCAGGTTTCCTTTGGAAAAGGGGAGCCAGTTAGCACAAAAGGTCTGACATTATCTGAGCCCCTGGGAGGAGAGCAGGAGCTACCCCTTTACAAAGGGTTGCGTCTGTTTTTGGGGAAAAATGCCCGGAGACCTTTCTGTGGTCCTTGACAACTCCAGTCCCGGTGTCCAAGACAAAGGCGGCTTCTCCAGTAGGGCCTGGTTTCTGTGATGGTGACACAGACATGCAGCATCGCTGCAGGCGGTGAGCTCACTCATCCTGGACTGAGGATGAGACTGACACAGGCCCTCTTCTATTTCTGTTGCCTTTCCAAAATCTCTGAATCTTTACCCTTATCCTTTCCTTCTTCCTCCATTTGTAAATGTCTTTCTCCCAGTGTAAGTGGCAGAAAGGCAAGCTTTGAAGTTATAAAACAGGAAGTCCTGGCATGGCCCTTATCCGGGTTAATGAACATGGGCTAGATGCTAAGTCTTCCCAACCCATCTCCTCGCCTACAGGTGACGCCCATCACTACCTGAGAGCCAGGTGTTTGCAGCTTGCTTGGCCACACAGGTGCTCCTCCAGTGGCAGGTCACCTTGATGCAAGTCCTACAGATCTGCTCTTCAGTCTGTCTGCTTTGCCCTAGAGATATGTTCTTGTCCTTACTCTTCATTTCAGATCTAACTTGGAGCTGGAAACCTGGTTCCTTCTAGAAGTTACCGAAATACCTCAGGGTGTCCAAGATCTAATTCATCTTTATTTTCCCATAAACAAGCTCCTTTTGTGCATCTCCTTTTTTATCAATAAGAAAAAAAATCACATTGTTTAGTGGGTTTGTTCTCGTACCCATCAGCTTTTTGTCTCAGAATTGGTGAAACAGGAATTCCTACCCCAGGACAGCCTTTCTCAGGTCGGTACATGTGAGTGGCTGTGCACATATATTCATAGTCACCAAAGATGAATAAAGTATTAGTGAAAAGCCCATAATTTCAACAGTGGTAAAACTGAGGAATGTATGGAATCTTCAAACTAATTTTTCATAAAGAAAAATTTGTAGCAGCCAATTTATGGTTGTGGTTACAGAGGATCTGTGTCACTAAGCAACACGGGACAGATGGAGAAAGCAGGGAATGTAGTGTCCTGCTGAGTTCAAGGACTGCATGGAGCCAACCCCAGGGAGGCAGCAGCAGGCAGTGGAGTCGGGCCAGGCAGGTAACCAGGATCATCAGGATTGTCCAACGTTAAACATTAGAGAAAGTGTAGATGTGAAATAAATTACAATGAAGCTATTCCCTTATTAAATGGAAGCATAAATAAGCAGTAATTTCCTTTAACATTACGAGTTCATTACTACCAGAATGGTTGTATCCATAGCAGCAGCAGCGGTCAACTGATAAATGAGTTCTTCTGAATTGTCGTGTCTTCTGGTAATTGGAGAGTCATGGAAACTGGCAGTATAAATGAAGAAAGACTTAAGACACATTTAGAGAAACAAATGAAACATTTTGATTATTTTATTTTTTAATCTTCAAAATTTTCTGCCATGAGACAGGAATGCATGATAGAAATGGCTCAACATTCACATGAAACACTTGGATTCATTTTCATTCACAAGTTTTTCTAAAAACACCTACAATTTCATAATCCCACCCACTTCCAACAATTATCACAGATTTAATTGACTGTTAAACAGTAGTTGCCAGCAATAGAGCACTGGAACGCTTTCTGCATATTAGTAGTGTCTTTTGAAACTACCACTCAAGAGTATCACGATTATAAATCACTGTACACAGCAACCCCAAAGGTAACTGATGTCCCAAAATAAACTCCCTGCTTCTTAGGGAGAGCTGTATCCCTCACTTAAAGAAATGCTTTTTTTTTCTCCTAGAACTACTTTTCATCTCATAGTATTTTTCTTGCAGGGAGTAGCACATGCTGACCTGATGATTTAACCACCACTGCTAATAGGCAGATACATATGCCTGATGCTTACTGATGCTCTCTGCTAATTATGTACAGAACATACTGAAAAAAGATGGGTTGCTTGGAATCTCTCTCTCTTCTTTTGAAGAGAACTATTTTGAGGTTTTTTTTTTTTGAACAGTTGTAAACAAAAGGAAAGATATACATGGACATATATCTATACACATAGAGATTATACACTGAGTATTTTCAATGTGGCGCGTATCTTCTTATATAGATACACACAAACACAGAGTAAGGGTCTGCACTCACCTCTTCACACATACCCACTCCCTTACATACAGCATGTGAGTATAAACGTTGTGGGTGTCCTAGGGAGTTCACTGGAGTTTGTCTATTACCAAATGATGATGAAATACCTGATTTGTATTACTCCTGAGAAGATACTAGAAGGGAATGACAGTTCTGATGCACTCTGGAATGGCACAATCACGTAAACACTTGCATACTTAAGACTTCTGAACTCATCCAAAGTTTCTAAACATCTAACCAAAAAAAAGGATATCAAAACAATGCAGCAAGTTAAAAAATAAATCAGAAAGTTTTTTTTATAATCAAAGTATAAACAAACATATAGGAAATGCATATTTGTCAGTAATTATTTTTAAAGTAGGAAACATGTACTTAAGAAAAACATAGTCATCTGATAAAACTTAAAAAAACAACTATCCAATGCATAATACATGCATTGCCCAAAATAGCAGAGGATAGCCACATTAGAATTGCAAGGCTTATAGCAACTCCACCAGAGAAAAATTACCATATATAGCAAGTCTATTAAGTATGCAATTTATAAAAAATTACTGTGACTGTTATTCACACTTCTGTAAAAAAGAATTTGCAATTTGCTGAGTATCTTATCCCTCAATAGAATTAATCCGTATAAAAATTACAACTAAACCACTGAATTTCAAGCACCAATTCAATCATTTAAACTAACTGTATTTATATTTCTCCTATTATTGAGGGAACAAATAATGATGAAGGCTAAGCTAAAATTAGCCAAGTAATTATTACAGTCTAGTTTTATAGGCATGCGGTTTTTTTCCTTCCATTCACTTGAATGCCAAACATTAGAAAATGTTTAGGCCAGTAAAGGAATCCTTGCAGGAATCCATTATTTCTGAGTATCAATGGTTTAATATACATTAAAAGCTCTTTAACAAACCACTGCTTTCTTAGTTCTAAGATAGAACAGATTTGCACACAAAAAATTACGGGACTGTTCCTCACCCTGACTTAGGAAAGGCAGCACCTAGACAGTAAACTAACAAGCACACCTGGACAGCTATCGGTAGTGTGAGAAACGGCACTGGTATTCAAGAAGGCAACACCATTGCTCATGGCAATACTGAAGTTTTTCTTAACTAAAAAATTTCCACTAGACATTTGGGATGGGAGGGTATCTCAGTAAGAGAGCTAGCTTTTTTTTTTTTCTGATTTCTTTTTCTGCCTCAGGAAAAACAAAGTAGCACAGTCTGAGCCAGTAGATGAGTAACAGTGTTTGTGGTGCCTCTCGTTGTTCCTGAAGAAAATATGTTCA
The DNA here is from genome assembly GCF_021613505.1 of Equus quagga. NCBI lineage: Eukaryota > Metazoa > Chordata > Mammalia > Perissodactyla > Equidae > Equus > Equus quagga. The sequence goes on from NC_060271.1 coordinate 104,188,864, forward strand.
GATAACAAGGGGTTTATCGTAAATCTATACAACTGCCGCTTTTGTTCCAGTATTTACACCATACCACTTACACACACAGTAATTTCTGAGACATAATTAATGCTTCAGTCTTTTCCTACTATTAAGTTTGGTTAATTTTCAACACACACCAAACTGAACCTTTAGGCCAGCTGCATTTGAGACGGAAGACAAGACTACTGAAGAAAACAAATCATGTGGAAACCAAAATCTTGATCAATAGTCATTCTCCATCACTTCCCGGCCTGTTATCTGAACTCTATCACAAGATCACATGCAGTTGAAAGAGAAAAGATCGTCGCACTGAAGGCCTGGTGTTAGGATAGGGGTGCAGGATCTTGCTGGTCCTCGGTAACAGCAGCTTCACTCTGCTCCTCGCTTATCGCATTGGCTGGCTCTTCATAAACAGGCTCACCAAGGTCTTCGCTGCCCCCTTCACTCTGCTCCTCGCTGTGGTCCTCACTGGGCTCCACAGTCTGTTCCAGGCTATTCTCCAGAAGCGTGGGAGAATTGCTTATTCTACTTTCTTCTTCAGCTGTCTCATTTAAGGGCTGGGAAGGAGGCAGTGTGGGAGTCTCAGACGGCATGACACTTTCACGGGAAGAGATGGGGGCTTTGGTTAGAGTAGTATCTGCTGCAATCTCATTCTGAGGCAAAGATAACTTTTCCACAAGTTTCCACTGGATGATGCTCATGTCTTTTCCACCAGTTGAAATCAGGTGACTGTCACTGTGAGTAAAACTCACATTGGTGACATGGCTGCTGTGGGCACTGTACTTGTGACTGGGAGCCTATATGAAATATATAAATCAGACAGGAAAATTACTCATTCTTTTCAGCAGTGCAGTGCATCAGCTTCTGAACAGGTAATTCGAATCAAAGCCACAAGTCATCAAATCTGAGGAATAAAGTTAGCAGTAATTTCCTTTTAATACATAGCTATTTATATGGGAGAAACAAAACAGAATAATGGGACAACTATACTTTCAGAATTAATTTTTTTAAAAGGTAACAAAGTCTGTCTCTTCTGGATGTCAGGTTGGTATACTTGTCAGACTTTAGTAAGTATTCTACTGAGATGGTTAGGGGAGAATTTACTAGGTTGGCAGGATTATAGGTGATTTAGGAAACAGTTCCATGAGTTTTATAATGTTGATCATACATGTAACAAATAAAATATTTCAATGTTTAAGAGAAATTTAAAACTGCCAAAAATCAAAATGAAAAACAATTGGACAATAAATAAAAATGTAATAAAACATCACCAGCTGCCTTCTGTAACTGTCTTCTCCTTAACCTTAATGAGGAAGGAGAAGACAAGTAATGCCTGCCAGGACACGTACAGACGGCCCTCTTTTCCCTCAGTGCATCGCAGGATCCCGGAGAATAACTAGTAACCTCATAAATATTTTCTCGCCACTGACACAAAATTATCCCTAAACAAAAAGCCTGACAACACTAGTCTGTATTAAATTGATTTTACCTTTGCTTTAGAGCAGGGATACTGAAACAGATGGACTTTGCAAAAGTCATCAGCAACAGCTATCACCTTTCTGTTGTGGGATCGCACCAGAGCATTGATATCTGTCCCATCGGATCCTTCCGGCCAGACACCTTTGATATGGACACACAGGGGTGCAGGAAAGTTAGCCTGAAGAACATCTCTGACGATCCATAGGTTTACTTGATTTTAGAATCTTAGTAATTTTCGTCTGTGTTCAAACTCTTAGTTGCGAACATTTCCCTTACAAATTTCTTAGTGGCTCAACACTTTATCCAAATGATGAAATTTTATCCAAAATCTAATAATAAAAGTAAATCAAAATAGCCTCAAAATGGAAAATTTAAAGATTCAAAGTACTCACTAGTAACCAGCAGGTGGTGCTAATAAATCATTTTAGTTTTAGCTTGACTCACCTCAACAATAAGCTCTTCAATTTTAAAGGTTCTGGTTGGAGGGGAAGTTCTCAGTCACTTGTACAGCAAGGTGCAGAAAGCAAGCCCTAGCACTAATTCTTCCAAGTGGACTCTAGGTAAGCTATGTAAAACTTATACTTTTTTTTTTACTGCCCCCTTTCAGGTAGGCACTTCAAAGAAAACCTTATAGAGATTGTTTCTTGATGGAAATGCATAGGCCATCCACTAATCTACCATGCTGTCCCACAGAATTTTCCTGGAACTATTATCTATGTCCAAAGATAAAACATAGCAAATTTAATTATTCTGAATCATTATGAGGTACTGGTGATCATGGTCAGTATAATTAGCAAAAACCTCTATTAGGCTAGACTACAATTATGGAATATATAAGGGTGGAGATGCTGATCTCCTATGGTTTAATACTACTGTAGAGAACAAATATGTTTTTGGTAAATTTGCTAAAACAAGCTGAAAGATTTCTTAATCGACATCTCTTAATAAATTCTGTTTCATTAAAATAACTAAGTTACAAGTACCTATAATGGATTTTTTTTCTTTTTTCTGAGGAAGATTGGCCCTGAGCTAACATCTGTGCCAATCTTCCTCTATTTTGTATTTGGGTCGCTGTCATAACATGGCCACCGATGAGTGGTGTAGGTCTGTGCCTGCAAACCTAGGCCACTGAAGCGGAGCACCCCAGGGCTGGCCCTGGATTATTTTTCTAATGCACATAGCATAAAGAAATGTTCGGGGGCTGGCCCCGTGGCCGAGTGGTTATAGTTCCATGTGCTCCGCTTCAGTGGCACAGGGTTTGTAGGTTTGGACCCCAAGTATGGACCTATTCCACTTATCAGCTATGCTGTGGAGGCATCCCACATACAAAGTAAAGGAAGACTGTCACAGATGTTAGCTCAGGGCTAATCTTCCTCAAGCAAAAAAAGGGGAGGATTGGCAACAGATGTTAGCTCAGGGTGAATCTTCTTCATAAAAAAGGAGAAGTGTTCAGATCTATGATCAGGCTGGAGTAGAGTCTGACTTTCAGAAGGCAGAGATATATAAGGGAAGGGACTAATATTTTGGGTATTGCTTTAGGTATTCATGCTACATCCATATCCAGGATTGTAATCACAGTCATGTGCCGCATAATGATATTTTGGTCAACAACGGACCACATATATATGATGGCGGTCCCATAAGGTTAGTACCATATAGCCTAGGTGTGTTGTAGGCTATACCATCTAGGTTTGGGTAAGCACACACTGTGATGTTTGCACGACAACATCGCCTAAAGATGCATTTCTTAGAATATATCCTGCTGTTAATCAATGCATGACTATACTGAGTATAACATCTCTTTCTAATTCCTTGCAGACAAGGCTGAATTATTTTAACTTTTCCATTTATCTTCTAACCTTTTTGGAAGGATACCTACAGATTGGGAAAGACAGAAAACTGTCACTGAGGACAGATTTCTAGATATGTCCAAAACATCAGATTAGGAATGATCGCCAAATTTTATCTTTAAATAATGTCTACTAAAAATGCCTTTATATGTCAGCAAATGGTGCTGGGACAACTGGACACCCCCATGTAAAAGAACAACAACTACTGACAAGGATGTGGAGAAACTGAACTCTGCTGGTGGGAATGTAAATGGTACAGCCACTTCGGAAAACAGTCTGGCAGTTCTTCAAAAGGTTAAACACAGAGTTACCATTTGACCCTGCAATTCCACTTCTAGGTATATACCCAAGAGAAATGAAAACATGTCTACACAAAAACCTATGTGATTGTTCATAGCAGCATTATTTATAATAGTTGAAATGTGGAAATAACCCAAGTGTCCATCAACTGATGATAAACAAAATGTGGTATATCCATACAATGAAATATTATTCAGCCATAAATGAAGTACTGATACATTCTACAATATGGAATAACCATGAAAACACTATGCGAAAGGAAAGAAGCCAGTATCAATGGATCACATGTTGTATGATTCCATTTATATGAACTATCCAGAATAGGCAAATTGTTAGAGAGAGAAAGATTAGTGGTTGCTGGGGGGTGGCAGAAGGGACGGGTGGGGCATGACTGCTAATAGGCAGAGGGTTTCTTTTTTGGGGTGATGAAAATGTTCTAATTCTAAAGTTAGTGACTACGGCTGCACAACTCTCTGAATATGCTAAAACCTCTGTATTGTACACTGTATTATTATTTTAATTTATTCATATTTTTTGTTGTTGTTGAGGAAGATTGTCCCTGAGCTAACATCTGTACCAATCTTCCTCTATTTTGTATGTGGGACACCACCACAGCATGGCTTGATGAGTGGTGTGTAGGTCAGCGCCTGGGATATGAACCCAGAAACCCCAGGCCACCAAAGCAGAGTGTGCGAACTTAACCACTATGCCACTGGGCCGGCCCCTGAATTGTACACTTTCAATAGGTGAATTATATGGTATGTAAATAATATCTCAATAAAGCTATTTTTAAAATGCCTTTATAAATTTAAAAGCTTCAGTTTTCACTTGGAGAAAAAAATAGTAAGGCAATAAGTACTATTATGTAAATTCCTTTCCTTTTAATTGTCTTTCATATTATTGGGAACCAAAAGTCTTCTGGATTCTGCAAAGAGTAAACCTCATATTGGTTCAATACTAATACACGGAATTTCTCTGAATCTGGTATTAATATTGATAACACTAAAGAACACATGTAGACTATTTTTCATTTAGAAATTTAAGTAAATATTATATATCAAAATCCCACAAACTGCCTTTTCTCATCAGGTGCCATGTTCTTACCAAAGACTTGAAAGCCTAGTACACAGGTGTATGTCGTCCAATCGATGTCCTTACAATCCGATCGATTCCTAATTAGTTTGCAGCCACTTGGAATGTCCCCTTTAAATTTAGAAACAGGAAGTATAATCATAGTGCTTGTGTACAAATGCATTTGAAAGTGCATCTTGATTCAAACTAGCCACGTTTACTTGTATTTATAATCCATACACTGAAAAACATTAAGACACATTTAAAAGGGAAAAGAAAATGTTTACTTTAACAGGGTTTATAGAACTACAAACTGTTTCCCACGGAAGTTGTTCTTTTCTTTAAAAAGCATAAATGCCCATCCATTATACTCCTTCCTGCCTCCAGGAAAAGTTGTTAAATACAAAACATTCAGAGCAGCATCAATCTCCCTGAGTAATTTCTTATGACACATGTCTACACATTAAAATTAATTCATTACTTTCTTGGAGTAGTGAACCACATTTAAGATTCTCACTCCTTAGCTCACAGTAACAGACGCTTTGTCAGGTTAGAGGGGCCAGAATGCATTCTCTGCACAATTCAAATTCCACGCAGCCTGTGCATTTGCGCCCTGACAGACATATCTCAGCCATACACGATCATTCATACTTACAGTACAATATCTCATAGTCTCCCGAGTTAGACATTATATACTTGTTGTCTGGGGACCAGTCAAGGTGTGTGATATAGCTGGAATGTCCCTAGGAAATAACAGATCAACTATTAGAAAGCTTTTAGAGTTTTGAGTGATAAACAGTTTAATAGTTAGCCAAAAGTGTTTTCCGAGTAGCCATTCACCTGGAATTCCTCAAGTACAGAGAGCAGTAACACAGCCTCTAGAGCTGAACAGGGCTCACAGCAGGGCTTTAGTTCTTTTTTACCTATCTTGTTGGAATTCAATGATGCAGGTATGTGAAGATGCCAGTGATACGTGAAGAGTTCTGACAGAACTTTGCAACTAAAGAGATCTCACCACAGTGGAAACATTAAGCTGGCCTCTCCACCTAGATACCAACAAGCACCTACTGCCTGTGCAGACTTCCAAGAAAGACTGTCTCTTAAACTTGTACCTTAAAGGACACTGCAGTGGATACAACTCAGGCCTTATTTCAAGTCACAGTGTCCCTATTAGAGTGACTTCATTTGTTGAGAATGAAGTATTGGTTCCAGGTTGTGTACAAAGAGTACAGTTTTCCTGGGCTGCTTCCTGAGTATCCATGGTACACCCTGGAGACTGAGGAATACGGCATATATACATAGCCACATGAGGTTTCCTGGGAAAACTCCTATTTCCAGAGAATATTCTGGGGGAAAAGTCACCCAACACTGCACTCCTTCACAACAGCTGGACCCAATACAATCATCTGATTCCTTAAAACATTCCTTAAACAGAAAGACAGTAATCTTCTTCTGCTTAAATTTTACTAACATTGGGAATTAAAACAAAAAAGCTATTAAATGCTGTATTTCGTTGGCTTAACATGTAAGCATTTGATGATTTCCAATAAACTATAAATAGATAAATCACACAGGTCTTATGGTTTACCAAAGTTGACAGAAATTCAAAATCACTTTTATCTCCTACAGTCTGGGGTAAAACACATTTCATTTCTATTGTACTTTTTGAATGACTAGTTTTCTGCTCACATGGTTTTATTTTTTGAGTCAAAGTACCTTAAGCATAGTTTTTAATGATTGACACAGAGTATTCTAATGATTCCAGTACCCTTCTGAAGTCTAACATGTCCTAAAACCTCTCTGGAGCTACGATCTCCACCACAGTGTTGCAGCAAATACACATAATTATATATTTAAATAAATTTAAATTATATGAAATTGAGAAATGTGAAGCTTCCTGAAATCACCAGAGATTAGGTGTATATTGGAAAACAGATCGGGAATCACTTGCTAGACACACAGGAAACCTACCAATTTAACAAAAACTCAATTTTCAATGCCAGAAAGATGCATGTGTTTCTTGGATATTTTCTGAATATGGCAGGAGGATGGCATTCACAGTTCCTTTTCACAGTGCACATGGGTCTGATGCCTGGCCCTGGCATTTGGAGAGGCCACACTTCTAAGACAAGAAAACTGCTACATGAATGATTTAACCAGATTAATCATGGCAAAGTCCTCCAAGAAGTACTCATCCTAATGCAGAAGTACTTACAAATCTTATCCGAATCTTTGTGAAAGTCTTTATTAGCACTACTTAGAAGAGCATCAGAAGCACTGTGTGTATGCATAATATTCATGTAACTCACATGTGTGGTGAACACAGAACATATTTAGAAGGTAAATCAATATAAAATATTCTCAAAAAGGATTCGAGTAGGAAAAGTCCCTAAATTTAGAAAAGACCTTGGGGAAGTTATCAATTCATACTGGAAAGCAAAGAGAATATTTTTTCCTTAGTATGGATTCCAATAAATAAGCAAAGAAAAGATTAAATGCAACTGTTAAGGGTCTATAATGTTACCCTCCCAGACACCATCTCAGAGTGTCCTTGCCACCCCCGCCCCCCCAGGCCATGGAAGGTACACACACAGCCTGGGGGGAAAATACCCTCAAATATCACCCCAAGGGCACAGACACAATTGGGAGCAAAATCTAGCCTACTTCCTTGAAAAGAAACAGGAAGGTATTCTACGCTGGCACTTTCATTACTTCCATTAAGTAGCTGAATGGTGTAACACAACAATCACAAGTGACAGAGCCCATGACTACTATTCTGGAAAAATCAGAAAGAGTTTAGCTAAATCTTTGTCAGTTAAGTTACATGGAGGCTTGTCATCGATCTACATCAGTAGTTTGCAACCCTGGCTGTATATTAAAATTACCTGGGGAGTTTTTTAAAAAGTAACAAGTACCTAACTGTTTTCCTAAGTAGGTATTCAGGTGTCCCTTCACCATCTAGAGCAGTGCTGTCCAATGGAACTTTCTGCAGTGATGAAAATATGCTCTGCCCAGTCCAGTGCAGCAGCAACTGGACATGTGTGGCTTCCGAGTACTCGAGGTATGGATAGTGCTCCCAGGAACTGAATTGTATTTAATTTCATAAACAGAAAGTTGTGGTTAGCAGCTGCGATGCTGGATAACACAGGTACAGTCCATTTTTTCTCTACTGGTTTGAAATACCTTTTATTATCTAGTACATTTCCATATAAACAGAGATCTATTTCTGAACTCTCTTCTCTGTTCCATTAGTCTATCTGCCTATTTATTCTCAGCCAACTATGATAGTTTTGTGGTATGTGGAAAATTTCGGATGAACTTTAGAACCATTTTATCAAGCTCGTAAATATGTTGAAAATGTAAGACTGCATCAAATTTAGAGAATAATTTGCAGAGAAAAGATAATTTTATCAAGTCTTTTCATCTAGAAACACATTATATCTCTATTTTTTCACTTATTCGTTTGTCTTCAGCTGTGTTTCATATAGCTTCCTGTGCTTTTCTGGCTAGGTTTATTCTCAAAGCATCTATAGCTTCTGTTGCTACTGCAAATAGGATTTTTTCCTCCATCACATTTTTGATGTGTTTTGTTGGTTTGAGGGAAAGCTGATCTTTAGAGTATAGACTGTTACTTGCCTGTCCAATCCACATTCTCCCCTAGTGCCCAGCTAAAACACTGTGCTTCCCAACCTCTTTTGTAGCTAGGGGTGCCAGAAGTTACTGAGTGGGGCTTCCAGGAAAACTTTAAGAGAACCGACTTAGGAGGAAGAGTGTCTTCTTTCCCCTTGCTCTGATCCTGTCTTCCTGGAACTAGGGTGTGATGACTGGAGTTGCAGCAGCATCTTATTGAGGATGATGGAGTAGAAAGAAAGAAGGATCCTGAGTCCCTGATGACTTCTTTTAAATGAGAACATATCCCTCATTTGTTTAAGTCACCAGATAATGCAATATAATTCCTGTTACAGTAAGATTGAATCCTACTGCCGTATTGAAATACTGCATTAGTTTCATGGCTTATTTTCTTGGAGATTTCTAGGTAGGCAGTTTGAAAGTCTTTTCCACTTCTCTTTTTGATATATATTTTCAATTACCAAAATCCTGGCAAAAGGAACCCTTAATTTCTACCAGCACTTCTTGCCTATTCTAACAGACTTGTAATGCTTTTTAGTACGTCACTGCAACTTCAATATAGTATATCTCCTGGGCTAAGATCTTTTGAATAGCAGTGTTAACAGGTACACAGGAATTTGAGTCTAACAGAAAGCCACTATGTTGGCAATCAGATGCAGAATAAAATAATCTTAATCCCACTGCAAGTAGAATAGAAACTTTAGGTCAATCAGAACACAAACTCTTTCAAAGAAAATATACAACTGTGCATAATTTAAAAACTGTTTTTGAACTTTTTCACAGATTCATGTTAAATGCTGAAAAACACCCCCAGGTATAACGCAGGGCTCATCTTGTTACTGACAATAATGTTGCTGCTCCTGCTCATAACACCTAACACTTACTGAGTACCTTCTCTGAATAGGGCATTTGTTTAGGTGCTTTACATACATTATCAACTCCAAATCTCAGAGCTACCTTAATGCAGATGCCCACTTAGTAAGTGAAGAAGTTTAGGAGGTAGAGAGAGGTTAAGTAGCTTTTCTGAAGTCACATAACAAAGAATTGGTGGAGCTGGAGTTCAAACTCAGGTCAGATGATTCTGGACCAAGTTAAGCACAGCATTTAAATCACAACTATCTTTTACTCATTTCTGTAACACTGAAGATGAGTAGAAAGTAATTCAAAAGTAGCATTTTAAGAAAAGGAATCTATAAGTAATCAAGAACCTTTTTGGTACATTTTCAAAATAGCACAGGAAAAGCTGAGGTAAAGAAACACTGTACTGGAGCTGGCCCCATGTGGAGTGGTTAAGTTTGGCACGCCCCACTTTGGTAGCCCAGTGTTCATGGGTTTGGATCCTCGGCACAGACCTACACCACTCGTCAGCCATGCTGAGGGGGCAACCTACATATAAAATAGAGAAAGGCTGGCAAAGATGCTAGCTCAGGTCTTTCAAGCAAAAAAAGAGGAAGAATGGCAGTGAATGTAAGGGCAAATCTTCTTCACTGAAAAAAAGAAACATTGTACTGAAAGCAAGAAAACTACATAAAACCTTGCAACACTCAGGCATCTCTGAGAAGGCAACCAGGAGTCTTCAAAATCTTTTTAACTATAAAATCCTTCTGTCATATTAAATTTTACTTGAGAAGCCCCGTATATAAAGCAAATAAAACCAGATCTATACCAGCACAGCCCCACCCCTAAATCCTAGGGCTGTGCAGGAGACAAGTTAGAGAGAGCTTCTGAATCTAAAGCCTTCTTATAAACTTTTCTATAGCAGCAGTAACAAAACCAAACTGCTTACACACTGAAGATATGATACAATTATGAACCCATGAATCCTAAAGGTCAGTCAAACCACTTTTTCTAATATTTACTAAACACTAAGAAGATGGAAGTTCTCATGAGAAGTAGCAGAAAGAAAAAAGGTTCTAAATTACATGATCTAATTAAGAGGCACAAAATGCCACAGATCAGGTCAAGCAGCCTTGGAGCGTGTGCTGCAGGGGGATTTGGAGAGCCCTATGCTGGCAGGAAGACAGCATGTTCCCAGGGGCAAACATGGGAAGCGAGGGGGCAGAGACAGGCCACAGAAGAGGAAATGAAAGGCTGCCAAGGATAGACAGTATAAGGGGCAACTCCACGCTACTTCTCTTCCCCTCGGTGCCTCAGCCGGCCCAGAGAGGTCACACTCATAAAGAGCAAATTTATTTCTTGTGCAATCACCGGGATTCCTTCAAAGAGATGGGCCAGGACCAGCCATGTGTTGTAAATAAACTTGAGATTTGTTTGTGAGGAGGTATCATTTGCCACATCAGAGCAAATACAAAAGCAGCTTCAGCAGAAAATATGTTCACTCACTCTTCTTAATATAGATCTTCGAGGCAGGCACATGTGAGCACTAATCTATAAGAAGCAGATACTGAGCAGTGCTCTATCATCTTATTATTACTGCTTTCATAGATAACGAGATTTACGTCTTTCTGTGGAATTCGTGATTGTCATATTGCTATTTTAAAAGGAATTTCTTAATGGCTATATTCTAGTAATATAATGAGTGATTAGTCTAAAATACAGGCAGACATACCAAGCTAGTTAATGTCCATGAGAAAAAAGGCTTCTTGCTGGTAGACTGGGCTATCTGCAGAAATAAGATGCAAATGAAGCATCTTACTCTCCCTTCTGTACTATTCCAAAATTAAGAAACTCCTTTAAAAGTTGGAATGTACTTATTTGATACTGTGCCTGTTTTTGCTTTGTTTCTACTCTGCCAAAAACTGCACAGCATTAGAACTAAATGCAAGGATTTGAAATGGAAGAGAAAAGGGAAGTGACAGGGTATGTGGAAAAAGATTATGCCAAAAGTGCTCTGAGCCAGGCTCTTCTAGCATGTTCTGAGGTTTTCCAGGGTTCTAAGGACTAAAGAGAGAGACATCAAAGTTTTAACTCAGTCTTTATCACCTTTGGAGACTATCTGGTTTATCCACATACTTACACTGTAAGGAACTGTACTGAGACTGGCTCGATCGGAGGAGTTAGAACATAAAACAAAGGATCATGATAAATGATGGTTGCTATGGTTGCTTCACTTTTCTCATTCATCAAATGAGGAAGTTGACCGGATAGATAATGCTCTCTTCTGCCCTTTATATGCTAAACATTTTATGATTCTAAATGAGATCAGACTTAATATTTTTAAAGAACACCTAGAAAAGGGGAGATACGATGAATCTCCAAATATACAGTTTATGCTAAGCTGTTTTTTTTTAAAGATTCACACCTGAGTTAACATCTGTTGCCAATCATTATCTTGTTTTTTTCCTTCTTCTTCTCCCCAAAGCCCCCAGTACATGGTTGTATATTCTAGTTGTAGGTCCTCCCAGTTGTGCTATGTGGGATGCCGCCTCAGCATGCCTTGATGAGCGGTGCCATGTCCGCACCCAGAATCCGAACTGGTGAAACCCTGGGCCACCGAAGTAGAGTGCGTGAACTTAACCACTCAGCCACAGGGTCAGCCTCTATGCTAAGTTTTTTTAAACACTGAAATTTTAAGTGGATAAGGATAAACTTCAGGAAGATGAAGAAAGATATTTGGCATCAGTAGAAAATGGAAGTAAGTTTTAGTGACTGGAAGAGCAAGTTTTGTGTGTTTATGGAAACTACAGTAGATGTCCCCCACGAAAACTTTAGAATTAACATAAAGTAGATCAAAGCAGAAAAAGGGAAAGAAGTAAGAGTCATAAAAGCTCCAAGGCCAGCAAGTCTAGAGTACAACCTGACTGCATGTAGGAATCTGTCCAAAGAGTTATTCAGATGGAAGTGCAGGTAGGGTGGTCAGCAAGAAAAAGGAGTCAAAAGGCAAATGTGGGCAGTAATGACCTGATGTCTAGGGTAGAGAACCTGAACCAAGACCAGTTCCAGCGGCAGCTACCGCCCTACTGTGGATGTAGGCACCAAGCTTGCTCACCTTCGGATTATACTCTGGTTTCACATGCACTTTTTTGCCTAAAGGGAAGTACTGGCTGGAGGATGCTCAAGTCCTGTTCCTTGGCATTTGTATACCTTACTTTAAATGAATAAACTGGTATACGCTGATTGTGAGCTGGTTTCCTGAGGCTTGCTTGTAGAGAGAAAAATTGGTTGGCCAGAGGAAACTAGGATTCAGTCCCTTACCAGTTACAGCTCTTGTTGTAAAGTGATATTTTATAAACCAGCTTCAGAGAACTTGGATGATGTAAGTCTATCTAAAATGGATCTTGTCCTGTTTCTTAGCTTATAAGACTGAGAGTAAGGCTTTGGCCTGTAACCACCTCATCACGCACACCAATTAGGGACTCATGCATCAGCCAGCTGCCTTCTACCAAGAAGTGCCCCTTTGTGTCCCTGGGTACCAGTCATCTCCTTAATGGGCATTTCCACATAAAGTGATGCCATGAAAAGGGACAGGCTCTAACTTCATGGTTACAATATATTACAGGGACATTTCTTAAAGTTCTAAGCCCAGTATGCTTTTGTAGCTACAGTGTCAATTAAATGTTGTCTAGTAACAGGAAAATATGGGAAATAAAACAGAAAAGAGCATTTGTATTTGAAACTCTTGAGAGTAGTTCCAGTTTCCACATTTTAACAAAGACCTACTCTTCACAAAAATCCTATAGAATAGGAGCTATTATAATCTTCAATTTTAAGATAATAAAATTAAGACTCAGAGGAGTTAATTAACTTTCCTAAAATTGCGAACTAGTAAGTGGCATAGCCAGCATTAGCCCAGTTTTTTCCATCCTATATCATAGCAGAAAACAGACAAAAGCAGTTACATGAGACTATAAGACCAGGTGGTAGAAGCAGACAGCAAGGAGAAGTGACAGCTGGAAGCAAAACACAAAACAGAAGGTAATTAGAAAAGGAAAGTAGTTGAGCCTTTCATTATAGACTCATATAGTACTAGAAACTTTAACAGTTCCTAAGGTTATCTCAAAATAATACTTTCAAATGCTCTAAAGATAAAGCTGCCTAATTAAAGATGGCCAAGTCTCACGCAATTGATAAACTTGCCATTTCTCAACACTTCCAAGGTCATTCTCGTTATCTAACGTCGCACATTGCCGTTTCCTTTCTGGCTCAGTTGTACTGTAAGAGCAGAGTACAATAATATATATGTTGAAAAATCTGAGGCATTATCGTACCCTGGAAAGTTTGCTCTACTAAGAGTTAGGAGAACAGGGTTCAGGTCCTGGATCTGCCACTATGGCACAATGCGACCAAGGACTAGTCTTTTATCTTCTCTGAAACTCAGTCTCTTCATCCGTAAAACAAAGACTGACCTAAGTAAGTGTTACAATGATGCCTGTAAAATTTTATTATTCTACAAGATTAAATTATATTTGGTATACTCTGTTTATTAAGATACGGACTTTTTAAAAAAATTGAGGTAAAAAATAAGAAAAATTTGGTGCCTGGGAGGATAATAAACTTAAGTAATCTGAAAATTCCTTTCAGTGAAACATTTCATTTGATCATGTTGTACAATGAGGCACTATTATACTATTCCATGTCACAAATACTAAGATGACAAATCGATTAAAAGATGGATTTAAATAAATTAATGGATAATGATAAATAATTTTTATCAAGGTGAACAGAAACATTTTGGACAAATTCTAAAACTTTGAGGTTGCTAGTACACCAGTTTTATGGGCTCGCTTTAGCATATGGTACAAAATATGTCCAAAAAGGGGCAAATAAACAAGTCTTTTCTTTGAATAGTAAATGGTCTGGGTTTTGCTTATGTATATGCTTCTAAAAACTAATTCTTTTATTTATTCCCCTAAAACTATTTTGTGATAAAGACTGTTAAAGGATCTGTGCCACCAATTCTCTAAGTGATCTGCTAGTCCCACATTAATTTCCTAACATACACCTCCAGCTACCTCATTTTCTACAAAAATCACATTTAACAAACACTAAGTACTTATTGTGTGCCAAGCACTATCCCAAGCATTTCATATGCATTAACTTGTTTTAATCCAGTGAAGTAGAAACTACAATTATCCTCATTTTACAGAAGAGAAAACTGAAGTAGAAGGTTTAAGTAACTTGCCCAAGGTCACACTAGCCTGTTAAGTGGTGAAACAAGAATTAAAATCCAGGTAATCCTCCCCTATGTCTGTGCCCCTAACCACTGTGCTACACTGCCTGCCTTTCTTGTCATGTCCTCAGCTTGAATGTGCACTTTTCGAGGACAAGGAACAAATCTTACATATATTCCCGGTGCCTACAACGTTTCTCTAGTTGGCAGAGCACCTGCCATAAGGTAAGCACTCAGCATGCCTACAGAACTGAACTGAATCTTCATCTTACACTGATAACCTAATCAATCAGAAATGGGCAACAAATTTAAGGAATTATGCTTCTGTTAATTCTCTTAATGCAGACAAAACTCCATATAAGTTATTTTATTTTTAGTGGTAGAGAGATGACACAGGATGGGCAGGATCATGGGACATTGAGATTAAAAGTGAAATACCCTTTCCTTTCTGCCTCTCTCCATCTTCAAGAAGTGTTATTTCCTAAGAGTTTCCTATGGAAATATCTTCAAGTTAAGAAACTGCCTTAAAACTGGTCAGAGGGAGACAAACATTAACTCCCATCAAAAGGAGAAACCTTTCTAGAGTACACAAGGAACTACAACATTCTGCTGTCAGGTAATCTTAGTTTCCAAAGAGAGAGATTAAAGTTTAAAACAGCTAAGGAGAGACAACAATGGATACATCAATGGAAATATTTAACTCTCTTTTTAACAGAAGTAACATTTTCCAACAATTTTACAACTTAACCTATTTTACTTCACTACTTACAGTGCACTTTCCATATCTGCTATATTTTCTTCCATTTTCTGAGACTACATAGAGGTAAATAAAGTTGTCATGAGATCCTACAGCCAGGAGGGTGCCATCTAGAATGAAACAGGAAAAAGTGTTGACTAGAGAAATATATTGATAGATTTATTTATTGTTATTTTATTGGACTTATACCAAATGATATTTTACAAATATTGTTAAATCTCATCAATTTAACTGTTATTTGGTGTTTAATGAATGAATCTTTCTATTACTAAGCACACTTGAAAAACAAGTGGTCCTCTGCTCCAGCACACAATCCTTTCTTGGATTCTAATAGGGGCCTTGGACTCTCCCCTCACTCTAGCCTCATCTCCTAGTTAGCTACAAACTGGCCCCAGGGAGGTTAACCTACTTTTATGGGTCTAAGTACACAGTATTCATACAACAAGCAGAGTGCACAATTGCTCATTTCAGCCGAGCACATATGATCTCTCCAGCTATAGGGCGGTTCTCTTGGGAAGGGACCATCTCTCTTCTTTTATGGTCTCCTCCATTGTACTTACCACGTAACAGATGGTCAATAAAGTCTACTAGCTTGATCTTTGGATTTTAATTGCTACATTTGCAGTAGTTTTTTGTTACTATAGCACAAAAAAAAGCCAAACTGAAACAGAAAGCCTTTTCTGCTCCAAGGTAACTCTTGCCAGGCTTATAGCTTGAAACAAATACTTTTCCTTCCTTGTACAACTCAGAGAATAGTATTGTGTGCTTCCTTTGAAACAACTTAGAAGCAATCAAAAAGATCCTTTGGATCCCACACTAATCCAACAACTACTGAAATATATTTTCGAATATAAGCAAATATCACTCACACTAACTCCAGGGAAGAATGACGTAAATCAAAACCATATTAATAATGGAAAAAGGGAATTGGAATCTTACGAAACTTAACACTGTGAATAAAATACAAAGAATTATTCAAATAAGGCTAAACAAATTTATCAAATTCTTATAATGAGTTGCTAAGTATTTTATCTAATTAACAAACCAGCCATTACTGTGTAACCAGTAACAACATAATTAACTTTTTAAAAACTTGAAGGGCCTATAAAACTTGTGTCTTTTGAATATTACTATAATTTTATATTCTCTCATATACAAAGAAAAGGTTGCTAAATAGCTGTAACATTCAACCTAATACCTATTCAAAATTCTAAGTATGTGTAGTTCCAAAAAAATGGGATTTGATTGCACTGTATTCTGCTTTCAATTGCAAATGCAGCTGTAACAGTTTGTTTTAAATTTATGTTTGCTTGATGATTTAGAATGTTGTTTAACTTTAGCGGATCTTTTGCGGTTTCCTGCAGCAGAATTTAATCTGATGTTGGGGGAATCATATTCAATATTTAACAACGCTAGAGCGTAGAGAAAAAAGTAGTCAGCTTTACTGGAAGTGAAAAGACACAATTACAGAGAAATACTGGGAGTGTCAGGATCGGGGGTAAATCTGCCTACCTACTGAGTAGCGCATCACAGAGAGCTGTTCGTTCCCGTCTGTGTGGATAGAAACTAGATCTCTGGTTTCTGCATCCAGAACAAACCACCTGTTAAGTAAAAATCAAAATCTTCTTCAGATATTTTTAGCATTTACAGAAAAAAAAAAGATTGCTTTTTCTCTTTAATTTTAAGAAATTTTAATAATTCTCTTAAGTATGACATGTTCCTTTCTTCTAATGAACGATGAATTCATTTTGCAAAATGTTGCTAGATAGAATATAAATATACTTATATGGGCCAAGGCATGTTCTCATTTCACTTTAGGTATTCTCTGAATGCCAACTGTGTCTCTTTGCTAGGCACTGTCTAAACAGAAAATAAGATGACAGGATCAGTGTTCTTGAAGATTACACTAGAGCTGAGGAAAAAGAAATGAGCCCACTGAAACAAAGAACAATTGAGGGCCAATCTCA
Source organism: Equus quagga (assembly GCF_021613505.1). Lineage (NCBI taxonomy): Eukaryota > Metazoa > Chordata > Mammalia > Perissodactyla > Equidae > Equus > Equus quagga. Next base: position 104,206,000 of record NC_060271.1, read on the forward strand.
GTGATGGTAACTATGTATAATAGAGGAACTCAGAAGGAAAATGAATGATGACGGAGAGAGAAAAACCTCTAGAGAGGATGCAGGTTATGGGTTCAACTGAACAGTGAGGAAAATAAGTACAAGGAGTTCAGGCAGGAGGAGTGACTGCTGAACAGCTATGGAAGTGTTGAGAAGCATGAATAGTATGAAGGCGGAAGGGAAAGGCAAGGGGCCATTCATTTGGTGTGATTTCAAGGGAACTAGCAGGCAGCATTCTGCCTCTCCAATACCTCCAACACTCCCACAGGGAAGCTCTAAATTCTTTGAAAGACAGTTTTTCATTCACATTTATAGGAAAAGTCAAAATGTAAAAGCCTACTGAGAGGTAAAACAATGACTTAAATTCAACTACATAATAAATTATCAGACCTCTTTCTAAGAGCATTTTGAAGGAAGGGATGGTCCTTCAGAAGAGCATGGTGAGATGTGGTGTACAAAGCAAAGACTGGGAAGTAAGGCCAGACGACTAAAGGCTGAGTAAGTGAGAGGAGGGCAGGTCAGAGACAGCATGCATAGCTGGTTGGAGGAGTTCAGACTTAAGCAGTGCCTGGCTCAGATCAGGCACTAAATAAATATTTGTAGAATGAATAAGTGAACAAATATAAATTAAGTCTTGAACATTACAAAATTAAGTCTTGAACCTTACAAAAGCAAAGTTTACTTAGCAAGAATTACTTACTAGTAGTGCAGTATTCAGGAAGAAATGGTTAGGGTGGGGGGAGGGAATGGGACAAGACTAGGAAAAAAAACACACTGTCTTAATCTCATGTAACTGAATCAGACAACAAGAGCAGCAAGTTTTGTTTTTAATTATTCATATGGGAAAACTTTCACTACTAAAATAAGCCAATAACAGGAATCATAATGACAGTTCCTTTTAATTATGAAGCATTATAACTAATATCTGGAAAGAGACCATTTCCCCTTCAGATTAAAAGAAATATTATTTAGGAGAGAGGAAAGGGCTTGAAAGAATTTTTTTAAAAAAAGAATGTTTAGTGATGTTGCTTAATATGCATTAATGTATTCAAAGTAGAAGATGAAAGACTAAAAGATCCCAACTCTTTACCTATCACTGGAATCCCTCTCTAATTAAACATGTTCATAAATGAATTTTAGTAACTTGTGAGCTATGGGTTGAAACTTCTGGGTGGTTAACCTAATTAATAAATTCTGTCTTCTACTCAGGTAAGAGAAATAGTTTCTATTTGTGAATACTTGAGTTTAAAGGTCAATCAGCAAGAAACTGGCACTCTGAAGCCCTATGCTGCATGTTTACTGATAATTTCCACTTAAAAAGGTACATAAGAAACATACTTTATTGCAAGTGGACAGTACCCATAGACCACTGGTTTCTTCTAAGAATGTGATTCATTAATCAATTTTCATGGCTACCACTGTGAAACTTCTCTAAGCCAAGAAATGCCAAAGCTGATGCCAAGTGAAGTGCCTTTTCAGAGTAAGGGAACTAAATATTCCAACTCAGGCTGAACAGACACACCTAAAGAACAATGAGATACAGTGCCACTCTGTAGGTATAAAGTTTTAAGTTTTTAATGAGTTCATGGAAGCTTTACTATACTTTCTTAGGCATTTGAAAATTATCAATTTTCATTTTGGAGAAGCCCTGATACTGTTTTAAGACTGTTTTCCAAGTGTATTTAATCTTCCCAGGAAAATCGCAAACAATTTTATCTTTTGGAAACTCCCTTAAAAAGTAATAAAAAATCCAGAACGTCTGTTAGTATAACATGTAGAAATCTAAAACTGAGTCATTTACTGGTTAGAGATGGTAGCAATCAAAAAAGGAAAAAAAAAAAAAAAACCCTGCCTACTTTTTCTATTTAATTACTTATCAGAGAATAATTCTACTTTTGGTAATTTTTAGTACTAATTAAATAACTCTGTTATTAAAAGCATACGATTTCCTTATGGACCCCAGCAATAATTTTAAAGCTCCCATCCTTTTCATTGCATGAATTATGTTCTACGTTCAGTAAACACTTTGGGCTCAGGACCTGTGTCCCTAACAAAGGTATGGAGAGAACAACAAATCCTCTAGCAGAGGGAATTTTCTAGAAATAAGTTTTCCGTGTGTTGAACTGTATTCTTATTCCAGGCTTAGAGTAAATACATTAGAACTAAGTTTCTGCTTTGAGGTAATCTGGAACCATTATGGGGCTCTATAGACCTAAAGGACCTAATTAATGGATCTTCCTAAATGTAATTGCTCAGTATCAGAGATGGGAAATCTTTGGCCATATATTTAAAATAATCTGACTTGTAAGTCAAGTACTAAAACATAGTACCCTCTATCTTGATGACTTTTTCAAAAGACAATATGTTGATTTCTTTAGTAGCAAAAAAGAATTGTAAGATTTTAGAGCTGGAAAGTACCATACTTCTAACTCCCTAAATGAATATATATCTGTTTATGAGTTAAAATATATTCATCATAATATAAAGTGTGTACTCTGGGTGGCAGGTTTGTAACTGCCCTCCACCCCTTCCTTCTTTATGATCTTCTAACTTATAAGAATAAGAATGTGGCTTTTACAATCAGAAAAAGGTAAAGCCAAAAACACGAGGAAGAAAAGCCTAATTCTACCCTCTCATTTTACAAATAAGAACAGTGAAATCCTATGATGTCAAAACACCTGACCAGTCATCAACCAACTAGTTAGTGGCAGAACCAGGACAGAGCTTCTGACCCTTGTGCTTTTCACTGTATCACCCCAGGGGAGGGCGTGATCCCATGGAGAGTGCTCTTTAAGATACACTTGCATTTAGGGATTCAGAGAAGAAAAGAGTCAGCAAAGGAGGCAGAATAGGAGTTTATAATCTAACTGGGGAGACAGAATGAGTTCATAAAGTAGTAAATAGTTCAAAGTAATGTGAATTATACAAGTGATAAGGATTATGAAGTTTCAGAGCAGCGAGTGATCACTGAGGATGTGGGTGGTCTAGGATTTCATCACATCAAATATGGCAAGGATAGGTGGGACATAAATAGGTGTAAAGTAGTTGATAAGAAATTACAAAAAGGGCTTGGGTGTATATAAAGGACAACAACTTGACCAGTCTGGCTGGAGAAGTGAGGGAAATATTTTTAATGGGCTTTAAAGGCCAGGCTAAACAAGTTTGGATTCCACTGTTTAGGAACGTTCTAGTCCAGTTGGCTCCTATTTGCTACATTTGCTCAATCCATTCCTCCTGGCTGATATGAGCTCCCAACTCTTCACTGCCTCTTCAAGATCCAAGAACTCCTTCAAGGCAGGACCAATTTCACCTCCTCTGTGAAGCATTCCCTGACCACTCAGGGTCATAGTAATTTCTCCGTTGATCTCCAAGAATTACTGCCTGTTTATTCAAGTAATATGAAACTACCAATATGATATGTTCTTTATCTTTTTACGTGTTATCTAATTAGGTTATAATCTACTTCGAGTAGGGACCATGTCTCATATTTCTTTGTGCCACTCACTGCATCTAGTACAGTGCTTTACAAGTTGTAGGAGCTCAATAAACATTTGAAGAGTAACTCAGAACTGGAGTTATAACAAGGCATAACTCAGGCAGATTCACGCTGATGGAGTTCAAAGACACTTTGCACCCTGGGAAATGAGCTCTGAGTACCCACGGGCCAAGTTAAGTAACACCAAATCACACAGGGAAAAAGCTATTCTTTTCTAATTAGAACTTTTCTCTTTTAATTATGGAAGGAAGTCAGTCTGAGCTTGTGGTAATATGTCTTTGACATCTCCCTTTTGAGCAGAAAGAGCATTTCTCATGCTCAGAACCTTTAGAGTCAACACTATCTGGCTAGAATTTGCTGAGAGTACTTCAGCTACATGGCGGCTTGCCAAGGCTACAGTCACTATCAAGACTTATGAGTTGAGCCAGATCACTTCAGTCTCTCCAGGTCTAGTGTTCTGTGTTTCCACGTCAAAAACTAAGTTAAATTCTTTACCTACTCACTCACCAGGCTCATTTTCCCAGCTTGCTTCCTTGTCAAAGCTGTCACTATCACCGTAGACCAGAAACTCTGGGGTCTTCTTTGAAGTTAGCTCTCTCAGTCTGCCCACTCTCTTTTCATCCCTATATGTTATATCTAGTATGTTCTATATCCTGACTCAATTCTACGGATTTTTCTTTGAAACAATTTCCAGTTTTAACCTATGCTTTTTACTCTCCCTGTCATCACTTCAAGTCTACCGATTTCTCTAATTCTGGGTGTGTCACCTCCATTTACCAGCCTATAAAATTAGTGTGGCAAAAACTCCTTCCTTAAATACTGTATGTTGGCTTGAACATTGGACTGGGTCCAACCAAGACCAGAGTAAAGTTTTGTGTAAACTGCTTGGAGAATTTTCTCTGAGCTGATATAGACTTGATATCCTGATGGGATGGTAAATATATCTGTGGTTTCTCTGAGGTCTAGAAGTGGTATAAAGATTAAGTGCCTTTTCAGAAACTTGTTTAAAAAAACAGGATGGGGAAGGATGATTAATTGGCATCCTGGAAAAATCAAGTAGAATGTATTTTTACCAATAATTCAGAGATTACAACTTTCAAATTCCTAACGCTTCAGGTTCACATATATTGTGAGCTTTATGAAGAACTTTAAATCCCAACAAGAAACCTAAATTTTTAAAAATGAGAGAATGTTATATTTGAAAATCATGTGTGATATGCCTAAGTATAATTTATTAACTGAATGTTTTATAGTCATTGGTCCAATAAATCTAAGATTTTGGTAATGAGTAAAAATTTGATTAACTGATTAAAAATTACTAATATATACTAATTTGTATCCATTTTATGCTTTAAATCTTCATTTCAGTTTTGGAGATATCAGCTGTATTAAAGTCCTTAGTGCCATTATTACCCTGATACCAAAACCAGACAAAGGCATCACAAGACAACTATAAACCAATGTCCCTTATGAATATAGATGCAAAAATCTTCAACAAAATAGTAACAAACTGAATCCAGCAACATATAAAAAGAATATAAACCATGACCAGGTAAGATTTATCTCAAGAACACAAGGTTGATTTAACATACGAAAATCAATTAACGTACTACTCCATATTAATAAAGGACAAAAACCATGTTATCTCCATAGATCAGAAAAGGCATCCGATAAAATCCATCGCCCTTTCATGATTAAAAATTCTCAACAAACTAAGAATAGGAGGAAAATTCTTCAACATGACAAAGGGCATCAACGAAAAACTCAGAACTAACATTATACTTAATGGTAAAAGGCTGAATGCTTTCTCTGCAAGATAGAGAACAAGATAAGGATGACCACTCTCACCATTTCCATTCAGTATCATACTAGAGGTTCTGGTCAGGACAATTAGGCAAGAAAAAGAATAAGCATTCAGATTGGAAAGGAAGAAAACTATTTTTATCTGCAGATTACATCATCTTGTATGTAGAAAATCCTAAGGAATCTACCAAAAAAACTATTAGAACTAAGAAATAAACTCAGCAAAGTTGCAGGATACAAGATCAATATACAAAAAGTAGTTGTATCTATATATACTAGCTATTAATATTCTGAAAATGAAATTGAGAAAACAATTTAATTTAAAATAACATCAAGAGAATGAATAACTTGGGTATAAATTTAACAAATGTGCAAATCTGTACCCCCAAAACTAAAAACACTTTTGGAAGAAACTGAAGAAGATCTAAATAAATGGAACATCTCCTGTTTATAAACTGGAAGACTTAACATTGGTAAGATAGTGACATTCCCCAAATTGATTCATAAAGAAAAAAAATCCGGGGGCCGGCCTGGTGGTACAGTGGTTAAGTTCGCACATTCCGCTTCTCAGTGGCCTGGGGTTTGCAGGTTCGGATCCCAGGTGCGGACATGGCACTGCTTGGCACACCATGCTGTGGTAGGCATCCCACATGTAAAGTTGAGGAAGATGGGCACGGATGTTAGCTCAGGGCCAGGCTTCCTCAGCAAAAAGAAAAAAAGAGGACTGGCAGTAGTTAGCTCAGGGCTAATCTTCCTCAAAAAAAAAAAAGAAAGAAAGAAAGAAATCCTATCAAAATGCCAGCTGGCTTCTTTGTAGAAATTGACAAGATCATCAAGGGATCCTGAATAGCCAAAACAACCTTGCGAAAGAACAAAGTTGGAGGGCTCACATTTCTCAATATCAAAACTTGATGCAAAGCAACAATAATCAAGACAGTGTGGTACTGGCATAAAGATGGATATATATCTATCAATGGAATAGAATTGAGAGCCCAGGCAGACAACCCATATATTTACAGTCAATTTTTTGACAAGGGTGTCAATATCGGGGAAAGAACAGGCTTTTCAACAAATGGTGCTATAACAACTGGATATCCACATGCAAAAGAATGAAGTTGCATATCTACCTTATACTATATACAAAGATTAACTCATGAGTCAGAGACCTAAAGGTAAGAGCTAAAACTGTAAAATTCTTAGAAGAAAACATAGGACTAAATCCTTATGACCAAGAAACATGAGAAAGAATAGATAAACTGGATTATATAAAAATTTAAAACTTTTGTGCCACAAATGTTACCATCAAGAAAGTGACAGACAACTCTTGGAATGAGAGAAAATACTTGCGAATCATATATTGATAAGGTACTGTTATCCAGAATATATAAAGAATTCTTACAACTCAACAATAAAAAGACAAACCAATTCAAAGATGGGCACAGGACTTGAATAGCGTTTCTCTAAAGATGCTATTCAAGTGGCCAATAAGCACATGAAAAAGATACCCAACATCACCACCATCAAAGAAATGCAAATCAAAACCACAATGAAAAAGCACTTCACACCCACTAGGATGGCTGTTATCAAAATACAGACAATGACAAGTGTTGGTGAGGATGTGGAGAAAGTGGAACCCTCATACTTTGCTGGTGGAATATAAAATGGCATAGCTGTTGTGGAAAACAGTTCGGTAGTTCCTCAAAATGTTAAACATAGAGTTATCACATGATGCAGCATGTATACTCCTTGGTATATATGCAACAGAATTCAAAAACATATGTCCACATAAAAACTTGTGAATAAATGTTCACAGCAGCATTATTCATAGTAGCCAAAAAGTGGAAATCACTCACACGTCCATCAACTGATGAAGCAGGTATATGTATACAAAGGAATATTATTTGGCCACAAAAGGAATGAAATACTTAGATATGCTGTACAACATGGAACCTTGAAAACATTATGTTAAGTGAAAGCAGCTAATCACAAAAGATCACACACTGTATGATTCTATTTATATGAAATGTCCAGAATAGGCAAACCTACAGTAGAGACAGAAGGTAGATCAGTTGCCTTAGGCTGGGAGGCAGTGGGCAGGGTAATGGGGAGTGACTGCTAATGGGTACAGGATTTCTTTTTGGATTAATGAAAATGTTCTAAAATTAGTTTGTGACGATCGTTGCACAACCCTGTGAACTTACTAGAAACTACTTAACTGTGTATTTTAAACGGATGGATTATATCTCAATAAAGCTGTTAAAAAGAATCCGCACTATGTGAGGATTAGCATGTTAAGAAAGTACTATGCCCACTTAGGGCTATGCATTTAATTTTTTCCCTTAGACATTATATTAGTAATACATTCTTCAAAATGTAATTTTAGGGGCCAGCCCGGTGGCACAGCGGTTAAGTGTGTACGTTCCACTTCTCGGCGGTCCAAGGCTCGCCGGTTCAGATCCCGGGTGTGGACATGGCACCGCTTGGCATGCCATGCTGTGGTAGGCGTACCACATATAAAGTAGAAGAAGATGGGCACGGATGTTAGCTCAGGGCCAGTCTTCCTCAGCAAAAAGAGGAGCACTGGCAGTAGTTAGCTCAGAGCTAATCTTCCTCAAAAAAAAAAAAGGATAAAAAATGATAATTTTATTTATCACTGTGATAATTTATTCACACTTGTGCTTACTTCCTGATTATAAGAAGTAGAAAATTTCTAGATATGGACATGAAGACATCTTTAAACATTCTGCTAGTCACCTTTTCTGGATCATGGACAATTTGGACACATACTGCATATAGTTAAAAAAAAAAAAAACTTCCTTGTCCTGAGTGTGACTTTTTTCAAGCTTAGCGTCAGTGATAATAATCTGAATGGCTACATTGAGGAATTTTCAGTTTTAGACATCATAGGCAGGTATTCACAGATCTGTGTAAAAAATAATAAATGAGAAAGTTCTCTAAGAATCAACAGAATCTAATCAGATGTGAAACTAAAGACAGGAATTATGTATAGAATGAACACTGATAACTACATCTCTCCTGTAGATTCTAAATAACGCCCAACTCCACACCACAAAGGACTGACTGCCAGCACTTTTCATCTAGTAATCACATCACTCTCATTTATATGGTGTTTTCTAGTCACAACTCCCAGAGGAACCAACTGGTTTAACTTTATTTAGCTTAAGTCACTTAAATTAAGTGACTTTTCATTTTAAGCTTGTTAATGATGACCTCACAGCCACATAAACGTTAGAAAGTAGTTTCAGTGAATTTAAATCAGATCAGTTTTTCCTTAAAAACTGGGGCTCTGTATACATGTGTCTATATTGTATACACACATACACTCCTCCATCCAAGCAAGTGGTGCATCTTAATGATTTAAACACCTCTAACCCTTACATTCCACTCAGTGTTTAATTCCTTTGTTATAGACCACAATAAATGCTGTTAAAATATGTCAGCCAGTGGTTTAACCTTCGGCGATAAACTTTCCTTACAATATTTTCAAGTAATGCTACAAACACCATAACGACATCTCAAAAAGTACTGGTGGAGTAGTGGAAAGAGACAAGCTTGGGAGCCATAGAGAAGCCGAGTTCAAATCCTGACTCAATCACAAGTGACTGAAACCCTACAGGTCTTGGTTTCCTGTCTGTGCAATGGGGATATTAATAAACATTTTCCTGTGCTCTTGTGAAGATTTAAAGTAATAATAAAGAGAATTTAGTACAAGGTCTGTCATCAGATACTGAATAAATGGTGGCTCTTACTCTTATTATTTCATTGACTTTAGCATTTGTGATATCTTTTCAGCTGCACAAAAAACAGATCTGAAGTGAACTCCTTTGTCGTTTTCTGCAAACCAGTACTATAACTCAGGTTGTTTCTTATGTGCTCTAATTTTTTCAGTAAAACAGAAAATAATTTCCTCCAAATCCTACAAAATGATCTGCCATTTGCCTGTCTATTTAGTGCAAGTCTCAGTAATAATCTATTACTGACAGGTATTTTTTTTGGAAACCCGAGATAATAAAGCCACCTATATTTGTAAGTTATCACCAATTACTCTCCCAAGCAGCCTAATTCTAAAATTCAGTTATTTCAGAACCACTCAAATAGCATCTCTAGTTACATACCCACATTTCAAGGTTTACTTTAAAGACATGTTTTTCCATGATTCTGAAAGATTTTGTAGCACTATTTATGAAAAGGAATTTGAATGCTTTGAGTTTCCAGAGGTGTTAATTTGCATCCAAGAGCCAGAGGGAAAACTTGCTACAAAAAAAACCTCTAAATGATTAAATGAACTGGCTCATTTGAAACATTTGTCATATAAACAAAAATATTTACATAAGTGTATTTACAATAGTTTCACCTCATTAGAAATCAGCATTCCACATTTTCTACGGGTTTAACTTTTAGAAATTGACTTCATATTTTTCTTCTGCCTCTTTAAAAAATAAGTTAAGGGGCTGCCATGTGGCAGAGTGGTTAAGTTCACACGCTCCACTTCAGTGGCCCAGGGTTTCACCGGGTTGGATCCTGGGCTGGACCCAGCACCTGCTCATCAGGCCATGCTGAGGTGGCGTCCCACATAGCAGAACCAGAAGGACCTATAACTAGACACACAACTATGTACTGGGGGGCTTTGGAGAGAAAATGACAGAAACAACAACAAAAAAGAAGACTGGCAACAGATGTTAGCTCAGGTGCCAATCTTTAAGAAAAAAAAGAAATTAAGTTATTTGTGATGAGGGCTACTTACTAGTAGAGGCAATAGAAGGCACCCAATTAAAAATATGCAGATAATAAATATATGTTACTCAAAAATCTTGGGAAGGCACTATACAAGCAATTAATGACAATTTCAGGAAATATACCTTTATTATCTACCTGTGTAACATTCAAAAAGACAGGATGACAAAAGCTATAGCACAAATAACTTATAAAAGCTCAACTGCATTATTTCAGCTTCAATTCTCTTCCCTAAAAGAATAAGGAGAGAAATTTTCTGGTAACAGAGAAAATTTCACAAGGGAGGGTCAAGTCTGCTGATTTATCACGCTCTCAATGAAGCCTATCCTGACCACCCTATTTATCATTTTGCAACTGCACCCCCTGCCAATCCCTCTTCCTGTGCTCAACCCTCCCTCACCCATGGCTCTCAACATTTTCTAACTTAATTAGAATAATGTTTATTTTTCATTCTGCCTCCAGCACCCACACACTAAAATGTGGGCTCCACAAGGGCAGGGATTTTGTTTTGCACTCGGATGTAGCCTGAATGCCCACAATTGTCTGACAAATGGTAGGTGCGCAATAAATAATCACTGAATGAGTAAACAAACAGAGAAGAGCAACAAGCATATTAGTGTGCCACTTAAAAGAATAATTCTCCAGATCAGATTGAGAACATTCCTGAATAACAGTTAAACACCCCACCACTTCAGATTACTCAGCTCACATTTCCCTTAAAGACCCTACCTGCCTGAGTGCGTTCCTATGGCCACCACTGTGCCACTTGGATGAAAATCTGCACAGTGTCCTGGTTCCTAGAAGAGAGACAGACAGCTGTTGGGGAGTACATGAGAAAGTCTCCCTAGATCTATGGGAATAGTGGCAAAAACATATTTGAAAATAACATGTTTCATACAAACATGGAATTCCAATCAACTTTATTATAACCAATGGGAAACACCACATGGACATGAGAGGAAAAGGAATTTCAGAGCAGGAAGGGGATATGCTGGCAGAGTGGTGAGGGGAAAGGACAACCAGCTCGTGGCTAGGCAGTGGAACAATAATAAGGATACTAACAAACATTTGTACAGTTCTTCAGAGTCTGCAAAGAACGTGCATACATTTTTTGGGCTAGAAAAGGTGGATATCTGGGTGGAGTAGGGAGAAAATACAGTAAGAGACCAACTCAAAAAGAAGACAGTAGAGTCTGTTAGTGAGCAGCACTTACTGAAACCAACTGCACCACCACCAGAGGCCCAAACATTTCCCTAACAATTGATGCTCCATAAATATGTGAAATCTTTTTTGATTTTTACTACTAAAACTGACAGAAAAATTGAGTTTGCCCTGCTACCTTGCTTCTTTAGAGTGGGTTCATATTATACTTTGTGAGTAAACAGTCTCCCCTCCCCGCACCCTCTTTACTAAACTATGTAAATACACTTGGTTTTAACCAATGCTGAGTCCTTTTTCCTTTGCTACTCCCAACTGCCAGTTTAGGGAGTTTCTGTGGGGAGATTATAATCACATTTTGCTTTACTTACATCTACAAGCCTTGTCCATTCCAGCCTGTGTTCCACTGAGTTCCACATGCACACCTGTCTGTCCTGAGCACATGTCAGGAGCAAATCTTTGAAAGGATGTGTGGCAAGACCCCAAAGCTCATCTGTATGACCCTGAAAATAAAATACAACCATTTTTCTAAGAAACAAAGAGTCTCATCAAGAATATTCAGTTAAGGGGGCTGGCCCTGTGGCCTAGTGGTTAAGTTTGGTGCGCTCTGCTTTGCCAGCCTGGGTTCGGTTCCTGGATGTGAAGCTACACCACTCTTCGGTGCCATGCTGTGGTGGTGCCCCACAGACAAAACAGAGGAAGACTGGCACAGATGTTAGCTCAGGGTGAATCTTCTTCAAGCAAAAAGAGGAAGATTTGCAACAGATATTAGCTCAGGGCGAATCTTCATTAGAAAAAAAAAAATTCAGTTAATGGTGAAAACTATATAGCTTAAGGGCCAGCCCCAGTGGCCTAGTGGTTACACTCAGCCCATTCTGCTTCAGCAGCCTGGATTTGGTTCCCAGGCATGGACCTACACTACCCTGTTAGTGGCCCACATACTGAAAAATAGAGGAAGACTGGCATGGATGTTAGCTCATGGCCAATCTCCCTCAGCAAAACAAACCATATTGCTTACCTGTACTTCTATTTGGAAGCCATCATTAAATGTTCCTCGTAAAATAAAATTTCGTGATGTGCCTACTAAAAATTGATCTCCTTTTCCCTCTGCTACAGCTCTGATTGTTCCATACTGATCAGGAACCTAAAAAACAAATTTGTAAAGTCACCATACACATACTAACATACATTAATTACTACCTGAAAACTGCATTTATAGCTGTAAGTGATTACGGGGTAATAAACAACAGAACTCCAAATTTGAAAGTAATACGGTAATCCTACGCTAATAACAATTTATTTGTTCAGATAATTACATTTTATGACACACAAGTTATAATGAATTATTATCAACATTCTTTGCTTCAGGCAATTTTAAATCTATATTTTATGATTTCAAGAGTTAAGGGCTAGGAGTAGGGGAAAAAGGAATGAGTTCTATTAGATCACGTGAAGAATGTAGTCTGGTTTTGTTATTTACTAGCTATGTTATTTTGGGTAAGTCATTCAACCTAAGACAAATGTCTTTATCTGTAACATGGGGATAATACTACTACATGCCCTTCCTACTACTGATTATTATAAGGATCAAAATGTAAGAATAGTACATGGGAAATTTCCTTGCAACTAAAAAGCAATATATTGTAAAGTGTTAAGTGCCATTAAGAGGACTCCTTGGAAGATCAATCTTACTTAATGCACTACATGGTATACTCTCAGTGAATGTTATATTAATAATTTAATAAGCCCAAACAATGACTCTTTCTGAAATAATGCTGTTCTTTCTTATGAAGTAGGATCCAAAATGACTCCTAAAAGCACAAAGAACTGAATTTTAAAAGTAACCTAAATTTGTTAGAAATGGCAAAAGGAAGAATGAACTAGATGGTGTAGGTTTTGATTACAAAGGATATCAGTTTTATCTGTGAAGAAAATAAATGGTAAAAGAAGTGGCATTTCCACTACGAACTTAAGGATGTGATAAAGCCACTCTTTCTTATCTATCTTCCTGGAAATAAAACCCAAGAGCAGTACTATCAGGATCCTCTTTTTTAGAGAAGATTTTGTCTGGAGAGCATGTTATGTGTAGAAAACAGTGAACATAAATTCTAAATTTAAGTCACCAAGAAATAGAAGCAATATTAAACTCCATGAGATTTGCCCTTGTTTTGAGAATCACTGATCTAAAATACTATTCGTAATCATTTCACTTCCTGACACCTCAATTCAATCAGCAAACTTTCACTGAGCACATTACACCTGTCAGGTTTTATGGATACACTTGATTCACGCCACGAAGCAGACATGTACATAGATCATTAGCAATATTAAGCCCACTGTTTAAAAGATTATTTTCAATTTTTAAAATTAAACTGGTCATTTTGTATACCTTGGATTTTGATACAGTATTTGATGAATGTTTGTTGAATTTTAAGTTTGCATGGCTATATTTTTGGATCACTAAGAAATAATCTCAGAAGTAAACAAGGAAGTTAATTACTCTCCCCAATCTTTTTTTATTCTTTCAAATTATTTTGTTTAACGAAGGTCCTTTTTTCCTTGAGGGAATGAAATGAGAAGAACGTGCACCAATTTCCCAGAAAAGTATGTTATCTTAATGTGGGACAAACGACATGAGTTTAGAGGGTTTAATATTTTTAAATTTTTATGGTGCATTTCCATCCTTACCTCTATTTCTCTTTCAGGATTCAGATCATGATCCCACAGAATTATTTTTCTGTCTTTCCCTCCTCCAGTTAATAACATCCCATTTCTCATCTGACAAAGTGTGAACACACTGCCATCATGAGCTTTGATTTGTTTGCTGATCTGATAAACACCTAATATGACAAGGGAAAAATAAAAATACTAGTGATAACATTTTCCATCAGACTTTAGTGTCTTTTGGAAGAAAACTTTAGCAGAACCATAGAGTGAATAATCAAAAGTTCCTATGACTCAACAAGCAAAAACCTATTTTCAGCAAGTCTTCTGCAAGGCTAATACAATCCTTCGCATTTATGTCAATATTTAGTTACTCTGAAAATATTTCAAAATAGATTCTTACAAAAAAGCAAGCTAAAGTAGTGATAATTCCACAGACAACAGAGGATACATTAGCCTCAGAACTTGACCAGCTCTTAATAATCATCTTATATGGTACTTAGGGCAGGTATTACTCTTCTGATTTTAGAGCTGAGGACACAGAGGTATGGAAGTGGCTTAACCAGCACCACACAGTTAGCTAGTTACAAAGCTGTGATTAGAACTCAAGCCTCTTCACTCCATGTTCAAGTTTGCAAAAAAGCCTTCATTTGCTGCTGAGTAACAGTCATAACATTTAACAACCACTTTGACCTGGAGGCCTTCTCCTCTGCCAAGGATTACTGCCTTTATTTGCTGAGATATGAAGGACTGGGGAAGCTAGTGGGGCAGAAGTGGGCACTGGCAGCTTGGAACAGTGGCTTTTGACCAACCAGAGACGTATTTTAGTATTTTAAAAACTGGTCTGGCTATACCCAATGTGATGGTTGAATGACAAAACAGCTTTCTTGTATGCTCAGAGCACTTCACAAGTACCCAGGAAGGGACAAGGCAGGTACATAAAAAATAATTTTAAGTAAAGTCCATGTGCAGATTAAAAGAAAAAAAGAAAGACATATATATATATATATATATATATAAAGAATCAGATCCTCTTTCTTACGAGTGAGAATAAGATTTTAGTACTCAAACCTTTTTCTTTGGTATTCATTATGCCTTACTCAAAGAAGCTCTTTATCTGGCTAGTGAGGCTGGCAGACAAGAGTAAAACTTTCTGGAAGATGATATCTTGCAGAGTTAGTTACCAGGTTCAAAATGGGAAGGTAGAACCTTGTTTAAATATGGCCAAAGTCAGTCAATAAATAGACCTTAGACCCCTTGGAAAAATGAAAAATATTACAAATTTAAAAATAATTCAGTGGAGGAAATGGGTGAATGAGTTCAAAAGGTACAAACTCTCAGTTATAACATAAATAAGTCGTCGGAATTTGATGCACAGCATGGTGACTATAATTAACAATACCGTATTGTATATCTGAAAGTTGCAAAGATAGTAGATCTTACAAATTCTCATCACAAGAGAAAAATTTGTAACTATGTGAAGTGATAGATGTTAACTAAACTTACTGTGGTAATCATTTTGCAATATATACATATATCAAATCATTATGCTATACACCTTAAACTCACACAATATTAGATGTCAATTATAGCTCAATAAAACTGGAAGAAAACTGTTCATTTTCTAAAATGATTCATTAACTGATGAATGGATTAAAAAAATGTGGTATATCTACAGCATGGAATATTATTCAGCCATAAAAAGGAATGAGGTACGGATACACGCTGCAACATGGATGAACTCTGAAAACATTAAGGTTCGAGTGAAAAAAATCAGTCACAGAAGACCACATATTGTATAATTCCATTTATATGAAATGTCCAAAACAGGCAAATCCATAAAAACCAAAAGCAGACAAATGGTTGCTAGAGGCTGAGGGGAAGGAGGACTGGGAAGTGACTGCTAAATGGGCAGTGTTTCTTTTTGGGGTGTTGAAAACGTTCTGAAGTTAGATAGTGGTGATGGTTGCACAACTCTGTGAATCTACTAAAAACCACTGACTTGTACATTTTAAAAGGGTGAATCTTATGGTATGTGAATTATATCTCAATAAAGTTGTTATTGAGATTGTTCATTTTTACTCATCTTTCTATTTGAGCTGCCATTATATTTCAAAAATTAACTAAAATTTATAGGGTTTTGGTATCCTAAAAAAAATTATGCTAACGTTGACTCTAAAAATTACTCACTGTGAGGGTGCTAGTGGCACAAATGCTTAAGATGGGTATATTTGGCAACGAGAAAGGAAAGCGCTTGCCCAATTCAGCAGAGCTGGGAGCAGAACTCCAACAAACTTGCTATTCAGGTCAACTGCCTCAGCTCACATCAACATTCATCACCTGAAAATATTTCAAACATTGAACAACGTAATTGTGTCCAGTAGGATAGCAAGCCATTATCTATTACGGCTTTGATGTGACCAAGAGAGAAAGGGCATTTGAGAGATGTGAATTTTCTGGGGGGAACTGTTGGCTTTATTTGGGTACTTTAAAAAAAAAAAGAAGCAAAGGGCTTATTTCCTCTAGCATGGTTAAATTAACAAGAATAGCTTGAAAGTACCATGTAAAAAATTACAAAAAACAGAGGTGTGGAGTTTCACAGATTTCAGTCAGAATGCAGGAAAATGAAATATAGTTTTTCTATCTTTAATTTCAGTCTACCATACTTCTAAACAGGACAAACACCTTGTTAAACATTTTAAGATGTTCCTAGAATGATGGAATGTTAGAAAACAGAAAGTAAAGCTGAAGAACAAATGCTTCATCAAGAATAAAAATATTCTAGGGCCGAGTGGTTAAGTGTGCACGTTCTGCTTTGACGGCCCAGGGTTTCACCGGTTCGGATCCCGGGTGTGGACACAGCACCGCTCGTCAAGCCACACTGAGGCGGCGTCCCACATGCCACAACTAGAAAGACCCACAACTAAAAATACACAAATATGTAGCGGGGGGCTTTGGGGAGAAAAACGAAAAATAAAATCTTCAAAAAAAAAATAAAAATAGTCTATTACAGTGGTCAACTCTGTGACATTCCCACTCTCGACCTCCCACCAGGAAAGTTATCTCCTGAGGAGGACCTAACACTAATTTAGGTAAAAAAATTTCTGTGCTTCAAATTTAAACAAATTACCAAAGCTCCCTTTAGATAGTATTTACCTATAAAACAAATTTATAGTCAAAGATTTCCTTCTCATGGGCCTGTATTTCGACATCCCAATTTAAGCCAAATAATGTTTGAAATACCTGCCATGAAAAATAATTATCCTTGAATTTAAAACTTACTGTACTTCCAGGAATAATCATGGCCAAGTACTATCCAAGCTTAATTGCAAATCTCCCCCTTTCTTCTCATCTCTAACAGAAACAAAGTTTCCATAAAAAGCAAGTTTACCTTGACTGCCAAATAAAGATCATTTGGAAGGCTTTCTGTGCCTGTTTAACCATAGAATCAAATGTCAGGGAGACTCTGAAATTTACATTATATTCTTAGCAACTGGGAAAATGGGCCCTTGTTGATTATTTGGAGAGCAGGTATAAAATGGTGGTGTTTCTTAGTTTCTTAAAGGAACTTGACAAAGATTTAAGAATAACATTTTAATAGGGGGTGCTGCAAATACTCTCAACTTCCCCTCCCTCACTTAAAAAATTACGAACTATTTCATATAAAAGATTTTGAACTGTTTCATATATGAAGGAAGTAACAAATACCTTGTACCCACATAAGAAACAGAAAATACTGAAACAACCTAAGTGTCTACCGACAAATGAATGGATAAAGAAAATGTGGTGTATATATACAATGGATTAAAAAAAAGGAAATCCTGACATTTGTTAAAAACATGGATGGACCTAGAGGGCATTATGCTAAGTGAAACAGACAGAGAAAGACAAATACTGCATGATCTCACTTACATGTGAAATCTAAAATATATGAACTCATACATACAGAACAGACTGGTGGTTGCTCGAGGCAGAGAGGGGTAGGGAAATGGGTAAAGGTGGTGAAAAGGTACAAACTTCCAGTTACAAGATAAGTAAGATCTGGGGATTTAATGCGCAGCATGGTGACTATAGCTAACAATGCTGTATTGTATATTTGAAAGTTGCTAAGAGAGTAGATCTTAAAAGTTCTCATCACAAGAAAAAAAATATAAGTATGTGAGCTGTGGTAATCATTTTGCAATGTATACATATATCAAATGATTATGTTGTACACCTTAAACGGTACAATATGTCGATTATAGCTCAATAAAACTGAGGGAAAAAAAGAAATTGAAAATACTAATTACTTTGAAGATTCCTATGAATTTACATTTAAGGTAAAGAAAAAATGGTTTGGAAGCAAGAAGAAAATATATAGAGTGCTTATGAGGCATAAAATCCAGTTTTGGTTTGTCTATTTACCAGACTAAAAGGAAGCTACAAAGTTTTACTTCTGCCATCCAAAAAATGTCCCTTTATCAGACATGACATCACAGTATACTCAAATTTTGGTTGATAAGACTGCCACAGGTGCAGAAATGTCATATTAGGGAATATGCAAACTGGATCAACCTAGTGAAATTTTTGGCAAGAATTTAAAAATGGAAACTTTGAGCATCTGCCCTGATCTGGACTTACACATTTCACAGCACTCACCAAATCCTTCCCAGCCATATTTACAGAACTGAAAACCCCAAACATAAAGGAAGAAACAAAATTCTTGGCAAGTTTGCCCATAATAGGGTCAGTCGTGTAGCCGAGTACAACACAGGCCATTCCATGTGCCCAGCAGTTTACAAGACTAGATTTCCTGTTTCCTGTTCATGCACCGGCAGATTTTCTTTGCACAAAGGCTAAGCTGCAAGTTTTTCAGACAAAAACCAAAATAAACACCACCAATGAACCTCTCTGTGCCTGCCACCTCAACACACATTAAGGCTAATGAAGGGTACATTCCTACCCAGACTGCTCAGTGTCAGAGGATAACACGTCAACCATTTAAATCACTGTTTGAGACACAATGCTATTCCCTGGCATTTCTGATACTGAACAAACGTACCCAGGAAAAAGAAAAGAGAGCTAAGAGGGAAAGGTAGTTGATAATACTGTTGTCCTAATTTTCTTTTTTCTTAAGAATCCTCAACCCACTGCCATCCTTCTCATATGCAAATTCTGAACCTAAACTGAATGAAAGGGGCTAGGAATACATGGCCAATGACTGAGATCAGGGTCATTGGATACAACTTAAGGATTATCCTTTTTAACTTCTGAATATGTCTAATTCAATTCAACTGTCAAACTTAGAAATTCAGATGAATGGATATGGAAAACACTAATCTAGTATATTGCCTAAAAAATATAGTATGAAAATCTTCACAATCACAAGACATTTACAATACAAATTCCACATTTCAGTGAAAATTGTGCTTTCATCAGCACCACTCATCTTTTATTCCAACACTGACACCCAAAGGTAAGATTAAAGTCATTTCCTTAATAAAATATTTAACAAACAATTTTCAAACAGCTTGTACCAAATGCCAGACATTGTGTTAGAAAGTCTATGAGAAAAGACAGGCATATAAACTGGCTCTTTCCTTCTGAGCTGGGGACCAAGGATTCTCTTTTTTCATAAGCCACTTGTGGTGATTCCCATGGTCCAACGCACACTCCAGAGAGACAAAGGGAAGGAGTTGTTTCAGTGTGTTTGAGGTGAGGCAGATAAATAAGAAACCAGGGCGGGGCCGGCCCGGTGGCACAAAGGTTAAGTTCGCACATTCCGCTTCTCGGCGGTCTGGGGGTTCGCTGGTTTGGGTCCCGGGGGCGGACATGGCACCGCTTGGCAAAAGCCATGCTGTGGTAGGCATCCCACGTATAAAGTGGAAGAAGATGGGCATGGATGTTAGCTCAGGGCCAGTCTTCCTCAGCAAAAAGAAGAGGATTGGCAGTAGTTAGCTCAGGGCTAATCTTCCTCAAAAAAACAAACCAGGGCATGCTGTTCTGCCAATCCTCAGGAGAACTGTCTCAGGAATCCCAGATCGGTTCCCTAGCACCTCCTTTCTCTCTATTTTTTTTTTTTGGTGGAACTCAGAGACTGATTAGTCTAGCTAGTTTTCTTTCTACTGCTACCACCTGTTGCTGCTAATAGTCTCTCTCTGCCCCCAAGGCACTGATTTTAGAACAAGGTCACTAATTTTTCTCTCATAACCTTCTACTTTGAAGGAAGTACATGGTTTGGACACTTGTTCAGTTTTATTGTTCTTAAACAGTAAGGAAAAACGGGGTTTTAAAGAGGCTATTTTCAATATCCTTCCTCTAATTTTTTCATCTACCATAGAAAAGCACAAAGTAGACCTATATATTTGGGTACAAATGGGACTTAAGAATAAAATATATCTTTATGTCTGAGGAAACTCAATTTAAGGTAAAGCTGAGTGAATGCCAAGGCCCACTATTGGGGCTGGGAAGAGGGGCTGTAGTGAGAAAAAGAAGGGGATTGAACTATGAGCTTATTCTTTTTCTCTCCCCTCTCCCATTTTATCACATAGCCACACATACTGCCCTCACAGATACCTCCAGACCCAGCCCAGGGGAGAGGGAAGCCTGTAGTCTGTTGCTATGTTGGAAAAAAAGAGAAGAGACAGGTAGGAAATGTGCCACAAATGTAGTAATTGGGGCTTTCTATATTACAAATAACTATGTTAATCAACAACTGTTAAAAAAAAAAAAAGGTCCTTAGAAAC
Source organism: Equus quagga (assembly GCF_021613505.1). Classification (NCBI taxonomy): domain Eukaryota; kingdom Metazoa; phylum Chordata; class Mammalia; order Perissodactyla; family Equidae; genus Equus; species Equus quagga. The sequence goes on from NC_060271.1 coordinate 104,226,619, forward strand.
ATGCTTTTGTAAGTTGATAATTTTAATCACTAATTGTTTAGAAAATGATACCTCTAAATTTACATGCCTTTGGTTTTAATATTCATTTATTATAATATATCCAACATCCATAGTCAAGTTAAAGTTTTCAGCTGGATTCCAATTTCAACTAGTAAGAATTCTGAAGTAATGGAGTCTGATTATGTGATGTTTTATTATATTACTGTTGTTCTTATATTATCCATTAAAAATAAAAACTTCACTACAATTTTTTTTTCCTTCTTCTTTTCCCCAAAGCCCCCAACTCCAGTACATAGTTGTATATTCTAGTTAGGTCCTTCTGGTTGTGCAATACAAGTTTTTAAACAGCTGCTTTTACTGAGACCAATGTCATCCTGCATGACCCTGATAACTTACCCACAAAAGATCTCTCTCAGCCTCCTAAAGTTCCAGTCTCAGAATAAAATTTAGGCTATTGCTCTTTTCAAGGATAATCTCTGCTCTTATGCCCAATTCAGCTATTCTCATCTCTCTCTCTAAGATTTTTAATCTCTCCCTTTCCATCGGTAATTCCCATTTTACTTAGGTTTTAGGCAACCTTAAAAAGACCCGGCTGACTTTAGTAACTGTTTACTTTGCATTTTCAACTTGGATTCTCAAAATTCTCCATTTTGGAACTGGCCAATCTATACTTAGCTTTTCCAGGGCCTTAATGTTCTACTGAAACTGGAAACTACTAATGGTCTTTCCTTGGTTCTTAGTCTTCTTGACCTCCCTATAGCAGATATTCCTAGAAACTCTCTCCTCTTTGGTTTAGGGGCGCTAAAGAAAGAGTTCTTTCTTTTTAAATCTCATGTCTGCAAGCCTAGCAGGCTCTTTTCTGGTCATCTAACTGTGAGATAAAGGACCCTTGGCCTCACAGCTCTTCTCTCTTCCATCGTGAGCGCAACCAGTTTTAAAGATTCTTGTGGATAAATCAGAAAATCTGTATCTTTAATCCCTACCTGAATTTTCAATGGCTTAGTTTAACAGTTTAAACTGGTAAGAGGAATTACAAAACACTACTATTTTCCTTCAAGTTTGCTATCGCTTGTTTCTATTTACACTTTTACATGACGAATTTATTCACACTATCCTGAATGCCTCACATTCATATCAATCCTTCTGCCTTTGCCTGAACTGTTTCTCTAAACTGGGATCAAGGTTCCATATCTTTTATAGTCTTATATATTCATTATGGCTTAGCTTAAATACCATTTCTTCTGTGAAGGCTTCACAACACTGAAGATTAGGATGATTTCTCTCTTAATCTTCATAATGTTTAAATTAACATATATGTACGTCATCTCTTTCCAATTACTTTGCATTAACCTCTTAGAAGGGAAGGTTCAGTATAGTCAAATGAGGGTTATGTATGCTTAATAAATAGCTGGGTAAACAATTTAATTTCAAAAGATCATCATGAAGAACCTTAAAAACAACAGGTACGTTGGTGCTCATATTGTTCCACTGCAGCTCTCTCTTTCCTGGTCTGGGTAAGAGGTGACTGCAATAGCAGTATGTGCAAATTAAAAGGAATGACTTAAATCTGAGAATACTGTACCTTTAGGCCCCTTCCCAGGTGTGGGTTCTACAGTAGTTTTGCTCCATATAAGTATGACTCCACCTGAGTCTCCAGTAAGAACATCTCCATTCCCCAAGAATGCTAAACACTGCACAAATTTTGGTTTTTCATATTTCTACAATGAAACAATGAGAATTTTCAGTTTTCCCTTTGGCATGATGATTTTTTGCTTACTTAACATTGAAAAATTAGAGTTTTATAATAAATTTAAAACATTCCAATCCTTACCCCAAAAATTCCCTGTTTTCTTGTTAGTGAATTGCCACTCCAGGTCCAGAATAAAACATGAGATTTACCACACGTTATTATGATATTTGCATCTGTTGGATGGAACTCCACAGCCAAAACAACTTCATTTGTTGTCTGTGGAAAGAGAAATAAAGCTTTAGATATATGTATATCCTTATCTCCATCAAGTACCTATTACAGCTACTGACAGAAATACTTTTGAAGAAATGTCTTTTCTTCTAAGATCGATTTTTCTGAGAAATTTTAATAATAGGTTTTTAGAATAATGATTTAAATTTGATGTCCTTATACTATTATATTATCTTTTATGCTATTTATATATAATAACTGCACCAGGAAGACATTTATATGAATTACAGTTTTAGCTTACTTTACTTTCTTACATTCAGGGAAAAGCACACTAAAACTACCAAATGCAAGAGCAAGGTACATTCTGTCTTAAAGACATTGCCATTTTGATAAAAAAAAAAAAAAGTCTTATCCTTCTTTGCACTATAAGTATTGAGTGTCCATTCAAGAAAATATTACTGGTTTGGAGAATTGTCCTCAGGCTGAAGGCTCAAAAAGCAGATATAGAATGGTCACTACTGACTCCTATAGAAAGGAAAAAACAAAGAGCTCTTATGCTCTTTCCTCAAAAAACCCTCAAAAAGACTGGAGTTAGGTTACAAACAACTAGAGTGAAAAAGGAAGAAAACAGGCATGAAAGTCACAAAAAGAATTACAAGTACAGTCTTTTCACTAAAATTACTGAACTGAGGATATTTTAAAAACAGTATATTTCTGTATGTTTAATAAATCATAATTGAATTTTTACTAAGTTGATGTTTTGTGGTAAAAGCACCTACTCAAACTTAACAGTAAGGTGAAATATAGATGCTCGTAAAGCTGTTTATTGTTAGCTGTTGTTTATCTGTATGGTGATTATTAATACCCATTTTTTTTAACTTAGCAAAGAACTTCATATGTGTATGGAAGCATTTCCTCATTGCAAACCAACATGGTAAGGATGGTTATCTTATGAACAAAGTGAGTTAAAGACAATACATTTTATATTCTTCTATTAATTAAACGACACGGAAGAATTTACCTAAATTTTCCCATGGCTCCAACATTTCTGAAAATTTTACATTTTTACTACTAACCTTTGGGCTCGAGGATGTTGTATAGACACATAAATAAAACCCAAACAATGAAATCTAATCTGAATACTTTTTCCCCTCAACTAGAATTCAACTTATAAGATGAAGGAAAAGGACAGCATCTTTTCCTGTTATGTAATTCTCCACATGATTAGTATGGAATTGTATATACCTTGCAGGTCTCAGTAAATTTTAAAAATAATGTGTTAGTAACAAAGCAAAAACTAGTCATCTCTCTTCCAGGATGATGATGTCTTTTAAAAATTGAATGAACAGTCTTCAGTTTTCACTTGAACAAAATCAAAACTACTTAACAGTTGAATCTTATGCCAAACTGATTAATGAAGGTTTAATATTTGTAACTATAAATATTCCCAGTATACAAAAACCCATGGTGCTAGTGATAAGATATTCAAGACATAACCTGAAGTAACCTATGACATTAAATCACCTTGGGTATGTGTAGCCTTATAGGATATTTTAACTTTCTATTGATGTACATACTATAAACACAGAAAAGTACACAAATCCTGAGTATATAATTCAATAAATTTTCACAAATTGAACACATCGCTGTACACCATCTGTACAGAGCAAGAAAGAGAACATTACTAACATCCTAGAAACACCTCAGATCCCTTTTCTAGTCACTGTCTCCTCCCCCTGCTCAAGTAACCATGATCCTCATTTGTAGCAGCATAGATTATCTTTGTCTGTTTTATTTAAATGGAATCATACAGAATGTACTCCTTTGTGCCTGGCTTATTTTATCAACATTCAATTGTGAGATCTTCTTCATGCTGGTACATATACTGTAATTTGTTCATTCTAACTGCTGTATAGTATTCCTTTGTACGGAATGACTACATTATTGATTTATCCATTCTCCTACTGATGGGCATTTGAGTAGTTTCCCTTTTTTTGCTACCATTATTTTTGATTACTTGTCTTTTGGTTAACACATGTATATAATTCTGTTGGGTTTATACTGCAGAGTGAAACAGGATGGGTCAAAGGGTATGCATATGCATATATTCAACTTTACCAGGTAAGGTCAAAAGGTTTTCAAAATGGCTACACCAATTCATACGCCCAGCAGCAGTGTATGAGAGTTCCAGTTACTTTACATCCTCATTGACCTTCGTATTTTTGTCTATTCTTACCCCTTCATATATTCAGCTTGTAACTGCTATAACAATCATGTTGGGATTTGACCATGTGAACATACAGATCAATATGCAAAGAAGTAACATCTTTTCAACAGTGTCTGGTCCATAATTATAGTATATTCCTCCACTTATTTAGGTTTTAATTTCTGTCAATAAGATTTTAAAGTTGCCTTTCTAAATTTTAAACAGATAAATTAACAAGCTATGTATCACCTCCCCAAATCCTTGTGACCTACAAGCAAAATTAGTGCTCATCTACAGCAGAACAGACTAAAGTCAACATACAACGAGAAGCGAAGAGGAAAGACAGAGATCAGTGACCTAATCCCTAAATCAAGTCAATCCTGAGGCGAAATTCTCCTCTGACCGATACCAGAGGTTTTCTTCTCCTCCCTAAACATTAATCAATAAATTCTCTTTAAGTTAGCTTTAGTGTTTTGCAGTCATTTGCACTGGAAAGAATTGTAATACAGATATTTGGGATACAGAGTTTAGAGAACCTGCTGACTGACTGGATGTGAGAAGCGAGGGAAAAGGAGTCATGAATGATGCCCAAGTTTCTAGCCTGGGCACCCAGGTGGAATGTGGTGTATTCACTGAGATGCAAAATTGACTAGGGGCTAAGGAAGATGACTAGTCTAGATTTGGATAGGTTGGTCTTGACTTGTGGGATAGGACATTCAAATAAAGATGCCTGGCAGGCAATAAGAAATATACGTTTAAACCTGTGAGACATATCTGGACTGGAGTTAACTGATGTGGGACACAGCAGAGGGTAAGTAAGGCCATGGGAGTGGTATAAGATATCAGTGGAGGATATGGGATATAACTCTGAGGAACAATAACATTTAAGGTCCTGGAAAGGAGATCAAGGAGTAGCCAGTAACCACTTCATAAGGCTTCATCTGGTAGTCTTTACTACAAATGATCAAAATTCACATATTTCACTTTGGTATAACTTCCCTATGTTTCAATGTTAAATTACTCTGAATAATGGCTGAAAAGACAATCTATATCTTCATTTCTGTTTCTTAAAGTTTGAGGTTTCCTAATACGTTATGGTCCCTTCAAATATAATTAAATCTACTCCCTTTAAAAACTCAATTTACACTACTTTAAGAGATAACCTCTTTTCAACCAACAAGCTGAAAGCTTGAAGCTTATACAAAACAAAACTGCTAAGAGAGAGCAACTGAAGAGGAATGTGATGTTATTTAAGAGTACAGCAAATATGTCATAGGTTTTTTTTAGTCATTCTGTCACTTTGACTTCCTTTGAAAGCCTTTCAGAGGGAGGCCATTGCTGACCCATACGAACGCAGTTGCATTGCCAATCTTACCTTCTTCTCTTACGTTATAGCCTGATCCACACAAGAGGATCAATACTACTCTAGAGCAATTATAAATGTTGTAGCATTTTATGTAGTAATCCCACGGATGTAAGTAAGACCAAAAAACTTATCATTACATATGCTTTTTGGTTATGTCAGCAATATTCCTAAGGTTGAATTATTCCTTTAGAATTTTATTTTTTTGTGTGTGAGGAAGATTGGTCCTAACATCTGTGCCAATATTCCTCTTTTTGCTTGAGGAAGAGGGTCCATGGGCTAACATCTGTGCCAGTCGTCCTCTATTTTGTATGTGAGCCGCCGCCACAGCACGGCTTGAGCAGTGTATAGGTCCATGCCCAGGATCTGAACCTGTGAACCCTGGGCCGCTGAAGCAGGGTGTGTGAACTTAACCACTACGCCACTGGGCCAGCTCCCCTTTAGATTTTTAAAGCTTTAAAGATTGAATGAAATAACATATTTTGTTAAAGAAGAAGAAGAGAAGCCGAGTATTTGGTCTTAATTTTGAAATCAGACAACCAACTCCTTCGGCATTTCAGTAGCACAATTTGTCTGAAATTGGTTGAAGTTGCTTGACCATTTTAACTTTTTTTTTTTTTTAATAAAGATTTTATTTTTTTCCTTTATCTCCCCAAAGCCCCCCGGTACATAGTTGTATATTCTTCGTTGTGGGTCCTTCTAGTTGGGGCACGTGGGACACTGCCTCAGCGTGGTTTGATGAGCGGTGCCTTGTCCGCACCCAGGATTCAAACCAATGAAACACTGGGCCGCCTGAAGTGGAGTGCGCGAACTTAACCACTTGGCCACGGGGCCAGCCCCTTGACCATTTTATGTTAAGAATACCATAAGAATGATGACAAGTCAATAAATCTGATATATTTGGCCAGTTGGTATGCTCTTGCAACTTAAGGATATTCAATACACTTCCAAGGATCTGCAAAACAAATAACGCATTCTAAAAGATTATACTTAATTAAAAAATCTTTTGATTTACCTTTATTTCTGCTCCTTTTGATTTTTTCTGCCAATCCCATACAGTAAGCATATGCTCATTGGAGTCATCGATAACACATAAATGAATACCTGAATCCTAAAGAAAAGTCAATTAAAGGCATTTTAAAATTCTCAGATGAGGCTCAGTTTCTAAGAATAAACACTGTATTTTAAAACTGCCAACATTAACTTAACTTAATCCAAAATCCTTTAAACTCATGATTCCTTGAAACATAATGAATATGCTATGTACTAAAACTGTATTTTCTTCAGAAATATAATAAAGATTCTTTTTAAAAAATATCTTCTATTTTTAATTTTTTCCTTAGGTTGATTTCCACTTGCCACCTAGCCAATTCTATGATTCAGAGATAGCGAATAATTCATTTTGAGGATACCCTAACCCCTTCTGCATCTTATGCTTCCTTCTTGCTGACTGTATTTAAAGTATTTTCCCTTGAGGTAGGCATGAAATGTACATAATTTCCTAACTTTGCTCCTGACTAAATTTTGACAGTTTGATGGAACAAGCTAAAATTAATTGCTATTTTCCTAATTGCCAATTTCAGTTTTCCGTAATATACCCAAGATACATTAACATGAATAAACAAGATAAATAAAAGCATAATTAAACTTCTTTCTGTCTGTTTTCCCAAAACCATTTCAGTCACACAATTTAAGTCTCCAAGCTTAAGAAAAAGGACAATGGATGATATTAAAAAATTACTTTTTTCTAGTAGTATTTGTAGTGTATGTCTTACGATGTCTATGGAACAAAAAAATATTGTGGTGAAGAGTGGAGGGTACTGAGGAAGGGCAGAGCTTACTCTCTTCTCTTTATCTTTCTCTTAGTCTGTATTGGAATGATTAGCTAAACTAGGAAATGGTGTAGTATGAGGCAATCCAAGACAGTCTTAACACTGTAACCATGGTATCAACAAGATGATGACAGTTTCTGCTGTGGAAAGATGTTAGAGGGGAAAAAGGTAGTAAAAGCATTTCCTTTCTGTCCTCTTATCTCTTTTTTTAAATGCCTTTCTCCCAATTCATGACTCACTGGACCCCTTGACATTCAGTGCCTTCAAGCTGGCAGAGTTCCTAAATCCACTCAAATGTATCTTTCTGCCCTAAAAATGTTCTCCATGTCCCACAAAACTCCCATAATCCCAAATATAGCTACTGATAGCTAGGAACTGAAGAGATAATACAAATACATAAATATATTTTAAAAGTATGAACAAGGCCAAATAAAACCCAGACGGATCTTTATATCTGAAATTAAAAATTATGGATCCTAAAATGCAAAAGAGGTCTTCTGTATATCCTATAATAATTACACATAATTCAAGAATAAAGAGAATGTTTAAATGAGTAACATCTTGTTTTATTTTCCCCTCAGAATAAACCCTCAAGGCTTAGATAAGATGGCTAGACACTGAATTTTAAACTCATGTTGTTATCAATTCAGAACTAAGATAATTCATGATTTTAGTGAATACAAAGGTCTATTTCTTTTGCTCCAGCAAGACACCAAGAAAAGCCAATATTTATGCAGAATTGGCCAAGTTTCATATGTGTGAATTTTCTAAATAAAATAGATCTCCATGATTCAAGCTGAAGCAAAAGCACATCCTATTGCTTGTTTCAATTGCACTATGCTGTGTATGTATTCCTTTTACCATTTCCTCCTACTACACTGGAATCCTATTTCAGGACAGAACAAAATTAAGTTTAAATAAGTATAATATCCTGGATCCTATCTAAACCAAAGTACTTTAGTACTTAGGATAAAATGCTGGCCGCTGCTAAGCAATAGCTAACATCTTATTTTTCAATTTAGAGTTATCACTTTCTATGAACACATATACACAAAATTGAGCTCAACTTCTTTTCCACTTCTTAGCACAACTGTTTACTTCTTTAAAAATAATAACTTACTGCTTTTGAAAAATCCAGGCATCCTACTCCTCGCTCAAAAGTTCCAAGTCCAATAATTTGCAGTGTGGATAGACTAACTGAATCCCACACTCTGACATGGGGTTGCAGAGGCTGCAAAAACAAGAGGAAAAATGCAAGATAGCATGACCAACTGGAATTCAAGTGGATGCAAATAAATACCACTACCACACAGAAGAGTCTGTCATCTTTAAAAAGCAATAGGGATGGATAAATATCTAATTAAAAATAACTACTATTGGGACCAGTCTCATGGCTGAGTGATTAAAGTTCTCTGCGCTCTGCTTTGGTGCCTGGGGTTCACAGGTTCAGATCCCAGGTGTGAACCTACTCCACTCATCCGCCAGGCTGTGGAGGCATGCCACATATAAAGTAGAGGAAGGGGCTGGCCCCATGGCTGAGTGGTTAAGTTCGTGTGCTCCGCTTCGGCAGCCCAGGGTTTCACCAGTTCGAATCCTAGGCACGGACATGGCACCACTCATCAAGCCATGCTGAGGCAGCGTCCCACATGCCACAACTAGAAGGACCCACAACTAAAAACACACAACTATGTACCAGAGAGGTTTGACGAGAAAAACAAAGAACAAAATCCTAAAAAGAAAAAAAGAAAAAAAGTAGAGGAAGACTGGCACAGATGTTAGCTCAGGGCTAATCTTTCTCAAAAAAAAAAAAAAAAAAAAGGAGGATTAGCAACAGATATTAGCTCAGGGTGAATCCTCTTCACAAAGAAAAAAAAAATCGCTACTACATTTAGACATGCCCCCAAAGAATCTTCAGCAGGTATTTTCTTCTCATACCACGAAAATAAGGACATAATGACAGTGATAATAGTAGTAATGATTTGAGTATTTACTCTGTGCCATATAGTATTCTCAAGTACATCACATGTATTAATTTATTTAATCCTATGAGCTATATACTATTATAATTACCAGTTAACATATGAGGAAACTGAGATACAGAGATTTAAATAACTTGCCAAAAGTTATACAGCTATCGAAAGGTGGAGCTGGGATTCTAAGCCAGGCAAATTTGCTCTGGATACCCTGCTTTTTGCATTACCTTCATTCCTGGGAAAATAATACTTTTAAAAAAATCAGAGTCCAGTAAATTACAAAGCAAACAGTCCTTAAATAGAATTTGGAACTGGAAGGGGTCTTAGAAGTCATCCAATATAACCCCTCCCATTCCTTTTCTTTAAAGAAACTGAAGCCAGAGAATGTCATAAGTACAGTCATACATATGTTAATCAGTCATCATTAATATTTACTGTTGACCCTTACAAATAAGGAATTTGTTATGTAAGCCAATTTAACAATACTGAAGAGTAACTAAAATTTTTTAAGTGTTTATCAGTTCTAGGCATATATAAAATCAAGAGGTCCATCAATTTAGGGAAATTGCAGTACCTTCTGGCAAACATTAAGTTATTCTGTTTTTTTTTTAAAAAGTAAGTAGTTCATCAGCCTTCCTATTTTTACAAATAAATAGTTTTCTTAGGGAGAACACATTTTTTAGAAAAAAATATTTAAGTAGTATGATTCTCTCTTGGTTTTTGGAACGTTCTTACATTCTAATATTTTTTCCCCTGCTTATACTAGAAATCCCTTAGTAAATTTTTAAAGAATAAAATAAGTAAGCTGTGGTTAAAATTACAAACAATTCCATTTTAATAGCAATATCACTAGGTACAGAATGCATAAAACTGTGCCACTCACCCTTCCATCTTTATCCACTCCAGCTATCTGTCCAGTTGCAATCCTAATTTTGTCAGGATGTATAGCAAGGCTAAAAATTGGTATTAACAACAATTTTATATACAGGATACGTGAAACAGCAGAAATATGCCTTAGTATCAACAGTTTTCAAACAAATCATTTTTAATCATAAAAAACCTACTGTGATCACTTTGTTTTATTTTCTTCAGCAAATCAAATAAAAATCAATTATTTAAAAAACTTCTTTTCCAAGTTTTCAGCTGTACCTTTTCTTTCTTGTTTAAACTGAACAAATTAATGGAACACTAAATTTGAAGAAAATATTTATTCACAATTGTGACATGATAACAAATTAAACTGTTTTCATTTGTTCAATTTCCTCCCTACTCCTGCACATAGGTATATTTACATGATTTTATCATAGTGAAGATGCAATATTTCATTGTGTAATTTTAATCTATTAAAATATAAGCATTTTTCCATTTTGCTACATAATCCTTATGCATATTATTGATTTAACAGCTCTTCTATAATTTCTGCTTTTCTACAAAGGAACATAGCAGTGAATACCTTCACACATAGTGCCTCCAACTTTTTAATTAGTTCTTAATCCTAAACTCTTATGAAGTCAAATTTGGGGCAAGGAACTTTTAAGTACAAACTGAAAACAGTGCAGCATATATGCCCTAATTGATCATGATAAACATATGAGTGACTAGCAAAATTTTTAAAAAAGACATCTTCATGTTCATTTCTAGAATCTTTCTACGTCTTGCAACCAAGGGGTAAGCTCAATTGGAAACACAAATTTTTTGTTCTTAGTATGTATTGCTCATTACTTTCCAGAAGAATAGTATCAGTTTAAATTGTCATAAGAAATAAAAGGTTTAAAAGTTTTACTACAACTTCCCAAAATTAAGAATTATATCTTTTAAAATGCCTTGATAAGTTGGTATAAACAGTATCTTGTCTTAATTTCTTCAATTACTAAGGAGGCTAGAGTTTATCAACATGTTTCTTTAATTCTATTTCCTTTTACTTAAATAGTTTATGTCCTTTATTGAGGTCAACTACATTAAAAGTAACCAAAAATCTAGCACAGTAACATGTTGCCATATTTAATTCAGATCTTTTAAAACACATTTTAAAGAGTAAAATTTGTGGATTAGGTAATACATTTGCATGGTTCATGTATCAAAAGCTATAAAAAGACACACTGAGAAAAGTCTCTTTCTACCCTGTCCCATCTGCTAAGATCTCATCTACCTCTCTACTATCCCACACCCTGCAACCCCAAATCAGGTAATCACTGTAATCAGTTTCTTTTTATTAATAATTCTAGAACATTTTTATATATGTAGAAGCCAAGACACATATTTACTTTCCACCTCCTTTTTACACAAATGGTAGAACACTGCACACATTTTCCTATTCTTTGTACTTAGGAGCATATCTTAGGCATCTTTCCATATTAATACATACAGAACTTCCTCATTCTTTATAGCTGCATGGTAACCTATGGGCACACCACAACTTCACTAGTCCCCAACTAAAGGACACACAGACTTCTAATCTTTCCTATCACAAACAATGTTGTAATAAAGAATTTGTACATAAACTATTCTTTGAGTGTTAAAGGCAATATTTTAGTATCTCTAAAAGTTTACCACTATCTATATAATATTCTAATAGTCATATATTAATTTTTTTCTAGATAAAGATACAGTTGCCAGAATAGTACAGACACAGAGAAGCTTTTAAATGTTGGAAAATAATGAATTTAAGCAATAAATGATTAAACTTAACCAAGAAGTAGCAAAACTGAGTAACTGTAAAACATGCCGAAGCATTTAAAAGTTCTCGTCTTTAGTTTGACATCTTATAGGATACTTATGATCCTTATTCAGCCATGATTTCTTTCTCCCAAAAAGAAAAGCCTGAAGTTCAAAATTTATCTGCAGAGAATAAATCTTCAATAAATATTCAGTAACCAATAATTACTCTCAAAATCTGTACAAGTTCAGTGTGCCCACATATATTTGATACAACAGGCCAGAACAAAAGGACCATAAAGGATCTGAGAAAGAAGAGGTCCCAATCAAGATTTACAGGGAATATGCTGCTGACACCACACCAACCATTTGAGGCCTATAAGTCCTTTTTTCTTTTTAGAATATATTCTACAGAATGCCCATAATATCCTTAAGTTCTGAGCACTCCACAAGAAATCACTTCCAATAAAACCCAAATAAAAAAAAAAAGAGAGCATGAAATCAAAAAAAGAACAAATGTTAAATGATACCAACCATTTCACACAGTCTGTATGACCCAGGTAGTGTCGTTGAGTTCTCTCCTCGTAATTAAATAGTACTACTACTGATGCTATGAAATAAACTATTTCCCCGGTAGGAAGAAGGTAAACATTAGCTCGACAGTCCTTTCCTCGATAACCATATCTTAAAGAAAGAGTCAAGGTTTTTAATAAACATAATTTTCAAGGTGTTAAATTAACAATTTTTTCATGGCTTCTTAAAGGAATCAGGAAGGTATAATGAAAAAAGGACTGACTGGAACTAGAGAACTCAAATCCTGCCATTATCTCATGGGGAACCCTGAGTCTTTTATGAGCTTAAATCTTAGTTTCCTCATTCACCAGACAAAAACATACTGAGTTCCTAATATGTGTCAGGCACAGAGCTGAACACATAGTTCTGAACAAAACAAATGTGGGGCCTGTGTCCCTGGAGCTTATGCTCTGGCAAAGATGACAAAAATAAATACCAAATATATCATTAGAAATTGTGGAAAGAAAAATAAAAGGATGGTAGGAGAAAGCATAAAAGAAAGATCTAATTTAAACAGAGAGACAAGAAAGGGATCAGAAGAAGGGCTATTTGAGAAAGTGACATTTATGCTTGACCTAAATGATGAGTAAGAGAGAGCCAGACAGAGTTTGGTAGGCAAAGTGTCTGTTAAAAAGTTGTACAGAATTACAGGATTGGTGAGTTTTCCCAAGCTAACTTCTGCAGAAAGGAGGGAATGATTCAAGGGGTGGGGGAAGAGGGCATAGGAGAGTGGAAACAGAAGGCAGAGTTCAAACTATTAGCTCCTTTCTTCTTCAATGTTCTAAGAGAAGTGAGAATTTCTAAATGAAATTAGGAGAGCTGTTTTATATAGTCATTTTTTTTAAAAGCATGGCTGTGACAAAGTTAATTCTGGAATTAGAAGCAACTTTGCTAATCTGGGGTCTTAATAACATAATCAACATTATTTCACAGGTTACAAAATGATTGATTGACGTTTTCTTATTTAATTCTTAAAAGAGCTTGGTGAGGTAGGGGTTATGAACCTCTTTTCATACGTGAAGAAAGCAAGACTCATTGGGAGTAAGTGGCAGAGCCAAGACTCAAACACTAGTCTTCTGATTCCAGTTTGACGCCTTTTCTACCATACAAGTACCTGCATGATGTTCACAGAATACTGCTTGCCCTATCCAAAGATACTAATTTTGGTGGTTTTAAACTTGCTTTTAATAGCAAAAGGATTAGAGATGACATCTCTTTACTTTCTCAAGTGGTTGTTATGTTTATCACATTTACTTTTTTGGTAGAAAGAAAATTTTGATAGAGGTTAGGTAAACTAATTTTTTTTAAACTCAAGGCAAAGCAAACAAATTTGCTGTCATAGCAGAGAAGGATACACCCACTCCAGTTTGAGCTTCTCAGGAGGCAGTTCTGTTCTGATGTCATCATAGTTGTCAACATCAGAAGGAATGAACATTGTAATTGGCCGACCTCGCATAAACATTTTAATATATTCTCCTTCTGTTGAAACAAGACAAAAATTAAGTCAGACATATTTTCTGAATAATTATAGAAAAGTGGATTATTACGTGATACAATAAAAACAAGACAAAAGATAGCTACTTCAGAGCTTTATTCTCGGTATATATAATTGTTTCTGTACAAAGACCTAGTCCAAAACATTGTGGGAAAAAACTATTGTTCATTTCCTTAAATGAGAATAACTATTTTCATAATTAGAATATAATTTATCTGTTTAAGTTGCCATATTTCAACAAGAAGGCCAGGAAAGTCAAGGTTGAAAAATGCAAAAGAAAATTTTATGATGGAAATTTCTGTGACAGTTGAAAAGAGGAGATTATCAGAGTAGACAACAACCATGCCTACCACACTACTTGATCATCCTACTGATGCTTAATGACATACAAAAAACATGGCCTCAGAATACACCACAAGGAGAGGAGTCAAACACCCTCGTAAGTCAGGACGGGGAGAGAGACTGAGAGTTCTACTACACACGGCAGTGAGCAGAGCTGGGAGGGAAAGAGGACCAACTTCCGTCACTTCACAACTGTGCCCATAACTCAGCGTTGAGTCTAAACAATGAATTCAACAATAACACACTAACAGTTTTAAGACAGTGCTGGGAAACAGTTTTCTAATTAACAGCATAGGTTCCAAAATATCTTTTATTTACATAAAGCAATAACGTCTATAAGTTCTGCAATAGTTTAAATCTAAAAATCTTAAAAAGACAAGTCTAGAATCAATATTTGTGGTACACTTTTTACAAAAGGAAACAATACTTCACTTAGATGAGATTGTTTCTTATGCCTTTAAAAAACAAAAACACCCAATCTTGATCCCAGCATCCCAATGACCTACATACAGATAGGCTTAATAAACGTTGATGGTGATTGTGAAATGATTACAAAAGAACCTAAAAGGGAAGGAGAAAGTGAGAGACTGAGTACTAAAGCATAAGAAATGTCTAGCACTTGCCAACTTGTCTGGTATGATATGAAAATAGCATTAGAAACAGACTGAAAATGTGGTCATCAACCAGAAGCTGATACAACCTTAGGACCACTAATAATGACTAATTACTAAGAAGAGTACATAGTAACTGACTAATTGATATGATGCAAACCATGGAAGAGGAGGAAAGATAAATTACTCGCTGAATATCTGCAGGTATTTCTTTAAAGTCTGATTAAAAAATTGTGCTTGTTATTATGGGTGAGAAGTTCAAGTTATTTGTATTATTATTATTCACAGTGTGCTTGGCCTCAGGGTTTGCTCTAAGAAGAGGCTAAGACCTCCCACACCATGGTTTTAACACTACCTGACATCTGTATTACTTCTGAATCTAAGAGTGGGCTCTGCTTCCTGATGATTTTTAACATAGCTGGACTTTGATGACAACTAAATGATTACCAGCTGCAACTATTTCCCTTCTGCAATCTTTATCTGTATCTCCTTGTCCCTTTTTTATATAGTTTACTTTCTTATAGATGTCAATTTGTTACACAATTTTCCCTCTAGTTGGGTCCCCCCACCCACACCCCTAGCAGAGGAAGGTTGGTCCTGAGCTAACACCTGTGCCAATCGTCCTCTACTTTATATGTGGGTTAGTGCCACAGCATGGCTGACGAGTGGTGTAGGTCTGTGTCTGGGATCTGACTCATGAAGCTGGGCCGCCGAAGCGGAGCATGCCAAACTTAACCACTATGCCACGGGGCTGGCCCCTAGTTGTTTTTGTTTTTTTAAGAATATAAATTCGCAAAGGCAGATATACTGTCCTTTGGAATTTCTCCCAGGATCTTTGATCAGAGGTGTATAATATAAATGCTTTCTGAATGAAAAAATAAAACATTTAATAGATGCTTCTATCACCACTTAGAAGAGACTGTATGTCCAGCAGAAGCAATGGGTCCGGGACAGTATCAAAGAAAAAGAACGTTCTCCTTTGCTACTAGAGATAGTGCAGAATACCGTATTGATTCCTTTATCGACTGTCAAGCAGCATGAGCAACTAAGTAAAAGCAAAGGAACTATCTATCTAGCGCTTGTCAACTTTTCTAATATAACATAAAAATGGCAAGGCATGTTAGGATGGAAATGCTTTCCCTGACTGTAAACTGGGAGTATATATGTTGGAGGCCAAGTATACAAACTAGGCACTGCAAACAATTCCTGGGAGCGAGAGAGAGGCAATACATTATAGTGGAAAGAACAGGAGCTTTGGAAAAAGACTCAGTGGGATCTGAATCCAGCTGTACCCCTTACTAGCTGTGTGACTTTGGCCTCACTTTCCTAATACAGAAAATGATAATACTACCTACCACTTGGAGTTATGATTGGTTAAATAAGATATCACACTATAAAGTATAATACGAGGTCCTTGACAAATATGTATTCCCCTTCCTTTGAGAAGGATTTGTGACCATTCTAAACACTATCTAGGAATTGCTTAAATACATGATTTAACACACTGTAATATCTCTTCATTAGTTTTAAAGTGACTGTCCACAGAACAGTAAGTATAGGCAAATAAGTTAGAATTCTGTTGATTCTATCACTTTAAAATAGGGATCATAAATTCAAACACCCACAGGCCGAGGCAGGAAATGCAAAATGAGAGCAGTGGGAGAATACAGGATGATTGAGGGTAGGGGCAAATGGCATATCCCATACCCCAGCTCAGGGAGGCAGCAGCTGGTCATCTCCACGAAAGATGTGGGCCCAGTGTTGTTAGATCTCATTTTTCAAAAGAAATAAGAAAGCTATAATTTACTGTGAAATCTCCCAATTTTTAAAGGTTTACTCCTTTGCCAAAAAGGGGAAAATACTATGTGAAAACACACCTTTGGCCTGCAGGCCACACAGGTCACTAGTTGGCAACCTCTTTTTTTAAAGAAGACTGTCTTTACCTTGGGAATTAGGTAAAATACATAGATGCGGAAGAGCCTCTTTCCTCCTCAATCACTGTTGAGTCAAAGCCCTACTGCAAACTTCATCCTGAGACTATCAGTCTTCTTGATCTTACCGTCAAAGGACTGCGCAATCAATTTGTTTCTTTTACCCCAATGCTATTTTCTGGCTCTCCCCACTGTAAACTATCATGGAAGTCAAGGAGAAGGGACAGGCAATGGGACTGGTCAAAGAAGAGTATGAAACCAGTAACATTAACACAAAGTTTGATGGTCCAGAAAAAGAATGTGAGGAAAAGAAACATTAAACTCTCTATCTCCTGATAATTAGTAAACACAATATAGGGCTATCAGTATTTAATTATAAGGCTGCTGCTTACTGAAATGTGATTCATCTCAATATTTTATCTCCTATCTTGGCACCGTGAAAATTCCTGGGGCTGAGAGGGAGGCAATACAGTATATAGTGGAGAGAACACAAGCTTTGTGATAAAGACAGACCTGGGTTTGAATCCTAGCTTTACCACTTACAAGCTTATGCTCAAACAAATAAAATTCTTAATTGAATCTCATCAATGACAGCTTAATTGTAAAAGGAGAAATTCTGTGGGATATTGTTGATAAAAACACCATAAAGGCCATTAGTTCATTTCTCTAGACACAAATAATGTTGGAACTGGAAGAATCTTAAAGCTCACCTAGTCCAACTCCCTACTTTTACAGAAGGGGAAACCAAGGCTCAGAGAGGTCAAATGAGCTTTCAGAGTGTGTTTCAAATTTCGTCCTGGGATAGGCTAGACGCTAGGACACATTTTCATTCTAAAACTATGTTCTAGAGCTGCACTAACCAAAAACGATAGCCGTTGGTTACTGAACACTTAGAATGTGACTAGTCTGAATCAAGACATGCTATAAACATAAAATACACACCAGATTTTGAAGACTTGGTACGGAAAAAATAAGTAAATTATCTCATTAATGATTCTCATATTGACCACACATTGTAATAAAGTTCTGGATATAGTGGGTTAAATATATTAAATTTAATCTTACCTGTGTCTTTTTACTTTTTAAAATGTGGCTACTAGAACATTTTAAATCACATATATGTTATATATTATATTTCTACTGGACAGTACTGTTCACAGAACAGTGTTGGGGTCCTCAGCCTAGTCCACAGCAGTCCAATGACCTGACAAGACATTTTACTTATAATCCAAATGGTACTAGCTTGACCTCTGGATTCCACCAGTAGGAAGTCAGAGACTACAACAGAAGAGACAGAAGATATTTCCACTCTATTATTTTTGGGAAGAGTGAGTGCTGGGCAAAAATTTGAAATACATGATGCGACCTCTTCCTTTCTGTGTCCTTCTCACACACCTCCTAGCACTTCCTCTTCAGTCTCCTCAGGTTTTGTTAACTCTTCTACTTTAGCATCCCCCCTAGGCTGTCCTATTCCCCAAAGTGCTCCAAATTGCAGAATGATCTTCATATTCCCTAATCCAAACATTTTGGGATAGTTATCTCAGGTGTTCTGAGAAAAGCTGCACTGCTGACATGATTCATACTGATGTAAATAACTGGTTGTTAAAGTTATTTATATTCTATTTAAGATGCTTATCAAAATTTATCAATCTTTCACAGATTGTGACAAAGTGAAAGGAAAAATTCAGGTAGAGGGGTGAAGACAGTTAGCACTGGGCACACTCTGCTCCAAGATCAGTTCCCCCAGTGCTTTTTTCCACAGCTTGCTCTATTTCTGGACATAGAGATTTAAAAAGAAAAAAAAAAATCTTTCAAAGCAATAGCAGAGCTTCAGAGGTTCCCTGGAATAGGACTGGATTTATTTGTATAATGTGTACTGCCTGCAGAAAGCCTTCTGAACTTCTAGAATGCTTACAGTTTAAAGCATCTTTCTCACAAAAGCTTCCACTTTAGGAATTCATTTTTATTTGTGTTTTACAATCTTTAGAACTGAAGTGCCCCCCAAAACTGGAATTTGAACTTTATATTTAACTAAAATGTAGCCCAGTGTGATGCTACCTAATTCCAGCAGACAGACAATTAAAGAATCTTTACTTAGCTTGAGGATTTTTGCAGACAGACACTAACAGTTCTATTCCCCAAAACCTAAAGCTAAACAGTCAAGTAAACAAGATGCTAGAAATATTGACTACAATTTTATAGTAGAAAGTAACAAAGACCATTTTAGGTAGGCTAAAATCTTTTCTTAAAAACAATTTATTTCCAAACAAAAGATTTCAAGTCCCAGTTAATGACCCAGTTATATTGTAATAATAATTTAATATTTTAAAATTCCAATGAAACAATATAATCTGTAGGGATCTATGGACTTTGAACAAGGAACTTGATTTGTACTACCATAAAGTCTAAATTTCACCCCTTTTCAAAGCTCTAGATGTAAAAATAGTTAAATAATAAAATGAAGATTCCCAAATAAAAAACTAGGGAGGGCGAACTTAGAAGGATATAATCTAACTCTCTTATTTCATAGATTTAAAAAATTCTTAGTTGTGATGCTTGTCAAATATTATGCAGTTAGTTTTACTGGCTAGGACAAGAACTCTGAAAAATCTGACTGAGTACTAAAATGCTACCTTTTCTTTGTTTTATAGGCAGAGTTCTACTGGCTGGTAAATTTTACTGAATTCTTAATTACATGGGGATGGGGCAAGGGTGCACAATGGAGATATAAAAGATGTGAACCTAGCCCCTTAGGAGCTTAGAAAAGAGACGTAACCAAGTGTTATGCTAATCAACTCTTATACTAATTACAGTAATAAGCCAACTTGCAGTTAACTACTTTTTTGAATCTAAACTTCCTTTAATTAGATTTCTCTTTGCTGGTTTGTTTACAACTGTGATTGTCACAAAATTACTTGAAAATATCAGATATGAGTGTTCGCTTAAGCATTTTAAATTATTTTTACCGCCTGGAAAGGCTTTCTTTAGGAAAAGATGGGAAAGAAATCTATTCCAACAATGTAAGACACATAAAACTTCTAAAAGACTAGATATATTGCTGCAAACTTTGAAGCAAAATATGGTTGCATTTTAAAAACTCCCTCAAATCACTCATTTATATCCCCAGGAAAAGATATTGTAAGCAAATAAAAAAACCTCTCATTTTATCTCACTGTATCAAGTTGGATTCAATTTCTTAAAAATAAGAAATTCAAAAAAGAAACTTCACATGGCAAAATATTTATCCCTTTAGCTCTTTTTTTTTTTTTTTGAGGAAGATTAGCCCTGAGCTAACTACCACCAATCTTCCTCTTTTTGCTGAGGAAGACCGGCCCTGAGCTAACGTCTGTACCCATCCTCCTCTATTTTATACGTGGGAGACCTACCACAGTGTGGTTTTTGCCAAGTGGTGCCATGTCCACACCCGGGATCCAAAACGGCGAACCCCGGGCCGCTGAAGCAGAACGTGGGCACTTAACTGCTGCGCCACCTGGCAGGCCCCACCTCTAGCTCTTTCTCAATTAACTATAGTACGAAGAGAGTCAGGAGGGCCTAGGTAAACAATAAAAACTTGCATATGAAATTCAAATTTAACAGGATTAAGGAGAAGCTTCAACTTTATCTCGAATGTTTTATTTCTTAAAAAAAAAAACTGAGGAAAATAAAGCAAAACGTAGAAATCTAATAAACCTGAGTGGTCAGTATATGGCTGCTTGCTATATTGTTTGCATACAATTTTAGAGAGATCAAAATATTTCACAATCTTTAAAAAGTTTAAAAAGCATTATTAAAGGAAATAATCAATAGGATATTTTTGGTGAAACTGTTCCTCAGAGAACCAACTATGAGTACAGTTCAGGAGTGTGGCCTGTAATTTACTATGCCTTTTCTTCCAATCTTGGTATATGTCACTGATCAACTGTACCTCTTTTCTGCAAAACCTAATCACAAGTTTCAGAATTCTTTTCAAAGTGCTTCAGGGAAACAGTAACAATTGATAAGTGAGCAGCACAGCATGGAATCTAATCGCCATTACTAGACAGAATGAGTTTCTGACTATCACATCTCAGTTAACTGGCATGCTTGAGGAAAGGAGATTTTCTACTTAATTGCACTTCCTAGTTTAGATTTTTTTTTTTTTTAACTTATGCCTATGGTTGTGAAACTGCAGTATGGGTGAAAAGTCTTTAACCAGAATAAGATAAATACGCACAAGACTAGGACGTTCTCTTGTGACTAGACATATTCTCCATGTCTAAAGAAGACAGTCAGGCTTCTTTCTGAGTTAAAAATAAGGAAAGAGGATGCTAAGAACACACCTTCTTAGAAGTTGGGATAGTTTGTATCAAAAAAAATTGGACAGCCTTTAAATATATTTTAATCTAGAAGACTGTTACCGACAATAACATCAAGAAATCAGATCTTGGGGGCCAGCCCAGTGGTGCAGTGGTTAAGTGCACACGTTCTGATTCAGCAGCCCAGGGTTTGCCAGTCCGGATCCTGGGTGCGGACATGGCACTGCATGGCAAGCCATGCTGTGGTAGGCATCCCACATAGAAAGCAGAGGAAGACAGGCATGGATGTTAGCTCAGGGCCAGTCTTCCTTAGCAAAAAAGGAGGAGGATTGGCAGCAGATGTTAGCTCAGGGTTCATCTTCCTCAAAAAAAAAAAAAGAAGTCAGATCTTTGATTCACAGGGTTTTAAAAAAGTCTCCAACAGAGAAAAGGGCCCCCTTTTTGGTCTCCTTTTAAAATAGAGACTACTTGGACAAAGCACAGACCTAGAGATCCAAGGAATGTTTATATAGCTTATTTAAAATGGGCCAATGTCTAAATTTTAAAAGTGAGTATATTTTTGGAAAATGCAGTATTTGGCTTCCTGCCCTTCCTGCTTATTCACAGTAAAACAGACTTAAAACTAGCACCCTTCTTCCTAAATTCTGGAACTGCGAAGTTCTGGATACCATCTCAATGACAGCAAGGAAAGATTCTATCTGCTGCTCAATTAAGGGCTTTTGACTTTTCTGGTTTGTTTCAAACTGTACACACTCTCAGCAGGTGACAACAAACACCCTCTCAGTAGGTAACACAATATACAGTAGGACACTGCTATCTTATACTCTTATAGGTAAACTTTAGCTATCCTATCAGATACAATGCTCAGTTTACACAGGTGTGATCAGGTTTTAGGACAGAACATGCCTAGAACCAACAGGTCAAAAAACAACACAAGTCTCTGAACAAAAGCCCTGCATTCAAATTCTTTAAAAGGAAGTTAGTGGAGATGGGGACTTGCCCTCCATTTTCTATTTGCTACAAGAACGAACTTCCAAAAAGTTATTAAAAATGAGACCCTTAGTGACGTATAGTCTAAGCCTACCTAAATGTGAGGAAACAAGGCCCAAGGTCTCAGAGACACAGGAAAAATTTATTATCACATGAACAATGTTTCATTTTTTCCATAATTTCCTTTGGCAAGTAGAATTTTGAGCTTCTCCTCAACCTATGCTCATAATTTTAGTCATTGTAGGATTATGATTCTTTAAATCTCTGTGATACAGGTCATTTCAGCCCAGCTAGGTCTCATGCTTTACTACTCTTACGCTCTTTCCACTAAACCACTTTGCTTCCCTTTCCTAAATGAGGTGTCTAATGGAGCTTCTGTTGCTTAGAATGAATCCATATTTTATAAATGTCATGTTAACAAATACAAAATTGTATGCACACTATGATCAACGACCTCCTTGCTGTTAATAACACAGCAAGAAAGCTCTTGCCTCGGGGCTTATGTTCTTCCAGTTATCTCTGCTCACGAAATTCTTTTCTCCAGTTATCTACATATTTCCCCCACTTCTGTCAGGTGGCTCAAGTGTCACTTTATCAGAAATGTCTTCTCTAACCACTCTACATAAAATAGCAATTCTCTACTCTCCTTACTCTTTCCTAATATGTATTACCTCCTGATATATTAAATATTTATTATCTGTTTCTTATATGTAGAACGTAAGTTTCCGAGTCCAGACATTGTAACTGCTGTACCTCTGAGTGCCTAGGACAGGGCATGACAAAACCAGCACTCAACACATATTTGTTAAATGAATTAATATTTCAAATGTGTATGTGATAAAGAACAATATAGAAACATATCAGAACTGTAATAGATGCTAAAATAACAAGATTATTCAGGTGTTTTTTTACCTTTCTCCAATTTTGTAAATGAGTTTATATTACATATTTTAAAATTATTTGAACTGTTTGGCTACAACAAATTACCAAAGGATTTTAGACAGTATGTATTTCAAAACGCCTTTTGAAGTATTTTTCACCTGAAGCCATTTTTAGACAGGTAGTTAGTAAGAAATAGTTGATTACTTCTCGATTTTCTAAGGTATTATAGTAACTGTCTTCCATCTAAATACACCTGTAGTTAGGATATTACCACATTGATTTGGTAGTTAAACAAAAAAGAATCTAATCTTAAAGCAGTGAGGTAGCCCTGTAAGAGGAAGGAAGAGTGTGATTTGGTGATTGATGAGTTCTTTTCCTCAATTAAGCAGATGTCTCTCCAGTAGGCATCTGAGTCATTCAGGTTCTCAACATGACCAGATAATTAATTATATGCTAATTCTAAACAGCACAAGTTTAAGATGCTACAAGAGAAAAATGATTTAAGATTACTGAAGCCTGAAAAAAACAGTAACATGCAATAATTTGAGGACATTCAGGTTCTGCTCTGGAGATGAGGACATGTGACACATTTTCCATATTTAAAAAACGTAATATACTTGAGAACTATTATAAGGATGAGGTTATAGTTCCCCAAGTTAGCTCAAAAAACTTTCTAATCAGTAACTTATCAAATGAATAGTATTATATTGAAACCTAACTGCTATATTTAACAATAAATAGTTCTACAGGAAAATTTATTCATGGTTTAACTTGATACGCTAAGTCTTTATTTCTCTTGCGGTGGGAGCAGAATCCAACAGAACTAGAGAGAAGATTAATGAGAAGGGGTTTAGGCTTCAGGAATTTGAGTAGAGATAAAGATCTAAGTCAGTGAGAGCCTCATTTTAGTGGTATAACCTATCCTTCCTCCCACATCTAGCCTCAGAGATTGCCTTGTGGACATCCCATTCCTAATGCTTTCAACCAGGCTTCCATCTGCCTAACTGCTATTCAGAATACGCAGTTTCACACCTCTTCTACTCTGCTGTGCCAGAAGGACATAGGCCTTCCAGGTAAAGTTTTCTCTGCTATCATTCACCAAAATGTACCAAATGTAAATAGGCTGCTTCCCAAATCAAAGCAGATGGCTTGGAGCAAGTCACACTTGCCATTGTCAGTAAAGTGGTAGAGAAATTAATGTCATATTTTTAAAAGACTGTCCAAAAATGAAAGATGTTTTGGATTAATATCTACAGTATAAGAAATTGTGTTGTAAATATGCTATGCAAAACGAATGCCAAACTTTTAAAATAGATCCGCAACTTATATCAAATGAAGATCATCCATTTAATGGTCTTTCCATCTTACTCTACACATTTGAGTGCAAAGTTTTACTGTTAACTAAAATCTGTTTGGTACTACGTGCCAAGTACTATGTTTAAACACTTTATTATTATGTTTAATTTTTATAATAACCTTTTGAGAGTTTACTATTGTCTCAATTATAGATGAGAAAACAAAGACTTAAAAGAAGGTGAAGTAACCTGTTTAAGGTCACATAGCTAAGTAAATGGTGAACCCAGTCTCTGGACTCCAAAATACGCATGATTTAAACACCTATACTATGTTGCTTGATACACATCCGTACAAGTAGACTGTCTTATACACAAGCATAACTCTCCAAAACCAAACTCCCATTCTTTTCCACACATCTACTGCTTCTCACATGTTCCTTAGTTTAGTAGATGCCTCTTATCTAGTTGCTCAAGCTAGCCTTCATAGATTCCCTCTGTTTCTTACCTCCTATACTCTACCTGTAATCTCCTAACCCATCTAGAATCCACCTCCTTCTTTGTACAGGCTCTTCATCAGTTTCAGTCAGGCCTGAACTACACAACAGGCTGAAGCACAATTCTCCCTGAAAATACACTCTAGTGATAGAGTCTATACTCCAGATAGGATACAGCTGATTAAAGTGGCAAAGGAATAAACTCAAATTCCAAAAATAAGGCTTAATGCAAGCAACATTTGACATTATTAAACTCCAACATCTGGGACAATCTTTTTGAGTTCAAATTCTTGTAAAAGAATTTAACTTATTTTTCTATTATCTTTTCCAGCTTTTCATTCCATCCTTCTTCCCAGACGCTGGCTAAAATTTATTTACTTGCTTACCTGAATGGTTTTGAAAACTGTCACCAACACAAACCACTCACTTATTATACACTAATCTTAAGATCCTTTTTCCTTCTGAAGAACACACCACAACATGAGAAAGAGGCACACAGCCCTTTCTCATTTACCCTACAAGGATTTTATAAAATGAGCTCTTTAGCAAAACATGTAATAATAGCACCATTTTTATAGTTAGAGTGTTTTCTATTTTTAAAGTACTTTCATATATAATATTTCATCCTTCAGCAGTCATGTGAAGTAAGCTTTATAGTTATTATTCTCAGATTAGAAAACTACTCCAAGTCATTGTCATCCTGCCCAGGTCACAAGGCTATTATGCAGGAGAACCAGGACCACTATACACAGATTTCATTCACTGCTCTTTTCACTATATACCACTACCTCAATTTTCAAAAATGTTTTGATGTATAATATGAATTGTCTCTGTAAATAAAATTTCATTTTATTCCTTAAAGTATTTCAATCATTACTTAATCTATACTTAATTATAAGGAGAAAGTAAGATCTAACTAAAGGAGAAGCATGTCAGCAAAAATCAACTTCATTTAGAATTTCTATATAAAAACAAATGATCCAAAGAAGATTACAAATAAATATTTCTTTTCTTATTAGAACCAAAGAAAGTAAAAATTCATAGGAATTAAGTTAAATCTCTAACAAAAACTTTAACCACATTGTAGCTGATTAATGTACTAGCCCAGAAAATGAAGATAACTGTGACACATAGCAATGAGCTGTAACAAGCATGCATAGAAGGGACATGCTCTCATTTAGAACAGCATGCTTCCAGTAAATCTGCAGGCAATCTAAGGAGAATGTAAAACTGATGTATAAAACTTACCTACTTTGTAATTAAATTAAATACACATTTACAGAAAGTCTGCTCTCCTTTTTTGGTCAGAACAAGCCAAGAACAGCAAGTAGCTAGAAATTACAATTAATATAAAAAAATTTAAGAGGAAATGGATTTGCTAGACTCATTATGTTTTCAGTCTTAGCTTCAGGAAATGAGTGATTATTTGCAATGAAGTTGGCAAGACAGGAAATTGAGTTAAAATTTATCAATCTCTTAAATGGCTTTTCTGAGTACAACTTCCATTTTTTTAAGAAGCGGGAAAATTCCCTTTAGTATTTTATAGTACCTCTTTGCAATGCTATATTTATTTCTACTATTGATCTTGAATATCTCTAGATCTCACAGAAATAAGATGGACTTTTAGAAAAGTAGTTGGATTCTCTAGTTCAAATGACCATGTTTCCTTTATTATGAGGAAAGTCAGGCAGTATAAATAATGAAAAGCCAAATAAGAGATCCAGGAAGAAATTAACTTAGAAGATGGCTAACTGTGTAGCTTATTCTTACCTTGGCTGTTTTTTTCACGGGTTGACATTTTTGCTGGTTGAGACAAAAATGACATTATCTTACAATAAAAATTGGACATTTTCTTAAATGACTACAATAACGCACTTCTCTGATTACTATGAACTAATAAAGTACACTGAATGAAAATAAGTCAAGTCTTATCAATTAGCAAAAATTTAACTGATGTAGAAAAGCAAGATAAATATTTTTTAAAAAAGGATTTTTAATTTACCTTGGTTGATGATGACATCTTTATGCCTACAAAAGGAATTCAAAGACATTTATTTTATAACTTTATTTGGCTGACCATAAGAATCACCTGAAGAAACTGTAAAAGCTTCAATGCCTAGACCACACCCCAGATAAATCTCTACAAGTGAAATTCAGGCATCAATATTTTTAAAAGTTTCTCACTGGTCTCAAATACTAATAATATATACTGTTTTATAAAACAACGAATATTCCATAAGATCACCTAAATTGTGAAAACATAGAAAGAACTTATGAACAATACTCAAATCTTACGAGATTATTGAGATTTATTATTTGAGTTGGGGAGCATTAACAGGAAGACATAGCACACTTTTAGAACACGTAAGAAAAAAATACACTTGGAAGAAAAAAAGAAATAATATAGATTTTTTAAAAAAATGATTCAAACCAGGCACATAATTGTACACATGCAAACATGACAGTCACAGAATTATTAATTTTCAGATATAAGTGAGAAAGTGTAATACTTACTTGTCTGTATTTTTTATAACTTTTGATATTAATTTTGATGTTGAAACTGCCCTCAATAATTTATTACGACTATCATCTGAATTTTCCCACGAATTATGTGACTTTTCAGCTGTTGGTTGTCGTTTTATGCTGGAAGAAACATATTAATTTCTTAGAGAAAAATTCTATGAGTAGCAATGACATGTAATTGACAATTTAAATAGAACACAAAAGCAGCAATTAACATTTCCTTAAAGCTAATTCAGAAAAGAGAAGAAAGGATTAGTTGAAAGGTTCTGCTTGGATGAGTGAAGGAGTTAAACAAGGCAATTAGCAAGTCTATTTTATAATTTTCATTATTGTTCAGAAGATTCACTAGAAAAAATATTACCTGATTTAAAAAAACCCGTGTACCTTTTGTTAGTAGAAACTCATTTGCTTAAATCTCTGAGTAATAATATTTCTCATAATTTGTGACATTGTGTGAATTTATGGAAAAACCTGTACTTTTTCATAGTCATTACAAGGCTGCTATTTTCATTTTTAACGTCCTCATGTAATTAAATTGTATGTGGTACAAACAACAATTTCTAAATAAACTGTGGGACTAAAAGTAAAACTCTTGTTTATATCTTTTAGAGACAATTCTACCCATGATCAGAAATAAACATGATTTAACACAAAAGGGTTGTATTATCAACACTGAATCCATATACTGATAACTGAAATTTTTTGATTTATAAATGATTTCTGGGCTGCATTGCTAACTATCCTACAACTCATCCAGCCTTCAATACTTCTTGCAATAGCATATCCAAAGAGCAATTTAGAATGGCAAGCACATTTCCAGGAGACCTTAAGAAGCTGAAAAAAAGATCTGGGACAAAGAAGATACCAAGTCAAGTCAGAACCTTAAAGAGATTGATTATGAAAAAGCAATCTTTAATCACACACAATCCAAAGTTGCGTAACATTAATAAGCTATATCCAAAGAAAATTCCACATGAGACCAGGCAGAAGAACTATAAACCATTTAGATAGCATAAGAATCTGCATGAGACACACAGACAAAGCCTTTTTAAAATGTTAAACATGCATCAGTCAAGTGAAGGATATTTTGTTTTCCCAAATTTCTATTAGAGATTTGAGGCAAAATATTAAACTGATCAAATAAAAATATATTCTAAATCTTTTAGGAATGGTTGTCATTTATTTTACTAAAATCCTAGCCAGTTCTGGGAATGGTTTAATATTTTCCTAAGATTTCCAAGCAGAAATATGGTGATAAAATATATCTACTCCTAATCATAAAGCTTGAATCAGAATTTCTAAAGCAGGAAAATTTCATGAAGTTTGTCTAAATATTCAATTACAAGGCAGCTGCAGCTTTGAACTCCCAGCATGCAGGTTTAGATCCCCAATTTAGGCTCACACACATTGTTAGAATGTTTCTCCCTTCTCCCTCTCTCATAACTTTAAAATATTAATTATTACAGACACAGAGAGAAGCCCTCAAGCAAGCCTTTAGTATAGAAAAGACCAGGTGAAATGGATTCATTTCTCTAGTCAAGCAAGAACTTATCCTCCCAAAACCCCAAACTGAAACTTGAGATGCAGTCACAATGAAGAGCCATTTGTTGAGAAGGGCCCTTGCAAGCTGAAGGTTGTAATGATGCCAAAATATGGTGAGGATAATGACATGTGGCAATTTTCTATCCATGGCTATAAATTTATGCATAGTTATATAATAAATTTAAAAATATTCTATAATTTTATTATAAAAATATTGTTTTGGTTTTAGAGTAGGTTATTTCTGCCTTCCTTTCATCAAGTTGTTTATAACATTTTTTTCCCAGTTTTAACTGAGAAATTTTGACCTTAAATCTTCATTCCCCAATGTGGTAAAATACAAATTATAGCAAGAAAGAAGGGGGAAAAAAGCCACTAGACTTTTCTGTTGGAATCCATGAACAGCCAACTTTTTCTCAGTCACAGAATTTAGGTATCATTACAACCATTCCCTAGCTCTGTACTTGGGGACAGTTAAAACCTTTTGGTGGGAGTAGAATTCTTGCTTTCTTGAGTTTGTCTGTGTATTTGGAGAGGCTGTGAAGAGGGCTGGGGAGAAGGTGATGCTCGTATTTGTGGACTTTGATCATTAGAATGAGAATCCTCTTTTTTTTCTCTCTGTCCTTGTGGTTTTTCTTTCTTTTTTTCTGTACCACTGTAAAATAAAGTATAACATGGAACAACACATATTTACACAAATAAAAAAGATATCAAACGATGGAAAAAGTGATTATTATATAACTCAAAATCCTAAATCATATGTCTAATACAATTTACACTGCTTTCACTCAATAATAAAAATATTTCTTTCAAATTTGGAAACTATTAAAAGCTTCAGTGAAGAATTGATAAGGATTCTAAGACAATATATCCTATGAAGATTGTCCCTCTGGACCAAAATGGCCCTAATGCATTATGCCATTTTAGGGGACTGTTCTGTCGAAGCTCTCTTCATGGACTTCAACTTACCCAAACCAGAACGTTAGTGACACCTTCTATCACCTCTGTAAAACATACTGGTTGACACCCAAGGCACACTAAATGCTTGTTGTTTAGTAGGTTATTCTGGAGTTCCCATTTCTTCTGTGTACTTCTGCTCCCACCAGCTGAGTTTTAAACTTATCAAGAGTCAACTGTGTTTTTTCCCAAACCTGTTTATACCATTTGTGCTTGTTACTTTAATTACGTAAGTTAATTAAATATAATGAAATTGACAAAATATACATAGAAAAGAAAAGTGTAATTTCTATGAAAACTAAATTGAATGCTCTGGAAAGATTCCATAAAAATGAGTTACTAGGGGCCAGTCCCATGGCATGGTGGTTGGGGTTCAGCATGCTCTGCTTTGGTGGCGTGGGTTCGAGGGTCTGCATCCCAGGTGCAGACCTACACTATTCATCAGCCATGCTGTGGCAGCGACTCACATATAAAGTGGAAGAAGACTGGCACAGATGTTAGTTCAGGGCTAATCTTCCTCAAACAAAAAAAAAGAGGAAGATGGGAAACAGATGTTAGCTCAGGGCTAATCTTCATCAGGGGGAAAAAAATGAGTTACTTAAAAAAACTGCTGTTAAATTTTGTCTAGGTGAGACAATTATAAAAGGTTGAGGAAAAAATCATAGAAAAAGAGATGGGTTCTAATTCATATTGTTTTGCAAGAGTTTTCAATTTTTTACTGTCTTAAAAAGTGAAATTAAAAATTATAAAAAATAATTTATGAGTGTATTTTATGCAAGAGTGTCAGCAAAGAATCCAATCAGAGATGCATAACTTAGAAAGAAAGGGGGTGGGAGGCTTGGCCTTTCACAATAAAATTGACAAATGAATATATGTGAATATATTTTAAATGAAAATATTTGAGATATTTGTGTATAAATTCTTGTGATTCCACACTTTGACTTCTGATTAATGAAGCACCTGCCATTCCCAATCACACTGGATAAGAGTCCTTATATTGCACAAACACTTTTGACAATATTACAAAGCAGATGGAATCAAGCCTTGAATTCCAGGGTTAAAAAGGTAGAAAACCATCAGATATCTACACTTCTTGATCAAAGGACATTTTGCAATCTGACTATAAGGTGCATAATCTACAAGAAAATATGTTTAAAAACATCTGAAACAAATATACACAGTATATAATGTGTCACATTATAATAGTTAAAATGTTAAAATATAATTTTGACAGTGACATTTCTTAATCTGATTCAATTCTGATACTGACTTCAGACTGGCCACTGACTGTCTACTTTATGTTCAATTTTTAAAGTATGTGCTGAAGAAATACAACTCTACCTCAAAAATATAAAATACTAACTTTGAAATTTAAAACTGAGTTAGAAATTACTTCTTTCTTCTTGGTCTTCAAACTATCCTGAATACATAAACCACTAGTCTTATGTGGGCCCAGTACAACCTAAAAGAGATTCTCCTCCTGGGTTATTTAAAAGCAAAATACAGTCCCTGCATCAAAAGTAACCACCTCAGCTGATCTTCGATTGTTGAGTCACTATCATGCATTAACACTGATCACTCCACAGAACTACAGCTATCTGAGAAAAATGGCTGAATTCAAACTATTACTGGATACAACAAAGAAGTTTATTAAAAAATGTATTAAAGGGGCCAGCCCTGTGGCCCAGTGGTTAAGTTCATGTGCTCTGCTGTGGCAGCCCAGGGTTTCACTGGTTCGAATCCTGGGCATGGACATGGCACCGCTCATCAGGCCATGCTGAGGCAGCAGCCCATATGCCACAACCGGAAGGACCCACAACTAAGAATATGTAACTATGTACCGGGGAGCTTTGGGGAGAAAAAGGAAAAAAAATAAAATTAAAAAAAAAAAGCTGTATTAAAAAATTCCACTGTTTGTTTTCTTATAATTTTCCCTCTTCTGCTGAAAGTGGAGCACAGGTAATAAATTTTGGTATGCTTTGGAAGAGGAAGTCTAGACTCTGTAATGACAATGACTTCAAAGACTGAATTCTAGGGGCTGGCCCCAGTGCCTAGTGGTTAAGTTGGGTGCACTCCACTTCAATGGCCTAGGTTCGGTTCACGGCACAGCCTACACCACTGGTCAGTGGCCATACTGTGGCAGCGACCCACATACAAAATAAGGAAGACTGGCACAGATGTTAGCTCAGGGCTAATCCTCCTCAAGAAAAAAGGAAGACTGGTGACAGATGTTAGCTCAGGGCAAATCTTCCTCAGGAAAAAAGGAAAAAGATTGAATTCTAGATGGGGCTTTTAAAAGGCCTAAAGATCTTGTCATTTCTTCACCATTCTTGTAGCCAAATGTCTGGTTAACAATCGTAAATCCACATTGATGAATATTTCATTCACTGGCATTAGTTTACTGAGGCAACCATTTTCCATCAGTATATTTTAAATACTCTATTACTTAAAGCACTCAATCATTTTTTGAAGAAGACAGTTCTAAGATTATGTAGTTGATCTCTTATCGTCTCTCCAAACTCTATATGGAATATTTTGCTGGGAATTACACAAAAGTGGAAAAATCCTGTAAGCAATTTTATTGGAAGAATAGATTAATTGATGAAAAGAACATACAGAACGTAAATATGTAATCCACTGAAAATTTCATAATGCAGTATTTCCACTGCCCTCCTGACCATCATGCCCTAACATATACACATAAACTAGAATACACACGCAATCCTAGAATATTTTGAATTAAGCCTTAATTTTATAGTCATAACTAAAGAATAAAAGTTATAACAGTGGTTTAACCTCCCACGAACGTAGATATATATCAAAGATTTTATTTCTCCTTTAAAAATGCTGTACCAAGTGTTTCACTTCCTATGGAAAATTCACTTATATAATTACATTAAATATAGTAATGCTATCAACAAATGCTTATAAGAAAATTTAAAAGAAACAAAACAAAGTCAAAACAGCAAATGAAACTGCTTTCTTTCTTTACTAAGAACCAAAAGTGTCCTCACACAACTCAATAGATATGATGAACATTAACTGAGTGAGTATAGGCTGGAAGTCTCTACAATCAGAGTCAAAGAATTCAAAGGACATGCTCACTTGAATTCCATTCAGCTCTATTTCATATTCTTATCAAAAGTAGACTGAGTTATCACATTCAGACAATTTTGCAATGTTAAATTTTTTCTCCCTTACAAATGGATACCTTTTAGCAGCAGATGAAAGTGTTTCTTTTCTTGCAATTGAGACAGAGCTGGTGTGGCTTGGTTTTCTGTTTGCACCACTCCCATTGGTTATAGAGGAC
Source organism: Equus quagga (assembly GCF_021613505.1). Taxonomy (NCBI): domain Eukaryota; kingdom Metazoa; phylum Chordata; class Mammalia; order Perissodactyla; family Equidae; genus Equus; species Equus quagga. The sequence continues at coordinate 104,259,806 of NC_060271.1, forward strand.
ATGGAAATAGCTTCTCGAAGGACTGCAGGGCCTAAAGGTGATTAAGAAAAAGATGTTTACATCAAATTCAAAATACTCCTCAAGGACTGCAGTTTAAAAAATTAAGTCCATTAGTGTTTAGAACTAGTAAGCAGATTGCTCTCCCTGGTACAGAGCATACAATATTATTGTCTCAAGATTTAATCTCATTAAAACGGACCTATAGAAAAGCCACGCTCAACTGCTGAACTGCAGCTAGACTCATGCTCTAGCTAAACGGTTTGCTCTCCACACATAGCAGCTTTAAAGCACACAAAGTTGTACCTCAAGTAAACCACAAATCCTCACATCACTGATTTTCAGAAATAACTCAGGATCTGCTGAAATTAAATTAATTAGAAATCCTAGAAACCACATGTTAAATCTCAATTTTATTCCATATAAATCAAGTATATAAAGTAGCCTCTGCTTTCTTAATTTATACATTAGGAGGATTGGAATAAATGTATGATGGCTACGTGGGTATGGTCAGGGAGACTTAAAGTCACAAGATGAACCAGCCACATCTACTAAGAGGCAAGGACACTTAAAGATTTGGGAATAGAGAATAGTTTTGAATTTTCAGACTCAGTTTTCTCACATGCAAACAAGAAAATCTTACTTTCAGATTCGGCCAATCTCACATTTCTGTTTGTATGCTTATCTTCATAAAAGCAGAGAGAGAGAAAAACTTTTGTGTGGAGAGCTAAAATATTCAGCACACCCTATGTGTGTACTATACATGACGGTATAATACTGCATTTTTGACAATAAGATGCTGGGGACCACTTGTATCATAATTATCTAAAGTGCTTCCTTATAAAGAGATTCTTAGACCCTACCTCAGACTGAATGATTCAGAAGACAGAAAGGGGGAAACCTACTGTATTTATTTTTCTAAACTTCATAGGAAAAATTTCACAGGAAAAATTTCACATATAATAAACAACCTCCAAATAATGCTAATATCCCTGGTCATCAGATCTAGGGCTAATCTGCCAAAGAGGTGACTTCTTGTTCTATGGACAGCTTTTTTTTTTTCAGTTGCGGTAAAATATTCATAAGATTTACCATTTTAACCATCTCAAAATGTACAATTCAGCGGCATTCAGTATATTCACAGTGTTGTGCAACCATCACCACTATTCAGTTCCAGAACATTTTCATCACCGTAAACAGAAACTTTGTACTCATTAAGCAGCCACTCCCCATTCCCTTCTTCTTCCCCACAGTCCTTGTCAACCGTTACACTTCATTATCCCTGTAGATCTGCCTATTCCAAACATTTCATATACATGGAATCACACAGTATGTGCTCTTTTGTGTCTGGCTTTTCACTTAGCGTAACGTTTTCAAGGTGCATCCATGTGGCAGCATGTATGAATATTTTGTTCTTTTTTATGGTTGAACAATATTCCATTGTATAAATACACCATGTTTTTTAATCTATCCTTCTGTTGATGGACAGATGCATTGTTTCCACTCTTTGACTACTGTAAATAGTCCTACCATAAACATTGGTATACTAGTTTTCATTTGAACATCTGTTTTCAGTTCTTTGGGGTATATAACTAGGAGTAGAACTGCTGGGTCACTTGGTAATTTTATGTTTAACTTATTGAGGAACTGTCCAATATAGCAGCTGCACCATTATACAATCCCAACAGCAACATACGAGGGTTCCAACTTCACCACATCCTTGCCAACATTTATTTTTAGTTTTTAAAAAAAATTATAGCCATTTCAGTGAGTGTTAAGGGCTATCTCACCATAGTTTTGATTTGCATGTCTCTAATAATGAGAATCTTTTACTGGGCTTATCGGCCATTTGTATATCTTCTTTGGAGAAATATCTACTCAAGTCCTTTGCCCATTTTCCAATAAGAATATATGATGTAAACTGTTCTAAGTGCTCTCTTATAATCCTTTTATTTCTATAAGGCTGGTAGTAGTGTCCCCACTTTCATTTCTGATTCTAGCAATCTAGGGCTTCCTTCTTTTTTTCTTACTCTTTCTAGCTAAAGGTTTGTCAAGTTCGTTCATCTTTTCAAAAAAAACACTTTTGATTTGTTGATTTTATCATTTTTCCATTCTCTACTTCATTTATCTCTGATCTTTTTTATTGCCTTCTTTCTGCTAGCTTCGGATTTAGTTTTTTTTTTCTTTTCCTATTTCGTTAAAGTTAGGTTATTAATTGAGATCTTTCTTTTTCTTTAATGTAGGCATTTACAGCTATAAATATTCCTTTGAGGACTGCTTTTGCTCTATCAATAACAATTAGTTTTTGAAATATAAATGTTTTTTTCACTTTTTTGTTACACACAAAAAAACCCATTAGTCACTATATAAAAGACAAAGGCTACAACCTACTTCTCATGTTCTCTTTCAATGTTCCAAACCTCATCTCAAACAACAGATCAATCACATCCAGTAGGATGGCTATTATCAAAATAAAAACTGAAAACAAAAAGTGAGGCAAGGATGTGGAGAAATTGGAACCCTCGTGTATTTCTGGTAGGAATGTAAAATGGTGCACCTACTGTGAAAAACAGTATTGGCTGTTCTTCAAAAAATTAAACATGGAATTACCATATGATCTGGCAATTCCACTTCCAGGCATATATACCCAAAAGACCTGAAAGCAGGGAGTCAAGCAGATATTTGCACACCCATGTTCATAGCAGCATTGTTCACAATAGCCAAAAGGTGAAAACCACCCCAATGTTCACTGACAGATGAATAGATAACCAAATGCGGTATATACATATAATGGAACATTCAGCCTAAAAAAGGAATGAAATTGTGAAATATGCTTTAACATGGATGAATCTTGAAGACATTACTCTAAGTGAAATGAGCCAGACATAAAATGACAAATTTTGCATGATTTCTATTAATTGAGGTACCCAGATTAGTCAAATTCATAGAAATAGAAAATAGAATGGTAGTTGCTAGGGATGGAGGGCAGGGAAGAATGTGGAGTCAACTGTTTAAGGGGTAAAAAGTTTCAGGTTGGAAAGATGAAAGAGTTCTGGAGATGGATGGTGGTGATGGTTGTACAACAATGAGAATTTTTTAATACCACTGAACTGTACACCTAAAAATGGTTAAAATGGTAAGGTTTTATGTTATGTATATTTTACCACAATAAAAAAAAGTTAGAAAAAACCATCACATCACCAATGTTTCCAAGTCCTACAGTTCACTGTTCAATTCTTCAAATGCTTTCAAGATATCTTGTGGAATTCTCATTCATCTTCACACAATTAGATGACAGTGTGTGCCTCATAGTTTTTATCAGTCTCAGTAGGCAATTTATTCACATCTTAGATATTTACTCCAAAAAGACAAGACATTTTTTGATGTCTTGGCCATTTTGAGGCCTATATATAATGGGCTTCCTTTTTATTATTTGACGTAAAGGTTTCCAACTACTAAGCCAGTTATGACATTTACTCCATAGAGTAGGAACATTAATTTGAATATTTTATTACCCTTATTATGTAAAGTGAATGGAAAATTAGAAAAATGAAGGTGCTGATGTGAATGAAAAAGTAGGTCTCAGAAACATATGACTGAAAATTATCAAGAACTATATGTTGAAAATGACAAATCTTTAGCCTAAATTGAATTCTCATTGGATTTGGTTGACTGTATAGTCACTAGTGAAAGAAAACCAAATTGAAGACAACATAGGAGAAATTATGGAGCCACACTATAGATTCAAGTACAAATGATAATTTTATATTTTTTATTTCTTTATCAGAATCTCCCCCAATCAAGATATACATATGATGTAAGCATTTCAGGAATGAATTAGGTATGAATGTTCTATATCTGAAGAACTAGAGCATAGCAGTGAGATAGGTCACGGATCAATAGTTACCTCTGGATTTCCTGTTTTAAATTATGTCAGATGCTCTCTTATAAACAAATATATAAATAGAGAAAAGTTCCTTCAAGTTCTTTTACCTCAAGGAGAAAAAAGAGCTTGTATTTCATACACACCAACCTAGCAATTGTCTCCAACAGAAAGATAAACATTATACTTCTAGTTACTAAAAATGGGATAATCTCTTGAGTTTCTAAATATTCTGATTAGGGTCACAATTTGCACGAGAAATAGTTAAGTCCTCTGTAACTCATTTGGAATTTAATAACCTGTGGGTCTTCTATTTGCTAACGACCAACAAATTGCTGGCATTGTTCAAAACATATATACATAATCCTGTTTATATGTATAATTCATAAATAATCTCTGCTTTTCACATTAATGGAATTGTTTCAGTTGCATTTGAATTTTCTGCATTCTCTTGAATGTCATTAAAAAAAATAATTACCATTCTTTTACTAATGCCTCAATCCACCTCAATTCAGTATTTCTAGAAATTACTAACCCAAATTGATATTGATACTGATGTGACAATTTTGATTCCTTCCTCAGCAATTTCAACTTCATGGTGAAATTTCAGTTACTAATTATGAAATATACTCTTCCAAACATTAATATATTTATAAGACTGAGTCATCCTGTAACACTTAACTGAACATTACTTAAAATGCTACTGTGCAGAAAATATTAAAAACCGACTAACTAAAACTTTGCAGAAGTCTTCCAATTCTATTCAAATTACCCTATGCTGTAAGAATTGCTGTTAGGTTTATAGTTAAAGGAATATAAAGGAGCTTTATTCAGCCATTATCAGAAGAGAAACCATGGTTTTGACTTTTGAATAACGTAAATGTAAATATATTACCATTAGAGCTGAAGTCTCTTCGAACCCCTCCCTGAACACATCCCCACTTCCTCCCTCCTATAGGTTACCATTTAGTTCAGGTGCTTCTGATCTGCAATAATAAAACCAGCTAACACAGGAGGATAACTTTTTGACTACTTGGCTACAACAAGCAGATACTCACAGCCATCAAAGGGAGAGAATATGAGAAAAGGTTAGATGAGGGGAAAGAAAGAAGAGTTGGTGGAACAAGGTTTCTTCAGAAACAGGTTGGGGGTGGGCCTCAGCAGTCCTAAGGCAAGACTGGTCTTCAACAAAGGTGTAAAGGTGAGTTAGGATCAGATGACCACTGATTACTTGCCTCAATTTACAAGGTAAATTGCATCTAATTTATCCCGCCATTCAAGTTAGAAACTAATTGTTTCTGACTCTCTCCCGTCATCCTCAAATCCTATGGTTCCTCATCCTCTGTGTCTCTGAAATGATCTCCATGTTTGCACTCTGCACCACCACGCCTTACCTTCATCCATAACCCTTGCCTGGCTCCTCCTAGCCATCTGTTAGATTTACCTTTCTGAGACAAAGATCTCTTCGTGTTTTCTCCCTTAAATTATAGCCTTTCATGGAAGTGGGAAAAATGGAAACCTACATTATATTAATATGGTAAAATTTGGGGTCACTTTTTCTTTTTAAAACTCCTTCCCAATATAGTTATTTGTATAATATTAAATATATATATTTAAAAATTAATCAAATATCCTTGGTAACTCCTCATTGCCTGCAGAACTCAAGTTCATTATCTCACTCAATGTTCATTATCTGATCTGGACCCATCTCTACACTTTTGTTGTACCTCTGTTTACCTTTTTTGTTGAAGACTAGTCTTGCCTTTGGACTACCAAGGCTCATCCCAACCTGCTTCTGAAGGAACTCTGTTCTGCCAACTATTCTTTCCTTCCCCTCTTTCAACCTGTCTTAGTCCGCTCGGGCTACTACAACAAATTATCAGAGACTGGGTGGCTTATACTAACAAATATTTATTTCTCACAGTTCTGGAGGCTGAGAATTCTAAGATCAGGGTGCCAGCAGATTGGATTCTGATGAGAACCTAATTCCTCGTTTGCAGAGGACTATCTTCTGGTGGTATCCTCACACTGAGGAGGGGTGGTAGCATGGGAAGCTAGCTCTCTTCCTTTTCTTTCCTATTATGACACTTAATCTCATCATGGGGGCTCCACTCTCATAACTTCATTACCTCCCAAAGGCCTTGACTCCAAATACCATCACATCAGGGATTAGGGTTGGGTTTTTTTTGGGGGGGTTTTTTGGTGAGGAAGATGGGCCCTGCGCTAACATCTGTACCAATCTTCCTCTATTTTGTATGCGGGATGCTACCAAAGCATGGCTTCATGAGTGGTGTGTAGGTCTGCACCTGGGATCCAAACTGGTGAACCCCAGGCTGCCGAAGTGGAGCACACGTACTTAACCACTATGCCACCAGGCTGGCCCCCAGGGATTAGGGTTTTAAACATAGGAATTTTGGATTCTGTAGCATAACCCCCTTTCAAACTTTCCTTCTTTGATGCCTCTTTTCTGTTGGCATATAAGAAAACATACACTTAAATATCTGCGTTATACAGAACCTATATACTCAAAATAACTCCTTGATCCTGTATTCCTTCTAACCTCACTCTCCCCAGACACAATGTGCACCTCCCCATTCCAAGTCTAATATTTGGAAAAGACTCAGTAGCCTATATTTTCCTATCTGCACCTCAATCTTCTGCAATCTGGGTATCATCTGACCACTTCACAGAAACTTCTCTTGCCAAGATCACCAATGGCTTCTTTGTCACTGAATTCAATGGATACTTTTCAGTCCTTATCTTGCTCAACTTTTCTTCAGCATCTAATAATGCTGATCATTCAGGCAAAGACAATGTCCTTAGTTTCTAAGACACTGCCCTTGCCTGAATTTCTTCTTAGCTCTCTGTCCATTTCTTCTTACTCTCATTTCCTGGATCTTCTTTTCTTGCTCAGATTTATTATTTGTGCTCTTCAGATCTCTTGTCACCATCATACCCTTCTCATAATTTTTTATATCTAACTGCTATTGAACATCTCCCCATGAACTTATATGCCCCTCTTCTCACCGAACAAAACAACTCAACTGCTACTCTATTAAATACGTTATTCATGGAGGAAGACATTACCACCCATGAACTGTATGAATTGGAAAAGAGGAAATCAGCTTTGATGCCTCCATGTCCTTAATGCCAACATTCAACTTCTTTGTTGCTTCCATAACTTTTTTTTGTTTTTTGCCTCCAGTTTTAATGATAAAACTGATATACAAGTTGCACATAAAGTGTACAATTTACCAAATTTTTTTTTTTTGAAGATTTTATTTTTTTCCTTTTTCTCCCCAAAGCCCCCCCAGTACATAGTTGTATATTCTTCGTTGTGGGTCCTTCTAGTTGTGGCATGTGGGACCCTGCCTCAGCGTGGCTTGATGAGCAGTGCCATGTCCGCGCCCAGGATTTGAACCAACGAAACACTGGGCCGCCTGCAGCAGAGCGCACGAACTTAACCACTCAGCCATGGGGCCAGCCCCACAATTTACCAAATTTTGACATACATACATGCCTGTGAAACAATCACCACAGTCAAGATAGTGAACACAGCCATCATCCTCAAAAGTTTCGTTGTGTCCCTCTGTAATACATCTCTCCCTCCCTCATTCTTGGCCTCCGGCAACCACCGATCTACCTCCTATCACTATAGATTAGTTTGCCTTTTCTAGAATTTTATATAAATGGAATCAAACAATACATATGTTTTGCCTGGCTTTGTAATGCAGTGTAATTATTCTGAGATTCTTCTGAGTCTATAAGTGTATCAATAGATTATTCCCTTCTATAGCCCAATACTATCCCATTATATGGATATACAACGTTTTTATTCATTTACCTGTTGACCTGTGGGTTGTTTCCAGTTTTTTAATATTATAAATAAAGCTACACAGTGAACATAAGTGTACAAATATTTGTGTGGACATATGCTTTCATTTCTTAATGGTAAATATCTGGGTTGAAGGTAGGTGAATGTTTAACTTTTTAAAAAACTGCCAAGTTGTTTTCCAAAGTGGTTGTACCACTTTACATTCCCGTCTGCACTGTATAAGAGTTCCAGTTACTCCATATCCTTCCAAATACTTGGAATGACCAGTCTTTCTAATTTTAGCCTGGTGAGCATGCAGTGGCATCACACTGTGGTTTTAATTTGCATTTCCTTAATGTCTAAAGGTGTTAAATATCTTTTCATGTGTTTATTTGACATCCATATATCTTCTTTAGTGTTGTGTCTGTTCAAATCTTTTGCCTAATTCTAAAATGGGCTATTTCTTATTGAGTTGTAAGAGTTAGTCATACATTCTAGATAAAAATCTTCTGACAAATACACATTTTGCAAGTATTTTCTCCTGTTCTGTAGCTTGCCTTTTTATTTCAAAACAGTATCTGGAAGAACAAGATTCTTAATTTTGATGAAGTTCAATTAAATTAGTAACTTTTCTCTTATTATTTGTACTTGTTTGTGTTCTATTTTAGACATTTTCACCAAACCCAAGGACACTAATGTTTTCTCCTATGTTTTCTAAGAAATTTTATGGGTTTAGCCCTTACATTAAGGTCTACGATCCGTTTTGGCTTAAGTTTTGTATATAGCATAAGTTAAAATGGGGTTTTTGGTTGTTTTTTTTTTTTTTTGGCCTATGACCCAAATCTTGAACTTGCTTTGTCCTCCCTGTCTTTTCTTGCACCCAAGCTTTTCCATTTGCTCTTCTACTTGGAATGTTCTTCATCTAGAAGGCTCATCCTCATCTTTCAAATTTCAGCTATCACTTCCTCAAAGAAGGCTTTTATGACCACCTTATCTGAAGTGCCTCTCCTAGTTTACTCTCTTACTACCCCCTTATTTCCTTCACAGTCCTTATCATCATTTATAATTATCTGTAACTCTATCTGGAAACCTTACTTGTTTTGTGATTCTTGTATATATCCCCATGCTTAGCACTGTGCTTGCACAGAGAAAACACTAAGTCAATATTTGAATGACTAAATGAACGCATCTTCACCACTACTGCCTCAAATTTCTCTTCTGGATTATGTTAGGTTTGTCTCTGTTCTCTCTTCTTGCAGTACCTTGCTCTTAAGGCATTCTCTACACTGTGCCAGAATGATTCTTTTAAAACATGCTGTACATCTTTGAATTTAATATGCCATCAAGTGTAATATGCACCATTGTCCTGAATAACACTAGAAACAAAAAAGCGCTGCCCATGAGAACTATGAAACACAATCACTGGAAGATGCACTGCAATTTCAGAGATGTTAAAACGCAAGAAATAGGGGCTGGCCTGGTGGCACAGTAGTCAAATTCACCACGCTCTGCTTCGGTGGCCCAGGTTCAAGAGTCTGGATCCTAGGTGTAGACCTACACCACTCATCAGCCATGCTGTGGCAGTGACCCACATACAAAACAGAGGAAGATGGGCACAGATGTCAGCTCAGGGCCAATCTTCCTCACACACACACAAAAAACAAGAAATATAGGCATCTTAGAACTAATGGATTGCTGTAAATCTATTTGTCACTCCTCATTTTAAAATCCTTTAATGGCTCTCCAGTGTGCCCAGGATAGAAACTAAATTCCTTAGGAAGGTGTAATAAAACCTTTCACTATGGGCCCTATCTACCAACCTCTGCTTCATGCTTCAGTTTATTCGGAATTCCTAAATTAAGTACTTTTATTCCTCTGTGCTTCTGCACCTGGATGGTCCTTCTCTCTGGCATACACTAGTCTCTCTGCTTGCCTAAATTAACACATATTCATCACCCATTTACCCAACAAATATTTACCCAGGGCCTGTTATGCTCCTAGTCTTGTGTTTACAAAAGAGTACAAGACAGCCACTAGCATCACGGAGTTCAAAATCTTGCAAGAGAATCACACTGGCAATGAAAACATGTCTAAGTGCAGTAACAGTGATATGAACAGAGGAGTATCATGGAAGTACAAAGAAAAGACACATAATTCTGTAAGGATGGTTAGGAACACAGAGCCCAAGAAAGGCTTCCTGGAACAAATGCAGAACAAAGTCTTAAAGGATAAGTAAGAGATAGCCAGGTAAAAAGAGAGGCGATAAGATACCAGGATCTTATTCCGATATGTATAAAGGAACAGAAAGAATGTAACGGCAAAGTGGGGTGTGTATGTGATGTGGAACGGAAGAGAGATGGTAGACAAAAAGCTCTTTATGTGGTGAGAATGTAGAACAAGAGAGGGCAGAGTCCAGATGGGAGAGGAGAGTCCACATGGGAGAAGTAAGCAGGAGTTAGATCATGAAGACTTTATCTACAGAGGATAGAGATCACTAAAGGATTTTAAGCTGAAAAAGGATTTAGTTCAATTTACATTTTAGAGAAAACTCTCTAGTGGCTATGTGAAGAGCAGATTTCAGGGCAGTGGACTAAGCATAAGATGACAGGGACCTGAAACAAGAGCTAGGTAGCATGAATGGAAAGGAGGTGGCAGTTTTCAGAAACGTTTATTAGACTTAAAAGATGAGTTCAATTTGGGGACATTTTACACTTATGAATTCTGAAGGACATACAAGCAGAACAATCTAGTAAGTAGACAGATAATGATTTGGGAACTGACACCAATAAGTGGCTGTTAAGACCATGAAGGTAGATGAGGGCTGATGTCACCTCCTGCAAAGAACCTTCAACTCCAATTGGAGTTAGGTATTTACCCTAATGCTCCCACAGCACCCTAAATTTACCTTTTTAATACCAATTATATAATTTTATAATTATTGACTTATCTGTTTTCTCACTTTACCTGAGGCCCTTTGGGAGCAAAGGCAGTATCTTTTATTTCTTTAATCTCCACCACCTAAAACAGAGCCTAGTACATTGAAAAAATGAGGGAAACAGACAACTGTCAGTACAGTAAGTGGTATGGAGTAATATTAATTATCAAGCACTTGGTACATGCTAGGCATTATCTTAACTATTTTATAATAGTTATACCCTTTAATCTTCACCATCATCCTAAAATGGATTTACTACTGTCATCCCAATTTTGCTGACGAAGAAACTGAAGCCTAGAGACTATTAACATGCTCAAGGTTATACAGTAATAAGCAGTGAAATCAAGATTTGAGTCCAGGCAGAAGGAATGGTAAGTATGTACAAAGGAATAATTCTGCCTAGTAGAGAGTGACATTTTGAGCTGTGCCAGGATAACAAATGGGAATTTATCAAATGGAATAGGAGGAAAGAAAATTCTAAGCAGATAACAGTACTAAATCATCAAGGTCCCCACTTAAATAAATAGCAAGAAAAGACCAAAAGAAGATTTTCATGGTCACTTTCAATCCTACAGTTTAATTTGAGATAATTTTCAGTACCTGGAATCCTTAGTATTTGGATAAAAGAGTGAATTATCTCCCAAGGTAGAGGCAATGAGTTATGTAAAGCAGAGGCAGAAAACAAAAAGGAACTGTGGGTGAATGCTTGTTTTTCAGTTGAGAAGTCTAAAGTACATTCTTTGAAACCTAGAATATTAAGAACCTAACTGGAAGAAAGGAACATAAAAATGATTATTGCAATTATACAAATTCACGACTGGCATGCATCGTTAGCTACATATATATGTGTATGTATGTAAGTATGCATATATATACACACACCTCCTTCCCAGGGCCTGGGCATTATAAAGTCTGAGCCATAACTCTCTCAAAGATTGGCCTGCAAGACTGAAAGCACCAGTGACTTCTAGTAACCAAAGGTAAAAAACTAGTTCTATTTCTGAGCAGCAATCCAGCTGAAATCAGAGAAATTAAGGCTAAAAGTCCATAAACCAGGAAGGCACTAATTTAGTTTTATCACAGCAGAAACCATCATAATGCCAGGGTTGAAGGCCAATGATAATTTTTATACTTATCATGACATAATACTAATCATATGGTTTATATTCCTTGATGATACACCCAAGCAGATGACCTTTCTGATACCTTAGCCTGACATTTCCTAAATTTTAAAGAATTTCACTGTACTCGAGACTCACACAGTAAAGTTATCAATAGGAACTGCTGCATATTCAAAGTCTCAAATCTCAAATCCTTATATCCTCAAATCCTTATATACCTCATCCATAATATCCTCTTATTCCTCCTGCATCTATCCCAATTCCTCCCTCTAAAGTAGCAAATTTTTTTAACAACGACTTCTTGCTTCTATAACTTTCTTCTTCTCACAATTTCTTAAGTATTTATTGAGTCATCATAAGGCTAACTATGTTAGTAAGAAACTGTCCCTGCCTTCATATAATTTATAATCTATCAAGAACAACAAATACATATACCAAGAGATACACACAAAAAATTTTAAACAATTCTAAGAGATAAAAAATGGAAAGATCATTTTTAGGCAAGAACTTGAGGCCTTAAAGGATGGAGAAAATTTTGATCAGGAGAAGGACACAGATAGTTTATGCAGGAAAAACTCTAGTTGATACTCAAAATCTTTTATTCATCTCAGATTTCCTATCATATGTCTCAGAGCTCCAACTGTAGACCTCTTCCACTCTCTTCATATTTTCAAGCTCCCTGACACCTTTTTTTTTTTAATCTCTGTCAATTACTTTGCTTCATTCTTTCAGAAGATTGAGGACTACATGTATTCCATCAAATTTTATCTTTTCCATTTGGAATTTTATCTGTACACTTCCCCTTTCCTCTTGTCTCACAGAAGATGTACTTTAGTCCTTTTTAACTCCTGTCTACTAATTTTTAAAAGGTATATTTTAAGTAGAAATGACCAAAGAAGGATTTGACTCACACAGAGAAATGGAACTCTGTAAATGCTAACTGCTGCCTGGTCTGAGGCAATATCCACTCATGTACTTCTATATACAAAAAGCAGCTTAGAAGTGTTTGATCTGTTGTCAAAATAATAAGACACTCTCCCATCTCCTTCCACAATTATGAGTCATTTTAACCCAAGGGTCCCACTAAGGAAATTCACACCTTCCACCCTGATTAACGTAACTTACTTATCAATAACATTTACCCAAACCTACAACAAATCCCTGTCTTCTCCCAAATGTTATTTGCAGTGAGAGCCAAATGATACAGATCTGTGCCTGTACTCTATCCCAGATTCTACATCATTAGGAATGTTTCTTTTGGAGAACTGACATCCTCTACATTTCAATTTTGCCTCTGGGTTCTCTCATTTCTCAAGTGACAGTTACAACGTTTAATATGTTTTGGTTTACCAGCAGTTTCCTGGTTTAAAATGACTGATTCTCACCTTCAGATAAATTCGACCCTTTTGCTTTTATACCATTGTGTACTAACAGCTTGTCTTCACATAATGCCACTGGGCTGTGTTCTCAAATTACATTCATTTGGTCACCCCAAGTGGTTTTAATGGGTTTCCCAGGCACCAGCTGTGACATAATTTGTCTTCCTGGCAGTTAAAACTGCCAAAGTGTTCCCTGGGCCTTCCTTTTTGCTCCAAGTACAGGTAATTTTTTTTCTTTTGGCAGGGATTCAGTTGCAACTGGTGCACAGATTATGAACATATGCCGTCAAATGGAAAGAATTCTCCGACAGAAGAGAAGGTATATGAGAAATTTAAATGACTCGCCACCTTAAAAACTATTGGGAAAACTTTTTACCTCAGTTAAGTGTCTGGCATAACATACTCAAGGAAAAACTGGGGCTTAGCTTTTAATACTACTGGCACAATAGAGAGGATAAACTAAAAGAAGAGAACTAAAAATACTGAAATGACTAGTTAGGTGTGTTTCTGATTTTGGCATTTACTGAATGGCACTTACTACTATGAAGTGACATAGTAGAACGTCATTAAGTCATGAGCATACAGATCATTAACATTTAGCTTGAACCCTGCCTGAAGCTAAGTCATGTCCCCGTATCACCACCATCTAGCAAAACTATATAATAGTTGTCTTCGTCAGTAAGGAAGTTGACCTATACTTTTAACTACAGCTTCATAAAAGGGTTCTACCCTATTTATCCATGGGGTTTTAGTCTTACCTCTAAAGAAGAATCCTCTAGAAAACGTAAATACCTTAAGAAGATGATAGCGATTATCTTCCTGCCAGTAATTTACGTGAAAGTGAATATTAAAAATTCTAATTTCACAGTGGACTAAAAGAAACTCACATATAAGATGAGTGAGGTGAGGAACATTGGTTCTGGGCAGTATCTGTCACCAATCTTCTTCTTTTTGCTTGAAGAAGATTGTTGCTGAGCTAACATCTGTGGCAACCTTTCTCTATTTTATGAGGGATGCTGCCACAGCACTGGCATAACCAGCGGTGCTAGGTCCACACCCGGGATCCAAACCTGCAAGCCCGGGGCCACCAAAGCAGAGTGTGTGAAGTTAACTACTACACCACCAGGCCATCCCCCCAAATCTTCCTCTTTATTGAAATACCTTGGTAAACAAAAAATGAGAGAAAACACTGTTTAAATTTTTCTCCACACAAGATTACAATGTACTGTTGTTCTAGCATAATAAAAACTTTTAATTTTTTTTGACTAATATAAACTATTTAAAATAAGTTTTTAAAAATGTGGATAATAATCAAACACTCTATCATTTTCTCTTACAGGGTTTAAAATACTTAATACAGAGTCAGAAGCCGAGGGTACATATACCAATTATAGATGAGAAACTTGTTCTTTCTCTATGCCAAGTTTATCTTCCCTGTAAAGCTCACATACATGAACTGATCTGCCTCCTCAGTCTACTCTAACAACTCGAGAATCCTTTTGTAAAAGTCAGTTTATAAGCAAATAAATTTTTGCCTGGCTTGATCTTGGCAGTCCCCAAAGTTGGTTCTCAAAAAACACGTTAGCCAAAATGGTTTCTACCAAGTCTTTTGCCAAACTCTCAAGTCTCTTATCCTTTGTCACTGACATGTTTATCTTACTAACCACTAATGGAAAAGATCAATCCTGCCATCTCTCTTAACTCTCCACTATTAACACCTAGGCCCAGCGTGCTTCAGGGTAGGAGGTATAAGAATCGGAATAACAAACCCAGGCAGAATGAACGTCCCTCCCCAAAAGTTCTCACTTCAATACTCGCTCTCAAGGTCACTCAGCATTTCTTTCATATGTCTATGGTCTTCCATCTTCTCCTCTAACCATTCCAAACATTTACTCCCCTTTTGCACCACCTAGGAACTGGCTTACTTTCTTAAAGGGCATCACTGTCTCCTGAGGACAAAGTGATAAGGAATGAAAGTTCCAGCCTTGACAACTGAATATATAGCAACCTTCACTCAGTTTTATCTCTTTCCATTCTATCTCAAAGGAAGTAGTGTTCTTTCTGTCTAAAACTAGTAGTTTCTTACCTGCTCTAAGAACCTTTCTCAAACTGTCAGGAAACTTGCTTCACCAATTACTACCACCTCTCCCCAACCAATATCATCTTCTCTTCTGCTGCCTTTTTGTCCTCAACATATCTGTGCTCAAGTCTACATCATCTTAAAAAATTAAAACTGGCCTTCATTTTAGCATCCTTTTCTGGCTACTACCTCCTTCCCCACCTCAGGCAAATATTTTGGCTATAGTTGCTGCTTCCCAACTGCACAGTTCTCCTCAATTGCTGCTTCACAAAATACTGCAGTTTGATCTGCAATTCTATCACTCCACTAAAATTGTTTTCGGAGAGGTTTCTAATAATTTCAAAAATGCCAAATCCAATGGTCACCTCTCAGTCTTTGTTTTATTTGACCTCTCTGAAGCAGCTGGTAACATGAATCACTCTTTGCTAAGCTGAAATATTGGAACTCCCCAAAGAACTATCCTGAGCCTTGTTCTCATTTTACATCCTCATTCTATGGCTTCAACTATCAACCATAAGCTAAACATTCCCAAATTCTTACTGCTAGCCGAGACCAGCATGATCACTAGACCTGTAATTCAACTATCTATATACCATATATATCTCAAACAACATTCAGAAACTGAATTCATAATCTTTCTTCCAAATCTGCTCCTCATATCCTGCTTAACTATCTTCCATCTAGCTAGAATATAAGAGTTACATAAGGCTCCTCCCTAGGTTAATAATTTGCAC
Source organism: Equus quagga (assembly GCF_021613505.1). Taxonomy (NCBI): domain Eukaryota; kingdom Metazoa; phylum Chordata; class Mammalia; order Perissodactyla; family Equidae; genus Equus; species Equus quagga. The sequence goes on from NC_060271.1 coordinate 104,275,749, forward strand.
TGACATTGCAGTAGAGAGGTAAGCCAACGAATATCCTCACTTTTCCCATTGGCAAAATGGGGATAATCGTGCCTATGTCCATCTGCTCTACCAGGAAATCACTAAGATATATGAAATGATATGTTCAATTGCTTGATTAATGTGAAAGAATTTTAAATTCTTCCTGGGTGGTTGGAGAAAGTAAAAGCCACACTATATCTGTTCCAAACTCAGAGTCTAACAGGGTCTTGATGACTGTTTCTCTCAACCTGTGAAAACTCTCAATATCTGCAAGTTAAAATTCCCATTGTACTAGGGTTGGCAATAAATTTCAGAGCTTAAATTCTTCAGGATTCTGCTGACTAACGACCATAAAAGGCTTAGAATGAAGCTATCTGAACCATACTGATTTCAATCATTTCTGTAACGACAAGAGGATTGATTCAAAAAGTAAATATGAGTGCCTAAATGTTCAAGAAACTATGTTAATTATTATGGGAGACACAAAAAGAAGATTCAGTTCCTGCCCTCAGTAAATTTTTTATCTAGTTGGAAGATACTAAATTCACACAAGTACTATGACATAAAAGCCTGTAAGTACAATCAGCGGTGTTATACAAAAACTCTCAATTTAAAATAATAAATAATAAACTTGCAGAATTTCTTGAGAATAAAGAAAAAGGAAAGGGAAAACTACAATCACAAGCAATCCAAAGGAGAAACTACAGTTTTATATTCCCAATTTTAATGTCACTGATAAAATACACGTTTCATACATTATTGCAAAGAAAGTGTTGCAAAAAGCAAGACTCTTCCTACTTTACAGTGCACTTTATTACCTTTACTTGGGACTGATTTTTTCACCGAGGCTACATGATCTTCAGAGATTGCAAGACGCCTCAAAACATCAGCCAAAGCTGCCTTTAGCACAGTGATTTCATCTTCTTGTTGCTGAACTCGTAACTCAAGAGCTGAGAGGCGATCTTGGACATCAGAAGTACTTGCAGCAGATATACTATCATCTATAAAATAAAGAAAATAAGGAATATTTTTAAAGTAAACTGCTTAAGAAAGAATCTAATGACAAAACCTATACCAGAGAAGTCTTTCAAAAGATAAGAAAAATCGAAAAAAAATCATTTTTACACAGATTAACTTCTGTAATGATTTTCACAGCTATTGAACTAATTTAAAATAGTAAAAGTTACTATATCTGAGATATAATTAAAATTACGAAAATTTCCCCCCGGTCAAATTTTACCTATTATTATACCATCACCCTAATTGTTTTTTTTTTTAACAAAATGTTCTCTATATTACTTTATAGACTCCTGGAAACTTGCAAGAGAGCAAGCTATTCAAGCATCCCTTTTAATTACATCATTATCATATTCCTTATGAAAATAAAAAAGGAATAGAAATCACCTCAGTTTTGCTTAATTTATCAGATGGCGAACCACTCAACCTTCAGCAACAATGATCAGAAAGCACTCTTTACTTCTGTCTTTACTATTATACTCCCCAAAACCGCACAAAATACTGCTACGTAGTTAGCAAAAGACTTTTTGCTGTTCCTTGTTTTCCCCTCATGCCTCAACCTCTTGGAAACAAAGGTGTGGTCTCTCTCAGGCACATAGCTAATATCTGCCTTACGTATTTAACAACAACAAAGATTATTTAAATAAAGTTTAGCCATAACATAGAAATTACAAACTAATTCCAAAGCTATGCAACTTTAGAGTACACTGTTTGTTGGGTCAATCAGAATCCAAACGTATAGAAAGATCGATTGCTATTGGCTAATTCACTATAAGCATGAAAAATCAGGAGGGAACACAGATTCTTACATAAGAAT